>NW_012115644.1:5094455-5206128 GCF_000951035.1 Colobus angolensis palliatus
TTTGTATTTTTAGTAGAGACGGGGTTTCACCGTGTTAGCCAGGATGGTCTCAATCTCCTGACCTTGTGATCTGCCCGCCTCAGCCTCCCAAAGTGCTGGGATTGCAGGCAGGAGCCACCGCGCCTGGCCTAGTTTTAGTTTTGATGATCTTGTATAAAGGGTTAGTTGATATGGGGATTTGCATGTAAAATCAGAGGGTTGGCTGATATTCATTCTATAATTTCAGCATTATGTGAGAATTTTGATGGATTCTTGAAGCCCTTTCTTAATATTTCACTGGATTGATGAAGTCTTGTGTAAGTAAAGAAACTCTGTTCCTAAGTTGATCCACTTATCTGTGGACTTGTCACTTGATAGTAGATACTTGTTTTTGGCATCACGTATCCATTTACCCTTTTTGGGTAATAAGAGGTTAATGTTTATTTAGAAATCAATTTCTTCCCTATTTTTAGCTACCCAGTTAGAATTGACTCCACCACTGATTCTACATGTGTGGTTAGTGAGTTCAGCCTTGACTTAGAGCTTCTCCTTCTGGCCATGATAATTAGCATGAGCACATAACTCAGTCAAACAAGAAGACACAAAGATAATTTTGCAGGTGACTGTGAGACATTTTTTTCCTATTGGACTTAAATCGAGTAGGATAAAATCAACAAGAAAAATGCAGAGCTCAGTAATGTAGAAAAACTTTGTCCTAGGTCATTGCTTAAGCCCTGAATCCAGCCAGACATGCCCCTAACCAGTCTTACCTTTAGACTTTTCAATTATAGGAGCCAATACATTTCCTTTTTGGTTAAGCCAAATATGGGTTGGGCTTTCTGTCACTTCCAACCAAAAGAGTTCTCATTGACATCGGCTTCTTCTTTATCTTCTTCTTCGTTTTTAAATTCTAAGACAAACTGGAGTGAATCTGTTTGGATGGTGGCGTGCCTATGCGTAGATTCTTTGTTTTCATCTTACCCAAGTTAACCACACCCACAGAGACATGCTCTGATATTTTCACTTTAATCAGATGATTTTTTTTAACATAAAGAATTTTCTGCATAAAGAAAAGCTTTACAATGGTGCTTTGAGTTGAATTGTGTGGTCCCTGCATCTCCCCAATTTGCATGTTGAAGTCCTAATTTCTAGTGCTTCAGTGTGGCCTTATTTGAAGATAGGGTCTTTACAGAAGTAATCCAGTTGAAATGACATCATTAGGGTAGGCCCTAATCCAATATGACTGGTGTTCTTATAAAAAGGGGGAAATTTGAGTACAGACACACATACAGGGAGAGTGCCAGGTGAACAGACGCGGGAAGAAGATGGCCATCTGCAAGCTCAGGAGTGAGACCTGAAACAGCACCTTCCCTCATAGCCCTCAGAAGAAAACAACCCTGTGGATACCTTGATCCCGAATTTCTAGCCTGTGGAACTGAGAGGCAATAGTCTTTCATTGTTTAAGCCATCCAGTGTGTGATACTTTATTACAGCAACCCTGGAAAACTCACACAACTGACAAAAGGGACTCACATTAAAACCTGAGTGAGATAAATAAAAAGAAGTACAATTTCATTTGATTTAATTTGATAGAGCTTTCACTACAAGTTGTTGTTATTTGTAGAGCTGGAAATGGATTAAGAAAGCACTTGGAAAAATCAAGGATGGCAAAGTTATAAACTAAATAAAGAGATTCAATGTATTTAATATTCAAAGCTGATTTTAGGGAAGATTGCTTTTGGCAAGAAAATGAATGGGCCATATTTGTAGCATGTGTGGCAATTTCTATGTTTCTATACTTCGATATTTAGAAAATGAATGTAATGCGATATGGTATTTCATGCTTTCTTAAAATATTTCAGAACATACATTTTTCTGCAAATCCTTCAATAAAAAAATCTAAGAAGTTTCAGGATAATCCCAATGTTTATACATTTTCATTGCTGCCTTTCTTTAAAATCTGTCATAAAATAATCATTAAAAATTATTACAATTTTCTTGAATTATAATTGTCCTAAACTTAATTTCTTCTATGGAACTACAGGAAAAAATATAAAAACTGCAGTTAAATTCTTAATTAAAGCCAAACCCCTTTGTATTTAAATTCTGGACTAACAGTCGAGGATTTAGATTCAGAGGTTGGCTAATTACAAGAAAGAAAACAGAACTCTAGTGAAAGGTATCCCTATCTTTTACATACATATATATACTAATATGTATATATATGTATATCTACACAGACACAAAGCATTTTATAAGATTTGTTTTAAAATGAATATATTTGATTTGAAAGGCTAAAAAAGATTACAGATCTCAGAACCTTTTATCACAGATTATATATGATACCTCCAAATTAAGTGGACAAATTTTTAAGTAGACTGATCTATGAAAACTATACAAATGTAAACTTTTTCTTACTAAATATTACATAAAATGACAGCCAACTCTTTAATTTTCTTAAAACTCTGACACATTTTACAGTTGTCTGTTTTGGTGTCGGATGAGGGAGCAAAGAGAATGCTCTTTTACTGAAGTTACATTTCTCCTACTATATTACAGAGATTAAAAAAAAGTATTGTCCTTTTGCCCTCCCTCTTCAAAGAGTGAAATCCTACTCATAAGCAAAAATTGATTTTTTTAAAAAAAATAAAAGATGTTGTCGTTTGCCCTTTCTACCAGAACTGCATGATATTGCCGTGGTCTCAATTTATACTCCATATGGCTTGTAGGAATATTTCATATAAAATATTTGTGGGAATTATTAGGAAAAAGATGTATTGCCAATAGACAATAAAATACTCTTCAGTTTGCAAAATTAGAGATAAAAGTTTTTATGTGGTTCATTTCCTCTAGCCTCTATTCTATTTCAGTTTGTCATACTCCAACATTTTGCATTGTTTAAAAAAAAATCTGTCTTAGAATGAGGCTGAATAGAGAAGGCAGAATTGTCTACTTGGAAATTGTACACATAGCATTAAATAACTTTTTAACACATTGTTGTGTGCTTAATTCCTGGATAATCTCATCCTAATTATTTACTGCTTTACATCTTTTTATTTTTTAAATTAATGCATAGTATTTTGCATATGTATGAGATACATGTGAGTATCTGTTACCTGTATAGAATATGTAACAATCAAGTCAGGGTGTCTGGGGTGTAACTCACCTTGAGTACTTATTTCTATGTCTTAGTAATATTCAAGTCCTCTTTTCTAGCTACCTTGAAATATACAATATATTATTGCTAATTATAGTCACCCTACTCTGCTTTAGAACATTAGAACTTATTAGTACTTCTGTTTACATCCATTTACCAACCTCCCTTCATCCCCCTCCCCCCAACATTCATACCCGTTTCCAGCCTCTAGTATCTGTCATTCTAGTCTCTATCTCCATGAGATAAAAAAACTTGTCTTTTTTAAAAGAAAAAAATAACAATGTCCTCCTTCACCTCCCATTCTTTTGTGTTACCCAGCAGTACACAATTTCAAAGGATATGGCCTGTGTTAAACTGGAGGACACACACACAGGAACAACAACACTTCAAGAAAAGCATTCTTTCACTAGCCTTTTCTGAGTCTTATTAAAGGAAAATGAAGTTTCTTTATGAAAACCCACCACCCACCACAATTTCTTTCATGTGAATTACACTTCCTTTTGGTGTATCTTATGTGTGTGTGTGTATGTGTGTATGTATGTATGTATACACACACCCTTTGTGAACTTGGGTTACACAAGAGGCAGAAATCAAAAGTTCAAACAACAGCTAGTAATTTCTCACTGTGTATGTTCTTATCATATATCTCAAAAAATGCTGTACTGTTCTATGTGATATTGATCTTGATTATTTCTGTGAACACATTTTCTTAATCAATAATATGCAGAATTCTGATTCTATTGTATCTCTTCTCTTCATTTTTGAGAATTTTAGTGCCAGAAAGGACATTTATTTTATCCAGCTGCAAACTTAAATAACCTCTTCATTTCTCTAGGTCACTGATGGCAAATGTTAAACAAATTTACATTTGGGATTTTCTATTCATTTCCCACCCGGTTGACACTGAGCCGGTGATAACCACTCAATAGCTCTGCAGCCCTCAATCATTTGTGTGACCCATACTGTGTTTCCAGTTCGTTGATGACTCTATCATGCAGGCCTAAATCCAAAACCTTGCTAAAGTCATGAGAGATCATATCTAGTGTTTTCCCTTTGTGTTCCAAGAGTGACTTCCTTTGAAAAAATGTGAAAAAGAGTTTTCACTGTAGTCAGTCTACATGTTAAAACTTTATTTGAGCACAGTTTCTGTAAAATAGAACTTGCAGATCCTGTAAAGTTAAAACATACAGGCACACTTTTTCTCCCTGGTCACTTTGGGCCTGTTCTGTAGCAGTGTCTGCCCATAATTGGTATGGTAAACTGTTCCCTAGTTACGAACTTCTTATCAAGCTCTCAGGAGTGTATTGATTCTATTTTTGGCTAATTTTTAATTATTTATACTTATGTCACTAAGCTGATTAAAGTGGAGAATTAACTTCAAGCTTCACAGAGTCAAAAGCAGTCAAAGACAAGGATACTGACTGGTTGTCAGAATATCTGGGTTCTCTTGTCAGTTACCACCCAAAGCTACATGTTCTCCAGTAAGATCTTTTACCTCTGTATCAGTTTCATCATCTGAAAGGTGAAGATAACAATATGTATTTTACCTAACATGAAGGACTTTCCCAGCTATCAAATGAGATAAAATATATGTAAGTTGTTTTAACACTCTAAATATTTGAATTATTTAATTAATAACATATTTTCATACTTTATTAGGATTCATATATTAGTAACATTTTTCAAAAATAATACCTTAAACAATATGTTTCACCATGATAAACATTTCCAGATTCTGATTATATATTTTCTACTTTATGACTGAGGCTATGGTTTAAAAATATATTGTGTGATATATTGCTAATACATTAACATTTTTTTCTTCATATGAATTGAAGAGAAATGAAAGCAAGTATTTCAGTAATTCAAGATAAAAACTACTCTCATCCAAACTCTTCAAATTTCTTTTGTGTATTTGAAATTGACTTGGAGGACCAAAGAACTGATATTTTGATGTTGCACATAAAGGAATGGAACAATGACATCAAATTGTACTTTCCATCAAATGACACCCAGAATAAATTCCCCTGTAGAGAACTGCTATGTTAAAGTAGGATTTGCATTTTCAGAAATGCTTCCTTCCTCTCCTGTATTTCAATTCTAGTAAGAAACATTTTCTCACATTTTCAATCCTCTGATTTTCTAGGAAACCATAGGGAAGTGACAGTTGGCAATGAATGCTTCCTGCCTATGACCCATGATAAATATTTTATTAATTTCAACTAATTATTGGTTGAAAATATGTATGTGAAATTAAATGTTTTTGTATAATTAAATTGTTTTTTTAAATTTTAATCTTCTATTATTTGGTTTTGGCCAAATTAAAGTGTATGTGTATACCATATCCAGAGAATATATTTCTTCTGAAGTCATTAGGAGATTTCCTTTATTTCCCTATATTACCTTGGAGAAAATTACTTTTAGAATTGGTAAAATGTAAATAAGGGGTAGTGAAATTAAATTTTTACTTTCCTATGACTTTTCCTACTATTTACTTTGTATCTTATATTATTTAAACAAGTTGAATGGGTGAGAATGGTGATAGGGATTATTTTGGAAACAGAAGAGCAGGTGAAGGTGTAGGTTTTGGGCAGTTGGTAAGACTTTAACATTTTTAGCCTTCAAGTGTATTAGCCACCTTAAAATTGCAAAATCACACTTGCCTAGAGCTTGGTAATCATCATGTGTTACAGAAACATACTTGATATCAACCTGAGATCTTTTCTTTATTTAAGAATCTTAAATTTTGCTTGAATTTGAGTTTATTTTTCATTGACAATTTATATCTATTCATCTGTTATGATTTTTTTTTTCTGAAACTGACATTGTCTCTGCTGATAAATCTGGAAATAAAAATGTTAAGACCAGCAATGGCTATTTCTAAATTTATTCTATAGGGAAGCAGAAATAATAGCTTGGGATTTGTAATTACTTCTGAAATAACTTCATCCTTTGAGTACTGTTAGTTTTTTCTTTTTTTGTTTTTTATTTTTATTGAGACAGGGTCTCCCTCTGTCGCCCAGGCTGGAGTGCAGTGGCTGGATCATGGCTCACTGCAGCCTTGACCTCCTGGGCTCAAGTGATTCTCTCGGCTCAGTTTCCCAAGTAGCTGGGACTACAGGTGCACGCTATTATGCCCGGCTAATTTTTTTTTTTTTTTTTTTTAGTACATATGGGATCTCCCTATGTTGCCCAGGCTGGTCTCGAACTCCTGGACTTAAACAGTCCTCCTGCTTCAGCCTCCAAAAGTGCTGGGTTTACAGGTGTAAGTCAACTCACCTTGGCAGTATTTTCTACATTCTCACTTATAAGCACTTCATTGCAGTCATACCATTGGACCATGGGTAATCTTATAAATGGCATACATTATTTGACAGTCCTATTAAAACTGTTTACTTTCTATTTTAGGGAAATATTTCATAAATGATTATTTCAAATCAAAGAACTTAGTGAACAGAGTAACATACCTAAAAATATGAAACTCTAGGATGCTGCCTTCTAAGGGTTGAGCAAGTAATATGTTATTTATGTTACTCCTTTGAGCATTCTGTTGGGATTTACATAATTTAGTATTATATATTGTAGAACAAAAATTAGATGGGCAAGCACTCTCTTGGTCCATGATATTTATTTTTCATCTTATTTCAGCAGCTTTGTAGAGGACTATGGTTACAATAGCAATAAAAATCAACTAATCTGAAGCAATTTTAAAGATGTAAAGTTTTCCAGAGCATCAAAAGCACGTTCAGATAGTCTACAACCACTCTAGATGATGTGGAAATGTGTATAAAGAGATAAACGAGTTTTGCATCTGGGACTTTATAATTTAAAGTGGCAGGAAATGAAAGAAACAGGTAGGTAACAGAAAAACATGGTGTTGATGGTGAATATGTTTTCCTGCAGGGTTGTGTGTGTGTGTGTCTGTGTGTGTCTGTGTGTGTGCACACACGCGCATGTATGTTTGGAAGGTGAGGAACATAGTGGGGAGACAGGAAGTTCAATACTCAGGCAGACCAACCAGATACCGTCCGTGTTACAACTAAGTTCCCATCAACACCAGGCAAGGGTAAATAGTTCTATGGTTATGGATGATAACTCTAGTCATTTTAAATAGTATTTTTCCTAATTATTAACTGAATAATTAGAGGCAAAATAAGTTTCCCTTGGGTGTCCTCCTAGATGCTGAAGCTAGTCACTAAGCAGGGTGCTGAGAGCTGGATGCAGGATCCAAGGGTCATCACGCTGGACCCGTCTTCACTCACGCCCCTTAATTGAAGTGCTAAGAACCACACATATCACCAGCCAGTGAAAACAGGAATTGCCAGTTGGACAGCCTACATGTGGTTACCCATCGCTCCAAGTGCAAGTGTTCCAAATTATAATGAGGAAGCTGCATCTTCTTTTCTGACCTAGCCATGCTGTGTTATCTCCTCTATATTCTTTTGGCTGTGACTCAGAAACCCACCCAGATTCAAGAGGTTAGGAGATAGGCTCCATTTATTCTTTTTTAATAACTTCAACTTTTTAGATTCAAGGGTTGTACATATGCAGGTGTGTTACACAAGTGCATTGTGTGATGCTGAGGTTTAGGGAATAGATGATCCCATCATCCAGGTAGTTAGCACAGTATGGGTAGTTTTTCTACCCATGCTTCTCTCCCTCCCTGCCTTAGTAGTCCACAGTGCCTATTGTTCCCATGTTTATGTCTATATATACTCAGTGCTTATCTCCCTGTTCCCATGTTTATGTCTATATGTACTCAATGCTTAGTTTAAAGTGAGAACACATGGTATTTTGTTTTTAGTTCCTGCATTAATTCATTTAGGATAATGACCTCCAGCTGTATCTATATTGCTGCAAAGGACATTATTTCATTCTTTTTTATAGCTGCATAGTATCCCATGGTGTATATGTGCCACATTTTCTTTATCTAGTCCACCGTTGATGGGCACCTAGGTTGATTCCATATCTTTATTATTGTGCAGCAATGAACATAGGGGTGGATATGTCTTTTTTATTTTTTAAACAACTTATTTTCCTTTGGATATATACCCAATAATGGGATTGCTGGACTGAATGATAGTTCTGTTTTAAGTTCTTTGAGAAATCTCCAAACTGCTTTCCACAGTGACTGAACTAATTTACATTCCCATTAAGAATGTATAAGCATACTGTTTTCTCTGCAACCTTGCCAACATGTGTTTTTGGCTTTTTAATAGCCATTCTGACTTGTGTGAAATGGTATCTCATTGTGGTTTTGATTTGTATTTCTCTGATAATGAGTGATGATAAGCAGTTTTCCATATGTTTGTTGGCTGCTTATGTGTTTTCTTTTGAGAAGTGTCTGTTCATGTCCTTTGCCCATTTTAAAATAGTGCTATTTGTTTTTTTGCTTGATGATTTGTTTAAGTTCCTTATAGACCCTGGATATTAGACCTTTGTTGGATGCATGGTTTGTGAATATTTTCTCCCACTCTGTAGGCTGTTTACTCTGTTGATGGTTTCTTTTGCTGTGTGAAGTCTCTTTAGTTTAATTAGGTCCCACTTGTCAATTTTTGTTTTTGTTGCAATTACTTTTGGAAACCTAGTCATAAGTTCTTTGCCAAGGTCGATGTCAAGAAGGTACTTCCTAGGTTGTCTTCTAGGATTTTTATAGTTTGAGCAGACTTCACTTCTTAAAGGGAGCCATATCAAGATCACATTGTACATGAGATATGGGATTGGAAATATTGTTATAGCCATCTTTGGAAAATGTGATGTAGCATGGAGCTTATGTAAGTATTTATATGCACTCACATCTGAGGTAATCTCTTTCAGTCTCATACATTTAATTAAATACCATATAGAAACGAATGAGTTCCAAGTCTATATCTCCAGTCGTGACTTCTGCCCTGAGTTCTAGATCTATGTATTCAACTGTCTACTTGAGATTTCCATTGGATGTTATGGCAGAGATTTTTAGTTGTCTCACAACATCCAATCTTATTCTATAGTATTATAATTTTTAGTGAACACGTGGCAACTCAGAATAAAGCTTATCATTTACCCCTACCCTCACTCCTGATGTTTGGTGTAGTTACGTGACAAAATTTTGGCTAAGAGAATAAAAGGGAATGCTGTTGGACAGCTTCTGAGACCCTTTGCTCATTCTTCTACCTTTCTCCATTCTGATGCTTGGGCTAGAGCTTAATCTTGAACTAGGCGATGTTCACACTCCAGAGCTCATAGAGAAGAAAGTTGGAATGATTTTCTTCCTCCAGGCTATTATGTGGAAGAGATTAAAAACTCTATCTTGGCTGGGTGCGGTAGCTCACGCCTGTAATCGCAGCACTTTGGGAGGACAAGGAGGGCCAATCACAAGGTCAGGAGATAGAGACTATCCTGGCTAACACAGTGAAACCCTGTCTCTACTAAAAATACAAAAAGTTAGCCAGGCACGGTGGTGGGCACCTGTAGTCCCAGCTACTCGGAAGGCTGAGGCAGGAGAATGGCATGAACCCGGGAGGCGGAGCTTGTGGTGAGCCGAGATCTTGCCACTGCACTCCAGCCTGGGCGACAGAGCCAGACTCCGTCTCAAAAAAACAAAAAAACAAAACAAAAAAATCTATCTTATTTAAGCTACCTGACTTATAGTTAAACCTAATCATTTCAGACTGGACATGGCAAAACAGAACTCTTAATTTCCCTCTGTTAATCTACCTGTTACTTGGATGTCTTCATATTGTAAATCACACCCATATTCACTCAACTGCTCAGAAATCTAGGAGTTACCATTAATTCCTTTCTTTCTCTTGGAGTCTACACATATGCCACATGTAAATCCCAACATCTTTACCTTTAAAAACCCAACTACGTCTACTATCATGGTTTAAGCTGATATCATCTTTTACTTAAACTACCCTTGTCCCTAACTGTGTCTCTGCTTCTACTTTTCCTTCCTTATAACCAATATATACATCAGATTATATCACTAGCTGCTTCAAAACCTTTTACTGGCTTTCTGTCAGTAGACATCCTAAAGGCTTACCATGGTCAAAGAATCCTACACCATGTAAGACCTGGGTATCTCCAATCCCATCTTTTACCAGTCTCCTCCTTGCTCACTCCATTCCCTTCCCAATGATCTTCTTGTTGTGCCTTAAATATTCCTGCATCAAGGCCTTTGCAAATGCAGTTCTTCCTGCCTGATACTCCCTCAAATTTCTACTTGGTTCACTCCTTTACTTTCTTAAAACTTCTGCTCGGATGGCACGTTGTCAGAATGAGCTTTCTTGACTATTCTTTCTAAAACTTCACTCTACTTTCTATCACTCTCCACTTCTTATCTAGTGTTATTTCATTTATTACTACTTAATGTGTGTATAGTAGATGCTGTGATGTGTCACACAAACTTCTCCCCTTCAGAACTGAAGTACTCATTCCTCCAGCTACTTGGAGTGCTGGTGGTAGTTCTTAGCTGAATGTCCCACTGAGGCCTGTTAGCCATGAAACTCTTAGCCTTGATGGAAGACAGTTGCCTTGCCCATCTTCACTTCCCCTTCCTGGAGGCAGCACACATTTACTGGCTGTTGATGTGGGAGAATAAAGGCCTGGTCATTTTGCTTCAACGGAGAGCAACTTGGAAGAGCTGCTTCAGCTTCAGGGCTCCCCATGGGACCTGCTGAGACTCGTGTAGAGACTCATCACAGCCCATCTTCTCCGTTTGCCACTCCTGCTTCGTTTACTTCACTCTCAGCACTTATAGGAATGGGCTCTGAGAGTGCTTCTTAATAAATGTTGGTCTCCTCCCTGAAGAAAATAACCTAGTACACATATTTTTACTTGTTTGTTGTTTATTGTCAATATCTCCCAGTAGAATGCAATCTCAGTGAGGGCAAGGATTTTTTATCAGTTTTGTTCGCTACCGTATCCCAGTACCTAGAACACAGAGCTTCAAAAATATTTAATAAGTAAATGGTCTTGTTTAGGATGACAAAACTAGTAATCCTTGAAGCTAGAGTTCAAACTAAATTTGGAATCCAGAGCTGTCCCTCTCTCACACTATAAATGAAATGCAGGCTTCCTCAATAGAAGAACCAGATAATCTTGGACCAGATAATTTTTTTATTGTGGGAGCAGTCCTGTGCCTTGGATGCTTAGCGACATCCCTGGCCTCTGCCTGCTAGATGCCTGTAGCACTCCCACCTCACTCCCAAGTTGTGATAAACAAAAACTGTCTTCCAGGTATTGACAGGTATTCCTTGGGGGCAAAACTGTGCCCAGTTGAAAACTACAGGCCTACGGTGATTTTGAGTGATTGGCAATCATATTCCACTCATGAATATTAAAAAGTTATAATAGTAGTTCACGTTGCCTGCTGAAAGTTTGTTTCTTCGGTTGTTCCACATCCATAAATACACTTTAATGGAGATCTGATTTCACAGAGTCTTGTGAATAACTACTGTTTTTACAAATGGGGGTGGCTAGCATTATTTTCATGGCTGATGTGAGTGAAGCCACTGGGTAACAGAAAGAAACACATATGCACTGTTATAATTAGTGTGTCTGTTTTAGGCTGCATATCAGTTTACAGAGCTTGCCCATGTGTGTTGAAGACAAAAGAAAGACTTTAGGAATGAGAATTCAGCAATGAATTGTAGGATATTTTTGTAAAGGTAGATTAATCTTCCTTTTGCTTTAATCCTTTTGTTTCAATTCATTCTTATTAAACTTTCATAGAAAATGTCCTGTGTTTTTGTATTATCATCCATACTACCTTCTTTTATTGAAAAATCCATAAAGTAAAGGGAATGAGTTTTCATGCTGTCTTTGAAGACACCAGGCACTATGATTCAGAATTCTTTTTGTTGCTTCTGCTGATGATAATGGTGACACTATATAACCTCATGCCAGATATAAATAGTGAAGTGACAATTATACTGCATACAGTAGAATGTATCACTGCTGCTTTTGGCTTCACTGGAGTCCTCTGTATTCATACAAAAGTGTGAAGCTACTTATAGGATTTTTGAAAAAAAAAGGTACTTTTGGATGTACTTTTCCAAAGAATGGTGGGAGAAGGATATCCTTTCTCATTAGTCACCAGAAATGTGCTTCCTCCTTCCATGTCAAAGGAGAAGTAGAATTGGGTGTTTTAATTTGGTGATTCTTTTGATGGTATTTTGGGGATAGAGTTTCCATTTCTTTCTGATTTTGTATCAACTTTGAAGGTGGAATTAAAATAGCAAATCTCTACTTTGTATTTTATATATAAATAAAAATTATATATATTACATGTGTAGCTCATATTAACAATATGTATTATATATACAATATAATTTTATTATATATTATATTATTAATAATATATATTTCCTTTTTTCCTCATTAGTTGGGTGTGACTTTGATCAAGTTATTTAATCATTTTATGTCTCGGTTTCCTCATGTGTAAAATAGTAATAATAATAGAATTTATCTCATAAAGTTGTTTTGGACATGGCATGAATATAATGTATAGGTACTTAGAATATTATACACAGTGTATACACTCAATAAACCTAGCAATTGTTAATATTATATTCTTTCTTTCTATATGCATACACACATAACTATGATTTTTATTTTATACTACATAGGTTTATTGAATATTAATTATGTGTCATGATTATACTAGGTGAGCATTAGAAACATAGTGGTAGACAAGTTTACCTTGGTCCTTCTCCCACAGAGTACATTCCAATGAGGATCACAAACCAAAACCAATTTCATAAACAAATAAAAAATAACTGCAATTCATCAGAGCCAAGATAGAAACCAAGATAGAGAATAAAGCAGCCAAGGTAGAGAATAAGGAGGGTATGGGTGAGAGGCCCATTAGGTGCTCAGGCAATGCCTTTCTGAGAAAGTGGTATCAGAGCTGAGACTGGAGGGCTTGTGGCATGTGGCCTCATGGCTGCAGATGAATGAGTTCAGTTACATATTTGCCTGACCGAATGCAGGTGACATATCTTCCATTGCTCTTGTTATTCTCCATATCCCATTTGCCATCACACTAGGAAATGGGGCTTAGAAATACATATAGACACTTTCTCACCAATTAACTTAACTGGGGGCTAACTGTTAAGTAGTGAATCCTCCGGGTGACTCGCTTTTGGTTAGGGTTTGAGTTATTTTGAGTTAGGGTTCATAGAAGTCATTTGAGATGTGAACATACAATCAGGTATTTGTAATAACAAAAGCAGTAATTGAGAGATATGTTAAGCCTGACAAAAATCTTTCCTTGCTGGCAGCTGCAGCTGTCCGGGTCCCTAGAGGTGCATCTTACTTACTGAAATGTGGTTTTTAATTTTAAACCAAGAAAAACAACTCCAATGTATTTCATTTTTCAAAAGAAAAAGTCATTTAACAAGTCAAAATGAAAGTAATATATGCATAAAGAGTACAGACAGTTTCATATGAGAACTAAAACTCACCTTTTGCTTCTGGCCACTACTTCTTGTCCCCATTGATTTCTTCAAGGGTAACCACTTGGATTGTTACATAATTTTTATAGAAAAATTAGCATGGATATCATACATCTGTATGTGTGTGTGTGTGTGTGTGTGTGTTCAAAGTCTTCACAAATGGGGTTGTGTTATAAATACTGATATATACCTGGTTTTTTAGCTAAATCAGAAGGCTAAGTGACCATCTGTTTGAGTCCCTAGAAATATACTGTTTTTAATGGTTGTACAATGTCCTTTTTATGACAGTATCACAAAATATTTTATTTTAGTCTTATTAATAAGTCTTCGAATTAATTTCCTGATTATTTTTATTATAAATAATTCTGTAAAAAGCATTATAGTCAGTGGGAACATTATCTGTTCAGTAGACTCAATTTCTAACAATGGAATCACTGAGTCAAAGAATGTTTATTCATTGTTGATTTTGATCATTACTAAATTTTACCAATCTGAAAGGTGAAAACTTATATGTGATTTGCATTTTTTTTTACTTTTGATTCAGATTGATACCTTTTGCTGTTTACTGGTCATTTTATTTTCATTTCTTTGAATTGCTTATTTACATTAATTGATTAGTTTTTAATTACCTTTTTTCTTATCCTTTTCTTGCTAATTTGTACAAGCATTGTATAAATTAGAAAATTAGCTCTCAGCTGTCGAAACATGATGCCAGTTTTTTCTTTTTTGTTATTGATCTTTTAACTTTGTATTTTTTGGCATTGTTCTTAATAGTTTCTTGGTTTTGTGTCATGTTTAGGAAGGCCTTTCACATTACAAAATTAAAGAAATATTTCCCCATATTTTCTTTTGATACATTTATGGTTTCATTTTGTAATTCAAAATTTCTGATCCATCTGGAATTTATTTTGGCATAAGGAGTCACTTTCTTTTCAAAATGATGAAGCAGTTGTCACTACATTATTTATTAAATAATATGTTAATGACTCATTATTACTCTAATAAAGTGCATTGGCTCAGATTTCGGAATGAGAAATAACTAAATTCAAACCTTGGTGTGAATGTTCTTTTGTTAGCTTTAATATAGGCTTAATAGTGTAGAGTCACAATATCTTAACTGAAGCCCTTGGCACCACATGCATTATACTTCATAGTGAAGTATACTTCACTATGCATTCAAGATCTCTACCTGCATTCCCTGGTTGAACCTGCTAATTAGGAGGTTTACAGGGTGTCAGGTCATGGCTGTCATCTCTTCCTATTGGTATCCACTGAAATCCCCATATTTCATCAGGTTTCTGGTTGTTGATCTACTTAGATCTCTTTCCAAGCCCTAAATAGTCTTCATTCTCTCAGATACTCTCAGCTCTCATTCTCTCAGATACTTCTGAACCCCTCCTCTTGGGCAGGACATATTTCTCTGTTCTTCTGAATCTTTCTGGGTGAGACTATGGGGAACTTTCTGCAGTTATCTCAGACCCCTATTGCCCAGAATTTAGATGCAGCCATCTTTATTACAGTGTTCCCTGTGGCAGGCTGGTGTCTGGGGACATTCTGCAAGGCTTACCACCTCTCTGACCTCCGCCCATGGTATCTCTCCCTTCTCAGATCCACTAAAGTTATCTGGAGACTCCAGTCTTATCAACCCTCCTCCTGTTCAGACACCCAGAGCAGCTCAAACCCTTTTTTTAAAAATGGGGTAAAACCCCCCATTTTTACCTCTTGCATGCTCCTTCTGTTTCCCTCCCAGTGGCAAACTTCAGCTCTGTCTGGGGATGGGTGGGTAGGAAAAACTGGTTCTGAGAAACTTATCATTACAGATCTTTTTGTCCTATGCCTGGATATCAGCCTTTGGCACTCCAAAGGCAAGGATTTAATTCTTTTGTTCTCTTCACTAAAGTAGCAACCCTATCCTAAAGCAAGAGACATCTCAAAGTCTTTGATAGGGAAGGGACACAGGTTAAGAAAGAATCACGGAGGAGAAAGCACATTAGTTAATACGTTGGAATACCAGTCGTCTATGTTACTATGATATTCAATACTATAGAAAAACCAACATCCAGAATTTAAAAAAAGATTAAACAAAGCCAAATTTATTACTTTTCCAGGTTTAACAAAACAATTTTAAGGGGTTTCATGGTCTTCATTATAGGAAATGTCAACACAGCCATTTGAAGAACTTAGTTGTACATTAGCCAATTGGTGAATATTATAAATACCTGCAAATATGTTTCATTATTAGGTGTTGCCATCTTGGCCCTGCTTCCTACAGAATTATAAATTCTCTCCTCACTGACTCCTGGTCCGCAGAATATCTCTGTTATACCTAATAGAAACATCCCTAGGTATCCATTATTGTGATGTATTTTTCCTTTTCTCCTCTGACATTCCATTATCATGGTCTCTCATAGTTGAAATTTTCTATTGGGAGACAGCAATTGAAGGGCTGCCTTAATTATTCAGGTTTATTGTTCCTTGAAATGTATTTTGAAGATTTTGATTTTGGCCGTAATGAATTTCATACGAACATTTTACTGGTTATCAAAATAATTTGCAAGAACCAACTAGGGCCATAATGTTGAATAAAAAGTATTTAAAATATTCTATAGTACAGTAAGATTTTTCCCTTGAAATTATTATGCACTATGAAATGGATAATTTTTGACTGCTTGAAAATATTTCAGTCACTAAACTAAGCTTAGATTTAGATTTCCCAAAGGCAAGAAAATGTTAGCATAATGTTCCACCTATGTTTTTGGGAGGAGGTCTATATAATTCTTGAATTTAAACGTAGATCACTAATTGTAGTTATAACACTAAATTATTCCTGAGTGGGTTTGTTTAGTATTCAATTGTCACCCCAGAGAAGGAATCTTTTATCTATAGGGCTGTCATAGATAAGCAATATAATTCAAACCCTCTTTCTAACTAAAATTTATTTTTAACTTGGAAGAACACATCACACTGCCCACCCACTTGCTCACTGAGAATTGTGCCAGTGTGTGGAATCCCTGCTACAAAATTAGCTAAATTACTTTTGCCAGGAATTTACGGTAAGCTGAGTTCATTTCAGACCTTGTCCAACAAAATTTATTTAGAGTTAATACTAGAGAAGAATCTCATTTGAAAACATTTCACCTATATGTATGCCTTGTCTTGGTAGACAGGGCGCCTAAGGACAGTGGCATAGCAACTTTCCAGTGAGGTAATTTAATTTGTTAAATTAAATAATTAGATTTATTCCTCATGTTGCCTTGGGGTAATGAGGAGGAGTTAAGGAACGTGGAGAAGAAAGAGCACGGTAAATTTTGGTGGTTATTTTTAAGTCTGATTAATGATGTTTTAACTGCAGGTCATTGATTTAGCCGATGGACTTTTGCAATTCAGGAAAACTGTCAGAGAAGACTCATTCTCACTGAAGGTTCATTTAAGTTGTCAATAACAAAGAAAAAGATAATTGTATAAGGCTGCCTTGGAGGCACTCGCATAAAAATTATGCTACCAGTTACCTATAGTTGCATTGAGTTATTCTTATAAACTGATGACACTACCAATCCACATTGACAATTCTTGAGAATATACACACACACACACGAAAAGTTTTCATAAAAATGTTGTTTGATAATTTGTGTCCTGTTTATCTCTAACAAGTAAACACGTAAAAATAAAATAGCTTCATGAGGTGAAGAAGTATAAACTGAAAAATAGACTCCTATTTTTAAACCTAGAAAAAAAAAGTTATGCTTAAAACTTCTTTTCTCTGTCAAATGAGAATTGTGTAATTCCTATATTTAAGGAATGTGGGAAATGAAAAGGCAGAATGTATAGTGTTGGTCCTTTGATGGAATTTCTGAGTAAAAACTGTGTATATTCTGTCTGTCAAAATAGAAAAACTATTCCAGATGATGACTAAATTACATAGTTTTAAATCTTCTGTAGATTTTTAATGGTTTGTTTTCAAAAATGCATATTGTTCAACGTAATAAATATTTGTAGAGTCAGGAAAATGACAAATTCTTTCTTCCTAACAATTTTACAATGAAAAGTTATGGTATTTCAACTATCAAAAATTCTAAGAAATTTGTTGCTTTCAGTTGTGACTATGACAAAGAAAGTGACTACAGAATGTATCACATTCCATCAAAGTCACTCAGGGCTTTGTTACTCTTTAAAAATGCTTCTTGGTGGATCCACCTATGTACATTATGATACAAAAAAGAAAAAAATCACACCAGTTAGTATCTTTACTAGGGTTTTGTAGAAATTTAAGATTATGATAATCCCCTCCATTCATCCTTTTGAACCACAAAATTACAAAGACTTGATTTATACTGTGTAGTATATTTTTTGTTGGCTTAAAGTATAGAACGCACCTTATTTAGCTGTGATTCTTCTAGAAGGGTAGGGAAGAGAAATAATTTAAAAAACTCTATTAGAAACCAAGTTGAGAAGAGTTGAGGAGCACATCTGGGCTGGATTCACGTCTATGTAATTCACTGTGAGAATTCCCATTGAGTTACACAGGGCAATAATTAGACCCAGAGAAACAGATCAGTGTTTTCCTAACTTAACATTGTTATAGTCGTTTCTCCCACCACACACACTCTTTTAAGTAGTTATTTGCAGGCTTACCAATGAGAATTTTTAAGTATTTGAATATGTTAAATTAAATATTCAGTTATGATAGTTAAGTAAATAAAGCTGTTGAGTTCTGTCTTGCATGTACGACTCCCCTTCTGACTTTCATAAACATTCAGAAGACTCCAGCTCATTCAGAGAACTTTCACTAAGAATTTATTTGCTTTTTAAAATACAGAAAAATCATAAAATAGGAAAAGTTTAGGCAAAGGAGATTTCCCTTTGCCTGCTTGGGTGGATGAATGAATGAACTAGTGCACCATATTGACTGCCTGCTCTGTGCCAGGTTCTACTTGAGGCCCCAGATACTAGCAGCCCTCCAGGTTCTCACAGTCTAATGAGATGTAGCAATGTAAACAGCTACTTTTAATATGATGTGAAAAAACAGAAGTATTAATGAAGTGCTATGGGAACATAAATGAACTAGGAAGTAGTAATTCTGCCTTGGTGGTACTTGTGTTTTGATTTTGATCAGAGAAAATTAGAATGGGTAATATTTAAGGTGGTTTTGAAGAATGAGTAAAATTTTCCAGAAAGTTTAGGGAATGTAATTCCTGGTAGAGGGAAGCCTGCAAATAAATGCAGTGGCAGCAACATTCACAGTGTGAGATTCTAACCGGTGTGGACATTTAGAGAGTCAAGTGTGAGTGAGAGAGGAGTGGGTAGCATAGGGACCTGGAAGGTAGGTGGAGGCCAGATGAGGAGGTTCTATTCTCAGCAGTTTTTTTCTCTATCCTCTAGGCTCCTTACCTATTTTGGGTCATGGACCTGTTAGAGCAGTGGTTTGCAAAATTCATTGCATATTAGAATCACCTATGGAGATTTTTTAAATTGTTCAAAAACCTAGGCCACATCCCATAGAGCCTCTGGGAATGAGATCCAGGACTCAATAATTCAGAAATCTCTAGATGCTTTCAATGTAAAATAGTGCTTCTCAAAGTGTGGTACCAAGATCATCAGTGTTTCTCAAAGTGTGGGACCAAGATCATCAGTGCTTCTCAAAGTGTGGTCCCAAGATCAGAAGCAAAATAGTGCTTTTCAAAATGTGGTCCCAAGATCATTAGCATTAGTATCAGCTAAGAACTTGGTAAAAATGCAAATTCCCAGACCAAACTTCAGACCTAGTGAATTTGAAACTACGATGGGGCCCAGCAATCTGTGTTTTAAAAAGCTCTCCAGGAGGTTTTGACATATGCTAAACTTTAAGTGTCACTGTCATAGAGAATCTAATGAAGCTGTTAGTTTTTCCAGAAAATGTACTGCATATTGAACTTTAAACATAATTCTAGGTGGTAGATGGAAATTCCCTCTAGTCTCCTTTCCATTTTCTCCCCCAAATCCTGGAATCCAGGTTAAGAATTCATTCTCTGGGCAGTGAGTGCCACTGACAATATTTCAGTGAAAGAGGGACAGGAGAAACTTTGGTTATAGAATGATGACTGCTGTAATGTAAACAATGAAATGGAATGGGGAGAGGCTGAAGTTAACCACATCATACAGGAGGTTATGGGATTATAAAATAAAATAGACCATGGTGACATAGAGGTTGTGTGTGGTGATCCAAAGGGAATAGAAAATGATTCCAAGATTTCTAACTTGAGCTCAGAGTGAATGAAGACGACTTCTGTGAGGGTCTATAAAAAGAGAAGGCTTGGAGGCAAATAATGGTAATTACTGCACATGTATGGGGGAGTGCATTAAGAATAGGTCTAGAGCTTAGTTGAGAGATGTTGATTATGGATAACTATATAGCCACATCTATAAACAGGTAGATGTAGACCATTTCTCATCCTCTCACTGTTGACATTTTGGATCTGCTAATTCTTCATTTTAGAGGGCTATCCTGTGCATTGTAGGCTATTTATTGGCATTCCAGCTCTCTATCCACTAGACGCCAGCAGCCAATATCCTCTGCAGTGATGACAGTCAAAAATGTCTTCAGACATTGCCTAATGTCTCTTGGTGGCAAAATCATCCCCCATTGAGAACCACAGGTGTAAATGAAACCTAGAGAGTGGATGAGATTATTATTGACTAAGTGGGGGGCAAGTGGCGAAGGAGGATCCATTAAGTATTCATAAAGATTGGGAGAAAGTGTCATCAAGACAGCACAATAAGGCTGAGTTCCCCAAAGAAGGCGGTTGGGTGTCAAACACTATCCAGGAGGATGAGAATTAAGAAGAGTCCTTTGGATTTGGTGATCCAGGGATTATTGTGAAACAGATTCAATAGACAGCTATTGAAGAGTGATGTGAAAGTGACACTGCAGTAGGTGGAAGAATAAACAAGAAAAAGTGGAGATTGTGAATCTAGATTACTTCTTTAAGGGGTTGGTTAGGAAAAGATAGAAGAGGAGAAAGAGGCAAAAAGAATAGGGAGATTGCTTATTTTAGAACATAAACATAGACTAGAAACATGGTAGACTGATAGGGAAGTGCCAGAGATTCCAGATAAATATAGAGCTTTAGGCTGGCCCAGAATCTTTTCTTTACTAAGAGCTCAAAATATAGATTGTATTAATTATGAAGGAGAGTACGAAAATATAAATTATAGCAGCGACATATTGAATAATTGCAACAAGTATAGGTGTTGCTTATTTCATGTCTATCATCTGTCTAACTATTAATTGTTACCAGACAAAATTAGTACATTAGGAAACACATTTAATCTACAATACAGTAAAGTCTTGTTGATATGATTTTACTTGTGGGCTGGGTGACTGTGTTAGTAGTGATGATTTTCTTTTTTCTTTTTTAGCTTCTGTCTTTAATCTTTTCTTTTGCTTCATAACCAGTATGGGTGCAGGGGACACACATACCATTTGGTAACAGCCTTATTTGTCTTGTCTTGGGTCTGAAACCACTTTTGTGTAACACATCCAGAAAAAAGAAATCAAGAGCGAAAAAGACTTTAATATAGTTTTTTTTTTTTACCTGTAACTTTCTTGTTGCATGAATATTATATATGAAATTATTCTTTCTAAAGATTTGTGTGTGTGTGTGTGTGTGCACGTACTCATGTGCTTCAGTTCCCAGGTTCTTTTCATGGCTGCACAACTTAGCTGCAAGGCCTTGGGTGCCTTATTTATTCATTCCAGATTTCATGTCCATCATCTGCACAATGAGAAGGGGGGAATCTGTGTGCTCTGAGGTTGTTTCTGGCTTTAAAATTCTATAATTGTATGATTTTCTTTCTGCATTATCTTTGTTTGGTGAGAGCTTGCCTTAATCTGAGCTATTCCAGAGCAAAATCTCTCAGGTTGACTTGAAGCTTCAATTTTTACTCTGGTTTTCACAGCTTTTTGTTTATTAGGTCATAAGTAACGAGCTCTGAATGCTTAAGAACTTGTTCAAGTTCACATTAGTAGCTTATCAGGGTTGTAGATAGAGTGAAAAAAATTAAGGGTTTCCTATTTTCTCATTGCAGTATTGAAATCCAGGAGAACATGTGAACATGTCACCTATGAAAATGTAGAATCTTTGCATGTCTGTCTTTTCTTCAAGAAGTTACAAAGGATTTTCCAAGTGTAATAAATGAATCCTTTCCTTTTGAATCCCGTTTGTAAACAACTGGATTGATAGGTTCTAAGCACATTAATAGAGAGTGATGTGTGAGTTTATTTCTACCACTAGATATTGTAACTGTGATAAATGAATCAACTATTTATAACGGTAAGTTGATTCCCCAGAGATTGCATTTAAATTTATTAGTATAATTTGCATTAGCACTCCTAACTTTAAAACTCTGTTTAAATTCCCTCACCCTTATGACTGATACTCAGTAGGTGGGAAGGATTATCACAGGGTAATGATTGGCTAGACAATGGGTTGTCCTAAATAACACAGTTTTTCTTGGGATAAGAAGTGAACAAAGTTTCTTTTGTCCTGGAAGTTAAATGGGACTTTTTTTTTTTTTTTCAATCTAAGATATAAATTGCATTCCTACATTAAGCTATGTGTATGGCAATGAAGACACTTGCGTATATTTTTAAGGTAATGGTTTCATTCTTTGCATGACATTCTGTCCACTGAAATTGAGCAAAATGCTTTTAGTTATATAAAATTTGTTCCTCACAGCACGCTGACTGTTAGGTGTTATAGTTGTGTAAAATGAGTCCAAGACATTAGCAGGCTTATGTTTACGCGGCAAATTCAAAGCAGGATTGTTTTGAGATATAAAAAACATTCTGAATATATGGGTGTATTATCCATTCATCCTTTGAATATGGGTGGGAAAGGGGAAAGCAGGAGAAAAATAGGAGAGAGGAAATGAAGAAAGGGACACAGATGAGTAAGGAGGACTAAAGAGGTATTTACACCCACTGAGAAAACAATGATTTAAAGGTGCTAAAAACGAACTGGAGAAATGTTCCTACTTCAGGATCTGGAGGAAAAAGAAAAGATTTAAATCAGTGTAAGCAAATATTTCAAGCCAGACCAGGACTTGAGTGAATACTACTCCAGGACTAGCTTTTATTATCTTTTCAATTTTATTATTATGACTTATTAGCACTGGCTGGATTCATACTTTTGCAGAATTATTTAACTGTTTTGTGTCAACATATCTACGTATAAAATCTGGAGTAGTCTAAAACTTGGGGGATGGACCAATATAACCACAGCTTCAGCCCTTCTTCACTGTATAAAAGAGCTGGCAGTACCCTTTAGTCAGCCCACTTTTTTTTAGTTTCTCTTCTTATGGCCTTCTTATTTATCATTTTTTTCTTTCTGCTTTTTAAAAATATCTGGAATATGTTTCTTTATCCGAATTCTATATTTTCTTCACAACACAGCTCCAAACTTATATTCTCCATGAAAACTTTGATGGATAAACCAAATGCATAAATATCTTTGCCTTATTTCTAACCTCTTTGACCCTGATGTATTCAGTTCATATCAACAAGTTGTCATTGTCTTCCAGATTGTCTAGTTGTGTCATAAACACGTGTTTCGACTCCCCAAGTAGGAACTGATTTTCCTGCTTTTTTTTCATCTCCTATAACATTGAGCACGGCACTGGGCCCCAAATACTTCCGGAATGAATCATGACAAGCTGAAGACTGTGGAAAGATAAAAAGAAAATCATACTGAAGCTCTTCTGGCAAAAGGTCAGTTGAAATTTATGACAAATGTCAGTAGCCGAAGACGAGATATGGGTGTTGTTCCCAGAGACGAAAGGGAGATGACACCAGCACAGAGAAATGTGAAGCAATTGTCCTGTATTCTTAACAGTCCGTGTATAATCCTAAATGATACACATGGGTTGGCATAGTGTGCTCAGTTTGATTCCAGGGATATCTCAGGCTTATTTAACAATGCTACCCTTAGAACAATATTAGCATACTAATCTATATTACTGGCTGCGAACCACATTCCTTGGTATCTTTTAACTGGATGGATTGAGACTATTGCCCCAGATAGCCAGGATAATATTTAGCATGGTGGCCTAGGATTTTAAAAGGGCAGTAACGGGGGAAAGTCATGGATTTAAATCGTTTTTCCTTTTCCAGGGTTCTAACCAACAACACGCACAGTAAAAAAAAAAAAAAATTCCTCTGAAGTTTAAATATCTCTTTCTTTTCTCTTGCTTGTGCTGGATTATCACTCCTGTGCACTTCACTGAGCTTGAAAATTGCAAAAGAAAGACACGGCTTCCCCCCCTCCCCCGTCCCCCAGCTCCTAAACTACTCTGTTTATAGTCAGTTTGCCTCCCTGGATCTTATGTTTTAACACATGCTGTAGTGTTCAGATTGCAAACACAGCAGAGGGATGTTTAAATCCTAAAAACAAACTGTTTTCATTGCAATGTGCAAAACAGCATTCCATGAAGACATTTCAATTAATATTAGCTGAGTGAGGGGAGTCCTCTCTCTGTGGCCTGTTCAGTGTTTGGCCTCTCTCTGCTAAGACTGCCAACCAGGGTGCTGCCAATTAATGCCAGCTGTGATCTATTGTTTGCTTCTGACACCTGGGAAGTCCCAGATCATCAGAATCCTGCAAACAGCAGCTGGCTTAGTGGAGGCTGCCAGACTTCAGGGATTCTGAGATCTCTCAGCGAAGGTAGGGGGCCGTCTTGTTTTAGTTAAGAGAATAGTCCGGAATAGCTAGCTTAAAACCCCAGATGACTTACATTAAACAACCCCCAAATTTGGGGAGGATCAGCCCAAGTCTGTAAGCCTCATATCTTACTCTAGGTTCCCATAGGGCAGTCTTTTAAAAAATAAACAAATGCTCCTAATCCTTTCTTATAAAGTCCCAACAAGTCCCTGTTATGCTGTAAAGGTATTTTCAGGACTCCATACTTCTACAGGAGGTTCTCAATTTGGTCCAATTGTGCTATAATTTAATTTTACATGTGTTGAAAATGTGTATGCCCTCCCTTTGCCTAAAACCCTAGCCTTCTTTTACAGTACTCACTCTGATCTTCTTACTGATAAGACCTAAGAGCCAACCTTTATTGAGTACTTATTATGTGCCAGGCACTGAGCCCTTTACAAGTTTTATCATTTTATTTCATTTATTTTTAATAAGCATGTTTGATCATAGTAATGACAGCAAGTGGATGAAAAGTCAATTGGGTACAAGGGTTTCTTTTTTTACCTTCAAATATTATTATTCTTAAATGATAATCATGTTTTATTCTGATTTGGACCGGCTTTGAGGAAGAACTTGAGCAAGTTACACTACCTGACTGTATTTCACTGTGGTGGGGTTGTTAGATGAGCTGTCTCATTCCTTCTTCTTTGGGGGTTTTGAGAGAGTTCTGATGTTTTTGCCTAGTCCTCTGGAATTATAAATGTCAGGAAGACAGAAGCTACCTGTCTGTGTCATATTTGTGCTCTTCCTACAATCTGTAAATTCTAATAAGGCCCTGTAGGAATAGCAGAAAATACCCTAGACTCTTTCTCCGGAGAGAGACAATGTTGAGAGGGGTGGTAACCGGCCCAGTAAGTCTGGCCCGAAAATATGACTAGATCTTCTGTCTCCTGATGCCTTCTTTGCATCCTGAATTCCTTTCATATGGATCCCTTCAAAGCTGGCTAGTAGCCCTTCTTCTACTCTGGGCCCCTAGGCTTCAGGGCTAGAGCCTGCTGATAGTGTTAGATACAGAGTGACTTTATAGTGCTGGTCATTGAGGCTAGGGTGAAGCCAGTTGCACTTGATTTATTCAGTACATGATTCCATGTCTCAAGAAGTGAAAATCCAGTGAACTGAGCCTGTGCCCTAGTTCTCATTAACAACTTAATTCAAATCCACTTGAAATGCTTATTCTTAAAGTCGTCAGTGATGGCATGATTTGTTTGCTGAGGTCTGTTAGTTCAATAGAATAATTACAAATAGAATTTATAAACCGTTTCCAAATAATACTCTATTTCTTGTAAATCAATGTAAAATTTCCCAAGGGGTTGAAATTTATTTTACATTTATGTGATATACAAATAAGTGAGAGCCCTTCAGTGTTCAGTGCTCAGTGTGCAAAACTAGAGTCATCTCACATGTTTCTTTGAAATAAACTATGTAAAACCAAGAAAATGGGAAAGAAAAATTAGAACAAAAGATATTCTAAGTGATTTCTTACAGTCACATCATGATCAGGTTAATTTATATAAGATATATGATACATTTCATCCACATCAGCTTGTTTAGAAGTCTAGAGTCAAAGCCTTCTCTGATCCAGACTTGGTGGACTATCTGAGCAGAAGAACGTGCTGGCAGGCTGCTTGAGCTATGTCATTTTATTGAAGATTTGATCCAGGAAAGAATTAAAACCATACTTTGCTCTACCCCCATACAGTCATTTAGTACTAGAAGTTTGCTTCTATAAACAAAAGACTATCATCACTTCTTCCTCTGTTCTTTAGATCTTTGAAAATCAATCCAATTCACGGTGACCTTATATGTAATTTTTATAGCCTAAAGAACATATCAGAAGTCTCTCTCTAATCTTCCTATCCACCCTCCACTATTAGATCTAGAAAAGGCACCAACATCATATAAAATTCATAACAGAAAACTGTCTTTATATTAACTGTAAGTATTCTAACTATAATTATTCTCAGTGTTGGCATTTTTCTTCCACTGCCCTTTATCACATAAGTGGGAAAACTATGATTTTAAGCAAATGAAATAGCCACTGAACTAAAATAAATGTGACTTGATACATATTCTCTTAATGAAATATCTACTGGAGACTAGACTAACATTTTGGGATGCTAGCCAAGTCAAACCTTAAGACTTTTTAGGTTTGACTGCTGCTAGGGAGCTCTTGGATTCTGGAAATAAAAGAAAGGTGTTTTACACCTGATGGAAATTATTGAACATGTCAAAGACAGGTTCAAAGGTATTTTCATTTTAACTTAAAAAAAGTTGTGCAGGGAACATAGGTAAGCTTAGAATATGGCTATTTTTAACTGAAAATGTACTGACTTTCTTTTTGAAGATGCTGATACAACTTCTGACACTGTTGGTGATGAGTGGTGTGTAACAGCCGTTTCAGCTCTGAGGCTATCAAATAGTGAAAGGGAATCTTCTACATACAAATCCCAGGACACCAGAACAGCTCTTAACAGCCCTCACTTTCCTGAGTAAGCTGAAGATGGCTAACTAAAAGGCCTGAGAGAAATTACTGCCTAACCAGTGAAGGAAGGAGAAAACCCCCAAGGAAGACAATGTAAAGATTAAGTAACAAGGCTTCAATTTGATACAATGTGGGGAATTTCAGTTTAATTCTAATTTATACTAATTTCTTGTAATTGTCTTGATCCTTTACATAGAGATCAGTTTGGATAAAGGAAACATAGCTATGAGAAGGCAGTTACTCAGTGAATCCAAATGGCAAATTCTCTGATGAGAAAGGGGATGTCCTCAGGGAGGTCTAATCATGTTTTCTTAAACCAAACCTTTTTCCTTTTCATTAGGCTTTCTTGAGGCAATTGACCAATTAATGATAATAAATAGTTATTGAGCATCACAAATATTCTAAATCCTCCAGTGTCATATATTTGGAAGGAAAAAGGACCAGTAGATAGATAAATTTTGGGGGTTTTGAGTGTGTGTGTGTGTGTGTGTGTGTATAACAATATGCCTTAAAACCAGGAATTGTGGTGGTAAACTGGGAAGACATACATAAAAGATGGGATGGCTTAAGTCACAGAGACAGACACAAACTTCACTTTGTGTGATCGTGCAGAGATCTCCTTATATATAATAGGTGTAAGAATAATCATTTCCACATCTGTATTTGGACTTTGGCCCCATCTCTTAAATCAGAGTTATAAATTCTGTGAAGCTGATTAATCTTACTTTACGGGTAGCTGTAAATAAAGAGAAAGGTTGTCTTTCAGCTTTACTTAAGGAAAAACAAGAGATCTTTGCAAAATGGGAATTTGGAAAAGGATGTTGAGAGGGTATGATGGTAGGTAACTGGAAGACATCCTGGGTTTGCTCTTGTTATCCAGAGAATGGAATGAGGGTGTCTCTTCAAAGCAGGGGTTAATAAAAAAAGCTTAGGCTTCGGGGTGCAGCAGCTCTGAGTTTGGATTCTGGCTCTCCACTGACCAGCTTTGTGACTTTGGACATGTTACTTAACCTCTCTGACCTCAAGTTTTATTTGTAAAAATGGAGATAATACCCAGATTACAGAATTGTTTTGGGAATTAGGGATGATTATAAAAGCACACAGGGATGATTAGTAAAGTACACAGTGTTTGGCACTTAATAATTGGTAGCTGTTATTATTGATACTACTGTTTGATTGCAAAGCTGAAAAGTCCTCAGCAATCACAATCAGATGGCTGATGTGAGATCATGATGGGGTCCTCTCTTCTGAAAACACATGATACTTAAGTCTGTGAGAGGAATTATGGATGAATTGTCACAGATTAAACTTTACTAGGTAGCTCTCGTTGGTACATGATGGTTTGTACTTTGATCGTCTTCCTTTTCCCATGAGAGAATCTTATCTCTGGAATGAAATTTACCTGGATTTATCACAAGAGCACATGCTTCAAGTTTGATTTGGATCTGATCACCTGTTACCCTGAAATGCAAACTTCTTTTTCTTGTTTTGGGAGAATCTCCCTGGCTTAATTGAAGAAGTTTCCCGTCAAAGATTCATTCAGATTCACTCAAATCAGAGGGTAATCTTCTAATTTAAAAGCCAATTTATGATGAAAAATCCTAATGCAAAGAGGCAAACATGTGTCTACTAGAGTCAGGCAAAATAGATTTGTGTAGTTGTAACATTTTTTGCTATTTTTTTGTCCAAGCAACCTCAAAAACAGCAACAAAAAAGTATGTTAACAAGACTACTTGAAATTAGTACTTTGCTATTAGAGTGTACACAGATGGGCTCACTCCCTTCTTTTCCACCGTGCTGCACACTGCAGTTCCTAGAAGACATGACACGCTCCCTCCTTAACGAATTCCATCCCTGAAATCAGTGACAATTGGCATCAGGCCAGGTCGACTTATTTTGGACTCCTTACAAAACCTTCTTCGTATTTTGTTTTTATTAGTTCTTACTACTCTAATTTCTCTCATTGTTGCCTTTTTCATTGGTTTAAGCTCTCAGCAGTCTTGCTTTCTTGCCAATTTAAAAATAAACAAATAAAACCAACTTAGCACTGGGGCGGGTTTCCCCCAACTCACAGCACTAATTGTATAATCACCACTCAAAAGTCAACACACTAAGTCCAATTTGTTTTTAAACACGGGCAACTCTTGTGCCTTTGCATTTGGAAATGTCTTTCTGCCCATTTGTTGGATTTAGAATAATAAACTGCCTATGTAAATGAGAGGGTGCCAGCCTTCAGCAGCCCACACCCTCAAACTGCCTCTCGGTGATTCAGCCATACAGTTCTTGAGGAAAAGTCTGTCGTGAAAGTTAATGGTTATAAAAAGCACTTATTTACATCTGTTTTAGTGTAGCCATGAAGAGTGCAATTAATTAAGAAGTTTCTGGTGTGGTAAGAATAATCATACAGCAGGAATGCAAACATGTGATTTCCAAAGAGAATTTTATTCCATATGGTATTTTTCCCCTAACTAAGAATTAATTGCAACTTTGAAGAAGGTTTGATTGTGTCTATGAAAAACGTTTTAACTACTGAGGAATTCTAAATGACTTCAATTTAAAATTTTCCTTTTTTACATTGTTAGAGTCAAGAGAGAAGTGCTTTCATCAAGCTCTGAGTTATAGGATTTATTAGAGTAAAGGGAAGAGGATAACCTTCAGATGTCTTCTGTGGTGAAATGTTGAAGTTAAAAATTTTAAATGTTTGCAGACTAAAGGCATCCTCGGCTGTGAGGCCTAAAAGAATAAACAAAATGTGACATGTTTTATTTTGTTACTTAACCCTTGTTTAAAAAAGCACAACAAAATATGTATATAAATCATATTTTTATGTCTTTCTGAAAACACGGACATGGATTTTTGGTGATGATCTTCTATGTAGTGGCATCACGCCATAGGTTAAAGAGTGGTTAGTGTGTATACAAATAGCTTTATTTTGGTATGGCAGTTTCTTAAAGCAGAAAGCTTTTAAATGTATACAACATAAATTCTGTGAAGAGATGTTCTTCTCCTTCTGTTGCCATATGCTACACATTCCAATATTTTGCTGTAGCCCAGCAATGAATAATGCAAAGAGATGAAGAGAGGAAAAACAAAAACATGCAGCTGAAAGCAAGATTGGTGGAGAAATGATACTCGTTGCTGCCTAGGCACAGAAAGAGAATATGACATCCTAGAGGAGGGAAAAAGAATAAAAACAACTTGGATACAGGCAGAGAACCTATTTCTATCAAATGCAGTTACAACAGTTGCTGAGAAGAAAATTTCAATCAATAACAAAGAGCTCTTATCACATGCAACTTTAATTTGATTGGCATGACATTTCCATTATATGCTAATGAATTACGGATGATGAGAACGGCTGTCACCTTCTGAGTGCAATTGAACATTCATCAATCAGTTACTTAAATGCCAGACTGTCTGAAATATTAAAGGAAGTTGTTGCTATTTTGGAGATGAAAGTAAACAAACTGGAAATCTTGAATTAATTGAGAAAAGGATACACGTTGATAAGTAGGATTTGGCAAGTTATTACTTCTCTGAGTGGATGTCAGTGCAGGTATCCTATTCTCAGTGGAGTAAGTGTGTCCCTGCAAAGCTAACTGAAAAACAAATTTTCTTAAGTGAATCCTGTTTTTCTGTTGACTAGCATTATACAATTATTGACTATTACTCTGGGGGAAAAAAAAGCTCATCCTAGAATGTAATAAGATCACTCTCAAGTATGCAACATTTTTGACAAAACATGTTTAAAGGAAAATAACCATCCACTAAAATATTAACAATAATCCTCAAAATAGCAGGAACATTGAAATTATCATAATTGAGTAACAGTACTAAATAAAGTTGTTGCAAAAGAAAAATGCAAAAGAAAAAGCACGTGATATAAAATTACTAAATTTTCATCCTTTCCCCGTCAAAAAAACCCAAAATATTTGGAGCTTTAGAATTTTAATTAAGCTTTTCATCAATTTCAAGCCACCTAAAGATGTCTATTTTTTCATCATCCTTTCCACTTCCTCTTTACTTGTCCTTAGCATTTTACTCTAGTTTTTCTAATAATTTAAAAAAATAGTTATGCTGCTTTACATGTGAGGAAATGGAACATTTGGCTAAGTGCTACAGTATCTAATCTTTGCAAAACACAATTTCATTCTGCTCTCTGCCAAGACATGATCAGCTGGGGTATTTAGGTAATGGCAAAGATGATCAATTTGCAAACTTTTTGTGCTATAAAAGTTGATTTGTTACCACTACCTCACACCAATTAGGATGGCTGCTATCAAAAAAGCCAGAAAGTAACAAGTGTTGGCAAAGATGTAGAGAAATTGGAATCCTTGTGCACTGTTGGTAAGAAAGTAACATGTGGCCCCGCGCGATGGCTCATACCTGTAATCCCAGCACTTTGGGAGGCCGAGGCAGGCGGATCACCTGAGGTCAGGAGTTCGAGACCAGCCTCAACATGGAGAAATCCCGTCTCTACTAAAAATACAAAATTAGCCAGGCGTGGTGGTGCACGCCTGTAATCCCAGTTACTCGGGAGGCTGAGGCAGGAGAATTGCTTGAACCTGGGAGGCGGAGGTTTCGGTGAGTGGAGATTGCACCATTGCACTCCAGCCTGGGCAACAAGAGTGAAACTTGGTCTTCGAAAAAAAAAAAAAAAAAAGAAAGTAACATGCAAGCTTCTGTGGAAAACAGCATGGTAGTTTCTCGAAAAATTAAAAACAAGATTACCATAATCATATGATCTAGCAATTCTACCTCTGCATATGTACCCCACATAATTAAAGACATATTTATACACCTATGCTCATAGTCTTAAAATGTGCTAGTTTTGGTGGAAAACTTGAGTTAAAATTTCTTAAATATTGAAACGTCTTGTCAAAACTTTCCAAGCTATTAACTTTTCCCTTCCTGAAGTCTTATTCATATCCAGCCAAATGGTGGAGGCAACCCAAGTGTCCATTGAGAGGTGAGTGGATAAACAAAATGTGGTCTATACATACAACAAACTATTATCCATTCTTATAAAGGAGGGAATGCTGACACATCATCAGCATGGATAATGCTTGAGGACATTATGCTAAGTGAAATATGCCAGTCACAAAGGACAAATACTGTATGATTCCATTTATATGAGGTACCTAGAATAGACAAATTTACAAAGACAGAAAGTAATGATGGTTGCCAGGGGCTGGAATGAGAAGGGGAGGGGAATTACTATTTTCTGGGTCTGAAGTTTCTGTCTGGAAAGATGAAAGATGTTCTGGAGATAGATGATGGTGGTAGTTACACAGCAATGTGAATGTACTTAGTACTCCTGAACTGTATATTTAAAGTAATCAAGATGGTAAATGTTATGTGATATGTAATTAATTCACAATTAATAATTAAATTTTAAAAGTACTAAAAAATGGATTTGTTGCCAAATGACTAGGTTTGCTAATTAAAGCAATGTCTGCTACACTAATTAGGATGTATTACTGAATCAACACAGTTTGTTGAGAATTATTAGACTTTTCTGCAACGTACATAGAGAGAAAATGTCAAATAGATTTGGCTGCCTCTGTTCAAACAAGCAGAAGTGGCACTAAATGTTCAAAATTCTATTCATATGAGGGCACCTCTTCTTAAAACACATAACTTTATTTCTCTGTAGCTCTCTTAGTAAATTCTCCAGAGAGTAAGAGCAAAGGCTGGGGGTGTTTGAGGAATAGCCAGGGGTCTGAGTGACTGGAATAACATGAAGAAGGTGGGGCAGAGGGAGGAGGTTAGTTCAGATGAAGTCAGGGAGTCAACTAGGGACCATGACTTTTTCCTTGCACGAGATGGGGGAACCATGGCAGGGTTTTGAATAGAAGAGTACTGTGTGTGTTTTTTTTTTTTTTTTGAGACAGAGTCTCACTTACTCTGTTGCCCTGTGCAATGGTACGATCTCAGCTCACTGCAACCTCTGCCTCCCAGGTTCAAGAGATTCTCCTGCCTCAGCCTCCTGAGTAGCTGGGATTACAGGCATGCAACAGCACATCCTGGCTAATTTTTATATTTTTAGTAGAGACAGGGGTTTCACCGTGTTGGCCAGGCTAGTCTCAAACTCCTGACCTCAAGTGATCTGCCCGCCTCTGCCCCCCAAAGTGCTGGGATTACAGGTGTGAGCCTCTGCACCCGGTCATGTGATTTGATCTATGTTTTAAAAGCACACAAACTGTGTACTACAGGGGAGATGAAATGGAAGTGCAGAAATGGAATTCCAGAGGTGAGAGATTGCTTTCACCTGGGGGAATCCTGGAAACAAAAATCTGAGACTGAGCTACGGAGGAGAAGGAAATCTATTCCTTTTCACATTTGAGTATGCTTGAGAATCTCTAAACAGCACAACTACAACAAGAATTCTCTGGCATTATTACTCTGTACTATTAATTTGTTTCTTGATAGCCCCAAATGAGCTTTCACTTACTGAGTCCTGTGTGAGCCCAGACTATTTCAGCACTTAAGACTCTTCAGTGACTACCTCAGAGGTGGATCTCAGGATGTCTGGGGCGCCTATGCACATATGTTTCCTGTTGTTTACAAAGCTCTCTTTGGACTTGATCTGAATGAGAGTTGCCCTAAAAAGCTGGAGATAAATGATTAGCCATAAAGTTTCATTTTTCAACATTTAATTATTAGAATAATTAATTTAATAACAGATTTTAAGGCATGTATTCCTTGCTACTTAATGGTTTATGTCTCTTTTAGGAGAATACCTCATTATGTTTTCTATATTGTCACATAAGAGATGCTGGTTCTGCTTTTGATTCTAGAAGCCAGTTTAAGTGACCATAGATGATACACTAAGTACCACTGATAGGGCTGGAAGGTAATTAACAAATGGTTTAAATTGCTTAGGCCTGAAGATTCTAGAGTATCTGCAAGAACAAAATCAAGCCTGCTTTCTATATCCTTGAGAAAACCTGTATTTGCAGTAATGCTTTCCTCAAATTCAACTTGACTGTAAAAATGAATGATGACATGCCAAATAAAAGAAGTGTGCATGCAGGCACACACACACACACACACACATACGCGATTAGTAAGAATTAGTAACAACAAATTCTAAACACAAGTCTTGATGTGCTAAAAACTATAATATGGTAAAAAAAATAAAAATAAAAATAAAAAAATCAGCTGCTTTCAGCTTAAAATGCCCTGTCAAGGTTTTTTTCTTTAACCCAAAATGCTCGCTTAAGTAATCTTCTACCACAAAGTTAAAGTTATACAGAGTAAACAGAAATAGAACTCAATTGTGCCTTTCCTTGCTATATTCAAATAACTTTCTTCAACATTTATGCAATTCTGTGAATTGGTAACATCATCAAAAATATGCTAGTTTTGGTATAAGTTGAGTTAAAATTTCTTAAATATTGAAAAGTCTTGTCAAAACTTTCCAAACTATTCTTTCTCTTCCTGAAGTCTTTATTTGGTGCAAATTCAGCATTTAAATATTTATGCTAATTTAAGCTTTAATTACATTTTCTTTTAGAAAAAAATATTTGGTTGAATGATTGACTAATTATAAAAGATATGACCCAAATTAAAAATAACCAAAGTTTATGACATTCCAGGAAGTAATGCTTTATCTCTTTACTCTAAATACAATTCTTATTCTTTTACCTGAAATTATATCTGTGAATTTCTGTATTACTTCTATTTTGTGTAAAAATTTATTTGAAAAATTCTGAAAAACCCAAAATGCAAAAACTACTTAGAATTAAACAATTTAGGAAACAACACAGATGTGCAAGTGAGAGCCATCCCTATGCACTGCCCCAGTTTCACTAATTCTGCAACACAGTGGTAACCCACTTAACCTATGTGTTTCAATTTTTATGTGTTTATAGGCAGTCCTATATATGCATATCTACAAAACAGCTGACTGTGCTATCCATTGGTCCTGTAATTTAACTTTGTTTTTCTTTATATCTATCGCTAGCTTTCTATCTAATTCTGTCTTTCTATCTAATTCTATCTCAGATGTCACAGTCTGGAGGTCTGCTGGGGAAAGGGACTGCACGTAAATTTTGCTTGGTTTGAGTCATTTAATGTGTTTGAAAAACATGGAATTTACATCCCTTTTGGTGACAGACCTCCTGATTCCTATTAACGTCACTGAATTCTTTATTATGACATCTGCTTAGTGATCTGGAGCATTTATATTTGCGGCTTCCAAATAATATTCTGTTATATTGTTATATTCTCATTTATTTAGCCCCTCCTCATATTGGAACTTGACGTGGCTCTTCCTTCCCACCTTTTTTTTCATTATTAAAAACAGTGCTGCCCTGACCATTCTTAAGTACCTACTCTATGTTGTTTCTTTGGTATAAATTTTTGAAAGTGGGGTTGCTCAGTTGTAGAATATTGCATATTTAAAACTTTTATAGACAATGCAAACTACTGTACAATACAAAATCACCATTTGTACTTCCAGGAATAGCATACAGGAGTTAAATATTCTTATACCCTTTACCAAAGGGTTGTATCGACTTGTTAAATTTTTTTCATTCTGAATAGCGATAAAATTATTATGGCTTTAATAAGTTTTTTTAAACTGTTGATGAAATTGACCTTCTTTTCATATGTTTATTGCTATATGTATGTATATAGTTTGTGAATTTCACAATCCTATGCTATGACTGTTTTTCATATGGATAATCTGTCCGAAATGTAAAATATTAATCTTTGCTTTAAATGTTGAAGATACCTTCTTTTAGTTTTTGGGTGTCTTCTAAGTTTGTTCTTGTACCTTTTGACATATAGGAATTTAACATTTGTATTTAATTAAATTTCTTATGTGTTGCTTTAAAAACTTCTTTGTCTTAGTAAGTTTGAGGGGCAATTTATACTCTTATACAGTGTTGGTGGGAATGTAAGTAATAGTACACATAAGCAATGGTAAAATTTGGCAAAAAATCCCCCCCCCACATATATGGCATAACACAAGAATGTACAACTCACAGAATATATATATAATATAGCAATAAAATATGGAAAGAGGTAAATTATTTTATATATGTATACAAATACACACAGCACTGTTTAATACAGCTTAAAGTGTAAGAACAAAGCCCATAAGATGTTCATTTCTTCAATATTTAGCAAATATATCAAACATTTTCTGTACACAAAGCACATTTGAAAGCTTGAAATTTAAAATCTAAATTTTTTCTAAAATATGTTTAAAAATATTGTGGTATGGAAGCTAGTGTTCTTTTGTAATTTTCATTTTTTATTTATATGTGTTTTCTGAAAACAACAGAACACATACATCAACTCTCCCTGCCGTATTGTTGTATTAAGCAATGTTGGGATTGATGTGAAGATTGAATCTTCATGTCTGCCTTTATGTGTCTCCTACTTTTACACATTTGACCTATGAATTGAACTGATTTTGTTTACTTCTATTGTTTTATTTGTGATAAAATTTTCAATATTAATTTACCTGAAGGAGGTATCTTATTTGTAACTGAAATCTCAACCATAGTCATCAGTAAGATGTGGATTTATTCTGAGGATGATGCAATGGCCTAAATTAATATGGCAATGGATTCTGGCAGTTTTTCTGTTTTAAGTCTGAAAAACTTTGTAAGTCTTACTTCTTGATGATTAGAGTGGTTTTTTGTGGGTTTTGTGTGGCACGTATCTCCCTTAAGGGATCTGACTGATAGAACCCATGTTTAAAGTGAAGTATATGTGTATGTGTATAAAATATATAATATATATAATACATTTAATATATTAATATATTATATATAATATATGAACACACACATATGTATAAAGTACCTCTTTTGAGTATTTGTTCAAGTGTGCTATACCTCTCCATCCAGTGTTGTCTTACAAATGCTGGATTTGGGACTTCTCGTCTTGACCCGGGATCCACACATTTGGGACTTCCTGTCTTGACCTGGGATCCACACATTTCAGATTGTCTGTAGAGCTTTTCCAGTCTCTAAGACAAACTCTGAATCCATGAATTGAGCCAGTTTCTGGAAAGCTAAAATCCTATCTCCATCAAAGCGAAGCAGAGAGACAAAGGTGAGTCCACAAAAACAGATTTTCTTACCACAGAGAGATGTGAAGGACAAGGTGGCTCCAGTGTCTGAACTCTGGGAGTGAGAGAATAGTGAAGATCTGCCCTGAATGCAGTAAGTTAAAGAAACGGCAATGGTAGCCTAGTTCCTGCTTTTGAGGCACGGTAGCCCTGCCCATTATTAGTAAATCAACCCAGCTTTTGTCAACTGGATCAGGAACTCATTTTTCTGAGTATAGGAGTAGATAGGAGTGAAAAGCGAGCCAGCAAGAGAGGGATCACAAATGCTCTCTTCGATGATTTTCCATGTGGAGAGACAGTAGAAGAAGCCTTATTTCTGTGAGCTGAAGTTGAAACATATGTGGAGCTGTTTGCTTTACCAATCCCATCTGCAAGACTCTCATACTCTTTACATTCATGTTTTGCAACTTAAGTTGAACACTGACACAATTAGCAAACAAGGTGTTAATCTGCAAATATCTCTAGGATGCTGCACTAAATCTTTATTATGTTGACACTTACACCTTGCAAATTGTTTTTAATTACAGCAGTAGTAAGAATGGACAATGGAAACTCTAACTGCATTGTTTTAGTTAATTAAACATGGGTCTCCCAGTTGTGTTTTTGTTACTTGTTGCATGCATGTAACTATACATTAGATGCTTTGGGAACATAAATATGAATATGATGGGCTCTAGCTACAGAAAGGTTACCTACAGTGTAATGATTGAGCATGAAGCTTTGAAATTAGACTGCCTGAGTTTGAGTATTTGTTGTCCCACTTAATGTCTCTATGCTTCAGTTTCTTTAGTTATAAAATGGGGATAATAAGGTTATATAAAGATTAAATTAGATAGTATATATAAAGCATTTGGCATAGTGCCCGGAACTTGGTAAGTATTCAAAAAATGTTTGTTACTATGACTGCTACCACTATCGGATAGTGGATGAATTACTCAACATTGACTTCTAAATCACCCTTCTGAGGAATACAGCCATAAATGTTACCTACTGTAAAAGTCGTCATGTGACTCTACTGTCCTGCCCACAACTGATGGAACTGGCAGTTGGTACCTACAACCAATGATTCTGAGTTATCGTGTTGACAAGCTTTTGAACAGTAGAACTTTTGCCAGCCTTGGAGAGATTGAAGTCTGTTCACAGTTATAGCACCAGCGACTGGCTTGCCTTGGGCACTATGTGGCTGTGTAATTATTTGTGATACTCATCCCACCTTTGTGCTCATGAGTCACGGTTCCAGTACTGAACTGAAACTAGTCTATGCCTTCCTCACAGTTATTTACATCCAGAGTATCCCGTAGCCTACCCATGCAGTTTAATGATTTAACCCACAGGCATTGCCTTAGTAATATGTTTTGCAGTTGTGCCTGCAGACTTGAGAGTGACTGACCATCACAGGGGGGATTATTTGCCTTCTATATGAGAGCTGCCACTTCCTCTAGGAAAGCCATGTATAACAATGGATCTCAGTGCTTGTGTATGTGCACATGGAATGGAATGGGAATGAATGTGTCAAAATTACCTTCACTACCAACAAGACATCCTGAAAATACCACGTGGGTAAGCCAGTGATTTATTCAATTAAGACTTTTTATATTTCCTCTTATTAAGGTTCAAGATTATTCATAACATGGGAAGTATAATTGCACAGACATGTAGAAATTTTGGAGTCTTTATTGTTTAGTATATAGCAAGGCCACTGAAATATTGAGATCCTATAACAGTGTGGCTTAAAAACAAGGAATTTTATTTCTTTTTCACATTAGGGTTCCAACATGACCAGGAAGCCATGCTCCTTGTGTACATTTAAGGACTCAGGTTTACTCAAAGTCATTTTTCTGACATCTCCTGGGGAACTGTCATAATTTGCATGGTCTATGCTGGGTCACCATCATGTCTGTGTTCAGGCTGGTGGCAGGAGAAATAAGAAAGTGAAAATGGCACGCTTGATGCTAAGGAGGCAAGCCCACAGGCCAGTCCCGGAAGTGGCAAAGGCCCCTTCCCTTAGTTCCACTGGTAGGGACCTAGTTCATGGCTGCTTTTCAGTGGAGGGAGGCTGAGAATGGTAGGTACTCTAACTGCCATTGTGTCCTAGATGAAGAGGAGAAGGGGTTTTTGGAGGGTAATCTCCAGTCTCGCCACAGAGGCCTTGTTGAGAAATTTGAGGTGTACAACCATATTATCCAACATTAACTGTGACCAGGAGACTATAAGAAAAAAATCTATTCTTACTGAGTTCTTGGGAAAAAGTTTATGTTTTCCAAAGATTATAACTTTATACTCAATTAATATACTTATATATATACATATTCATAAATATATTTTGAATAAATTCTCCAGGATGATATTGCAAGACATACACTGTAAGTGTGGGACATGATGTGACACAGTATAACAGTTGCTGTACTATAAGGCCTTTAGATTTATGACTTGGGATACCTGAGATTTAGTGCCCTCACTGCCATTAAATGGGTAACTTTGTCCGACGTGTTTAACATTTCTGGGTCTCACTGCCCAAGTTCTCTTAAGTTTTAACAGTACAGTCCTGTCCTGTTGATTCTACCTCTATAATGGATCTTAACAGCATCCATGCTTCTGATCACAATTCCTTCCAGAGTTTGTAATCCAACTTCTTTTCCTTCTCTAGCCCCACTGAGGTTATTCCTCCCAGGTTGATCCCACTTATGTTCTTCCAGTCCCTAGACCTCTCTAAACGCTTCTTGCTCATGACCTCTGCATCTGGTAGTCTCTCTGACTGCCCCTTGGTCTTCTCTCGGCCATTTCCTTCTCATCCTTCAGGTCTCAGCTTTGATGTCTCTTCCTTAGAGGAACTTCTCCTACCACTCTGTCTAAAGTTTTGTAGTTTATCTCAAACTCAGTTTACCTTCTTCAGTCATACTTGGTATTACCTTTTATATCTATTTATGTGTTTTCTTTCTGTTCCCCCTCATTGCATTACTAGCTTCATTGAACAATGAAGATAATGGGATATATCTGTATTATTTATCCTTATAATCCTGCCACCTAGCACAGCACCCTGCACCTAACTGGTGCTCAGTCAATGTATGCTGAATAACTTAATACAGGAATTTAGAAATGTGTGGTCTAAATAGGTAATTAAAACATAATTTAATGTAATCAAAATAAAAAATGTATACTTCAAAATTTTATGGAAAAACTTTAAAAACGATATCAGCGAACCTTATTTTAAAACAAATATTTTGTAATACTAATTTCTCTCTTTTAATTGTGTTTGTTTTTTAATTTTAGATTTACTATCCTATCTATCTTTAAACATCCTTTGATTTGAGTACTTTTGCAACCCAGTTAAGATGGAAGGTTTGGGGGAGAGAACTCACTATACTTAGGCTATCATTTTGTTTTGTATAATTTTAATCATGACAGTCTTTATCAAATCCATGTTTATTTAAATATTTGTTTTCTTTTGCATATGTTGGGATGGAATATGTTGTTTTAATTAGCGGCACCGCTTTCTTGTTGCTAAATGTATTGCTCTGGCATCTGACCAAAAGCAAAACAGAATCAACACAGTGTAATCTATGAAAAGGGAACTGAATCTCACTGCACAGAGTATTTCATCAGCTATAGGTTAAGGGATAGTCTATCCAGTAATGTATGTATACAGCAACTATACCTCTATACTCCATGACAGTCAGAGCTGCCATTTCTGGTTCTCAGAAGAAACTTTTTTATTTGACTTAGATCAGCTTACAGCTGGATGACAATAAAATAAAATAAAATTGAAGAAAAAAAATTGTTAAATAAATCCATTACTTTAACGAACTCTTCTTGTGTATGTTTTATAAGGGGAATATCAAACTTTTTAGACTCTAATGAGAGTTTATCACATAAATGTACAGAGAATAAAAAGAATCATGGAGTTGTTGTGTCAGAAACAGTAGCACAGGCCTTTTCATGAGAGCTGACTTGTAATATATATATGTGTGTATATATATATATATGTTACTGGCTAATTTGATTATGGTAAATCACCGTTGTATTTTATTTATTAACTTGCGATTTCACAGTTGCAGGCTGAGTTCCCTTTAACAAACTCCATATTGATTGAATTCCCTCTATGCACAGGCATAATGGGCATTTATTTTTTCAAATAGGCAATCATCTTCGTCACATTATTGTGAAAGATACAAGTACTATATGATAATCTTCAAAAGGAGATCCTGAATATTTAATATTAATATTTAATGTCATTAAAGTCAAATTTATCTCTATTGCCTGTCTTTTTTTTAAAGCAGAGCAATTGAAAGTGAAAGGTGAAAGGGAGTGGGAAAAGCTGGCTCACCATGGCTCAAACACAGCTCAAATTTTACCCAGCAATGAGCTTTCTATTGGCTGGACTTGGAAAATATAATTTATATGCATCATGTAAAAGGGGAAATGATAAACCAGAACTTTATTGTAACACTATTCTCTCTAAAGTGTAATTTAGCACAAGATACGACTTGTAAAGGTTACCGCTAAAACTCTGTCAAAACATCATTGTTTTATATCTCTGAGCTATAAAATATCCCTGAAATCGGGAAGCTTTCCTACAGACTTATAGATTAACTGTAAACTTTATATATATTTCTCTTTTTTAGTACATACATGCACGTCACTAAAATGTCTGTATATAACATGTGAATATTGTTACTGAAGAAATTTCTTAAGAGCAGGTTAATTTTATAAGACAATGGCCTTATGTTTCTATGTATAAAATATCTACAGACCTTCTCTGCTGAAGTCCCAGTTTTGTTTAGTTCGAAGTAATATGATAGAAGGGTCTATTATAAAATTATTTGCAAATGTAGAAGCCATAGATTTTACCATGGATTTAAGAAGGGAGCTTACTCTAAGATTTTCTGGCATAGGGTACTTTTTTTTCCCTTTTAAAAAAAACCATATCTAAGAAAGTAAATAAGGAGACAAAGGCTAAGAAAACAAAAATTATTTAAGATCTTAGGCTGTACAAATAAAATTGTAGAAACAAAATTATTAAAAATAGCTTACTGACAAAGCTCAGGTGAGATTTACAACCATAGCCCACATCATCATAGTATACATATTGGTAATTGTAACATTCTTTTCATATGAAAAAAAAATCAAGCACATGTAAAGTTATCCTAACTGAAAAACATTTCAGGACAAATGTTTATTACTTATTATTCATTTACAATTTCAATTACAGCCCAAATTTATACACGTATTGCTTGCAAAATGCCATTTGGATATCATATGGTAAATTTTAAAAACCACAAAATCCTTAGCTTTATAACACATTCGCAGTAAGTATAAACCTAAGCTATGGCTTAGTGTGTACCACCATCACCTCTGGGAAAAAAAATAAAATTGTTGGGGAATTTTTATGCAATGAATTCAGTAAGCTCAATTTTTATTGAAGATAGCATTAAAAAATTCATAGTTAAGCAACCATTACTATAATAGTGATTGTTTTTCTAAGTGTTGAGAGTTTGGGCTGAGAGAGAATTTGAAGACATCTAAAAGATGTTTCCTCCTCTCTGGAAATTATATACTTATGTAGTTGTTTTTGATTTACTTTTATTGTATAATTATATATTTATTTTAATTGTGTAGTTATATATATATATATGCTTCTCTTATGTGTATGTAAATGAGTGAATATTATAGTCACTCTTTTCTGAACCATTTTCTCTTTACTGACTAGATGGTAGGTACCTCTGGGCCTCTTAATAAATGGATAAAGGAGGAAGGATACACATCAAGTCAGTGTGGAATTTGGAGAAGCCTTATAGTCTAAATGCTTGTCAACATCATCATGAAAATGTTAACTGTGTGGCCACTGCATGTGATGTATTGCTGCCTCACTTATAACTTCTAGAACTCTATAGTTGCTCACCAACCATATCCACACAGACTGACATAAAAGGTATACACCTGACAGCATAAGCACATACTGAGAAAATAAAAGAAATAATAAAAACCTACACAGTAGCCTGGCATATCACTATTGGGTGGCAACTGAGAGGCTGTGAAAAGTGTTTCATGTTACTCAGGGTGAGGCCAGACTCAGCTTGTCAATGCCCTTCAGTATGTCTAGAAAAACTTCATGGAGACAGAGATTCTTAAGAAGGGAGTGAAGTCACTAAGTTTGCAGAGAAAGAGTGTGTTAGATGTAAGATACGTGGTCATGAAGATGGCTTATTATTATTAGAGTAAGAAGATTAAATAAGGAAGGCAAAGGGTAGATTTGCTTCCTGGGAATGGCATATAAAAACACAATGGTATGTTTTCACAAGCTAATGCAAGCAAAAGAGATTGATGAGCAGAAAAATAACCTCAGCAAAAGTGTCAAGAATCAAATAAAGAGAAGTGTACCTGAGTGGGAGAGAGTCAGCTGATCTTGTCTAGCTCATAGGATTGAGAGGAGATATTTGAGGTGTGAAGAAAGATGGGACAGGGGTTAGAAATGTCAGGATGTACACCGAAGTGCTTGAATATGAAACAGGTAAGAGAGGAGCGAGAGGAGCAAAAACTCAAGGGGAAAACATGTGTACTGAAATATTCCTTATACACAGAGAGAGGGAATTTTTATCAAAATCTGTGGATTCATATGATTTGGTCTTTGAGGAATTAATTTAAAAGAACTGTTAAAATGTGTTCTTTGGGTTCCCTTATAGGCCACAGGGAATTGATAATGTTCTTAGAAGTTGTAATCAGCTCAATTGAGTAAAGACGCTTTACCCTAGGACCATAGCCATTATCATAGCCCAAAACACCTCCAAGTGCCCATTGGCCATTTGACCCAGTTCTAGGTACTGTGTAGCCAAGCTTTTGGGACACAGTTTTCAAAATCAGATCAAAATGTTTTTGAGGCATAGCAATCATCTAATCTGCCTGAAGAATTATGTTACCGTGAAAAGTGATGTCTTAAACCCATAAATTTGCAATGTTAGAATGAGTCATTTTTTATATCCTTTACAAGTTAAAAAGTACTCAGGCCTGTTGACAAAGCAAAGAAATGGTGTCAAAAATAATTTTAAAACCTTTTGACCTATAAGGTTTAAAAGAATTAGGCACAGATTCTTTGCTTTAAGCCTCTTGGTGACAAGAAATATGGTACTCTGCCAGACTGTTTGATTGACAGTAGCGTTTGTAGTTTCAGCTGCTAATACAGTATGCTTCTTGTATATTCTGGGTGGGTAAATATAGAAGACTATTTGTCACCTGGGTTGATGGATTACAAATAAGTAAGACAATGTGTTTAGGATTCTGAAGCACAAATGAAAAGTCAAAAACCTTATATTATTTACAATATAACATTTATGCTTTCAGATTTGTTATCCCTATTACATCAGTAAAAATGGTTGGGTTTTAAAATAAGCATGCAACTCATTTTTTTTTAAACTATCTCTTTTCATTACATAGTTATTTGCTATAAGATTGCATCAATTAAGTGTGCAAAAAACTGGTTAGAATGAAGAACTTATTATAGATAGTTGCATTTATTTTTAAAGATCATGATTCAAGTATCTTAAAATTTTTCCACTCATAGGACCTATGACTAATGGCATGTTTCTCCACCCTAATAAAGCTTGTTGTTTTCAGTACCTAATTAATGTTCGAGCTTGTTGTACACACTTACGCTTAGAACAGTGGCATTTCTGAAAAGATCTTGGTCAACAGCCCTCTAATAATATTGATTTCTCTTTGTACAACATTTTGAATTTGCTAAAGTGTTACAAGTGGTATAACATAATTTCAAAATGATATCGTGAATGGTTCAGTAATTACTATTTTCAAAGAATCGTGCTATTCAAGATGAAAAGATTATTAAGGTGATATTACTGGGTCTTTGGATTTAGAAAGAAAATTTGCTTTGGAAAGCGCATTATCACCTTTAAGGACAAGAAGCAAGATTGGCATTTTTAGCATGCTACTCTTATCTTTATTTGCTGATAAAGAAAGAATCCAGAGTTTTTCAAAACTTTAAATAAAAGCCTATGGTGAGGTTCACATTACCCAATGTTAAAAGAAGAAATAAAAACTCCAGACATAAAGGATGGGAACAAAATAGAAAAAATAGTCTTGACATTTTATTTTAGAGCTTTTAAAAAATATTACTATTCAAAACAAAACATAACATACGAAGTCTACTTGTTTTCATCTACATAATTAATACAGTATTGAAGTACATGGAAGTGTAAAAGCTAATGTTCTATAACTTCATGTATAACACTATCATTTCATAATGGATATTCAACTTCTTTTTGAGTAGGTTTTCTTTTGATGTCTATGTTTGAAGACCATATATGTCAAATGGGAGGAAACACACTTAATTCTTATTGTTACAACTTGTGGTTTGTTTTGTTTAGAGAACTGTGGAGAGGCAAACAGCATTTTCTTGTAAATATCTCTGTTAGGAGATAACTGTTACTTAAAACTGCCTGCATTTGACTGTATGTGCCATCAGAATAATGGGAGAACTCAGCTTAGGTTGTATTAAGTAAATTATAATTCAATACTTTGAAATACATAGTATTTAAAAAATCAGTACCATATAAATTAGAACTACATACCAATAGTACACGCTTGGTTAAATACAACAGTTAAAAATTCTTTCAGTGTGATTTTATCATTCTTTACAAATTATTTTTATGTGCTACAAAAATTCTTTTATATTCTTATTCCACAAGCATAGAACCATAATCCAGACAGGAATTGTTAATTGCTACATTATTTGAATATCAGTCTGGTTACTGACATGCTCAGAGAAATGTTAGATTAGTTTACAAGCTTAAGTTGAATGGCTGACTTTAAATTCACTGTATGTCTTGTTAAAATTTGAAATCAGAGACTTTAAGTTGTACGTTAAGATTTCAAACTAATGAGATCAAACCAGAATAGCTAATAAACTCAGATATCAACTTCTTATTTTGTTTCTTAGAAAAAACAGTGATTAGATATTACAATGTCAAATATCTTATAGTCTAGTCTCCTTACTATATGGATAAAGAAATGGAGGTATGAGGTAAGGAAGTATTGTGATGAAGATAACGTAACAGTGAGGGGGGCAATGGAACTCAAGAGCAATGCTGCTTTTACTGCACAACATGGCTACTAATGGACTAGGATAATTTAACGTAGCGTTTCCTGGAACTCTGTAAATTCCCTGATTCTCTTCACAGAAATACTACACTATATGTTGCTTACAGATAATAGTATTTTGGGGATACAACAATAACAACAAAAATAATTTTTAATTGAAAGAGCACAGTTTGTAGATCTTTAACAGACACAGAGCTATGGACACCAAAGGAGCCACCTCTGTCTTTGCTCTTGACACATTTATGGTAGAAAGAGTGGAGGGGGCTATGAGACATTTCGAGCTGCATTCACTCTTTAATCTTAGAGGAGATTAAAATAGAAAGTATTTCTCTTATTTTTGCTCATGGAGATGCTTTTAAGAAGTTAAAATTTGATGATGTTTCATATTTGCATAGAGCTCATTGTCTAAATAATTTGAAAACACTTAAGTACCATTCGATTTAATGGTTTCCAACAAATTGACACAACTCGTAGAAATAGCACTGAGCAGCCTAGCCAGTCTCGGGGTGAAAACCCACAGAACAACTTTTCCAATTGAGGTAAAATTTAGCCTCTGAGGAATCTAAGAAATGAAGCACAAGGACAATTATGTGTATAAATTAAAGCTTGTGTACCCAATTAGGAAGACCTCTTGTTAGTGTTATTGTTAGTGCTTCTTGAAAACATAGAAATTCCCATTGCTTTACTCATGAGTTTGTTTGTTTGTTGTTTGAATGTGATGTGTTAACTATTAAAATGTGAGGTGTGAAATATTGTTACAAAAATGTAAACGATTACAATTTAAATATAATATCTTTAAAGTATTGTCAGGGAGGGTTAAATTAATTCACTTGTGGGTAGTGGTGAATCTAACAGCTGGCCTGTGCCTCTAGATTTCTAGTTCATTATCCTCTTAAGTTCGAAGTTAGGCACACTTTGTGACATATACAGAAATTAGAAGATGTTTGCAGGTTTAGAGGCTGAAGAAAATGAGGAGACATTATATAGAATGTAAATAAGGACATCAAAAAGAATTGTAAAAGTCAAACAAGAGTTCTGATACTAAATTCATTGAGGACACTGATACCATTGTCAAGAATGGTGACACTGGCACTATAAAAATTGTTTTATGTATAAGAATGACTGTGACAACGTTTTAATTTTTGAAAATATAGTTGTATAAGGTTTCTCATGTCTGACATTTTAGTTTTTGGTTTGAGAATTATTTTAAAAGAATATAGGACGATTCAGTTACTGGATTGGTATTCAAGCTACTAGACTTATTTAATATTCTTCATGCAAAATCTAAATCCAAAAGAACAGATTTATTCTCATATCTAATAGGAATCTAGTAGATAATGCTAAAATTAGTGAACTAAGTGAGGCGAATCAAAGTTAGAACCCAAATTATGTTCAATGCAAGCCAACCGTATTGCTTTTGGTAAGAACAATTCAATGTGATAATGTATGTCAATTAATTGAAGCAGTCTGATAGATGAGCTTCTGGTAAATGTACTCAATTTTATATGAGAGACTCAGGGTTTTATGGACTGTCAAAGTAAGACTTAGTAACGAGTATACAATGCGTGAAGAATGTTTACACTCGTACAAGGAAACCTAGTTGGTCATCTGCTGGAAAGTCAAATCGGCAGTGGTTGTTTCTAACGTATCTTTTTTCTGTGTAATGTGCTATATGTATGATGATTGCATTTTAGGTAGAGTGAATGACTCTATCAAACATTTATCAGATACCTTCATTGTAAGGTGCCGTGGAGGTGCCTCATGTAAACCACCATAGTTAAACCTCAAAGAGCAGTCCTATGGATTTGGCAATTTGATTCTCAACTTCATTTTAGAGGTGAGGAAGTTAAAGCAAAGGCAACTTAAGTAATTTTTCCAAGGGTCTAAGATTGTGCTCAAAGACAGGATTCTAATTCCAATGTCTTTTTTCTTTCTATCACGTCACCCAGTGGTTGCAACTTGCTTTTCTGTAAATGTAAGGAAGGAAATATCACAGACCTTGTACAGAACTCATCTACAGATCGTTTGGTAGTTAGGTCTTTTTAGTGCTACTTTGATAATGAATTCTGGTAAAAAAAAAATTCTTTTATAATAATAAAATGTTTTGAAAAATGTTCCTTGAATTTTCTGAAGTGTGATAGCAGATAATGCAGCTGTGAATGATAAAAATACCTCACTGCACTGTTTCTATTTGTCATTGCTCAGCTGTGACCATAGCTTAGAGACTTCTGAAAGTTATTTTCCCATTTTAATCTACCATATATTAAGTGGTTACTTTGTGCCAGCTAGAATGCCAGTTACATACTGTGTGTTCATTTTTTAAAAAGTAGTGTAGCTTTATTGTTTTCTGGTTTTGCCATTTTAAAAATTCTTCTCCCCCCTCCTCACCTACATCAGGCCATCTTCCTCTCACACCACTGAATCAGGGAAGAATCTGCTACCGAACAACAGTATTTACTCACCGAGAGATAACTGTACCTCATTTTGAAGGTGATTCCTCTTGTTACCTAAACTGTATTAGTATTTTTAAATCTTCAGGTAGTGTACATCAGAATCACTGGTTAACTTGTAAAAAGGCATAATTTTAAGCACCACCTAGGTATTTTAAATCACTACATTTTAAATAGCATCCCAGTTTACTGCACGTAAAGAAGGCTTACCTCCTGATGGAAAGGCATCCTTTCCATGAACAGAATCTAGAGACTAGTTGGGGATCCTTGTGGGAGGATTGTTTGGAACAGAAGCATCCCAAGAATCATAACGTTATAGGCTTTCCATCTCCAGAGTTATGCTTTTCTTTTTCTTTTCCTTATCTATTCATTTATTTATTCATCCATTCTTCAGGCATTTGTGATTTGCTGGCAACAATGGATAAGAAGCAGTCTTGGCAAATAAGGAGCTCACGGTCTAGCCAGGAGACATACACATCATTCCTAAAAACAGCATCACCCTTAGGCCCACGGAAGAGGAGGCCCTGCCTTGGCCTGTGTGCTTTTAGAAAGCTTCTCTCTGGTCTGCCATTTGGCTGTGCCCCTTCCCATGGGAGTGGGAATTTGGAGAGATAAAATAAGGAAATCAACTGCAGTTTACCTCTCCTAGACGATGGGATTATCCGCTGGTCTAGCCCCCGGGCTGTGCCTCTTTCCTGAGTCCATTCCTTGGACTCTGCCACTGGTTTGCACACACCTAAGCCCAAGGGATAGTCCAAACACCTAGCTGTTTTCAGGGACAATGGATGGAACGTGGACAGGGCTGAGATACCTATGTGTACACATGTGAAGCTATTGTAGTGTAGAATGAAGATAGAGGTGGCAGGACTGGTTCAGAAGAGAAGCTTATGTTCTGGGATTGAAGGACAGGTCTCCCAGTGTGGCAAGTTCTGACTCAGAGAAGTACAAGGAGTTTGAGAATTCTAACTTTGAACCTAACTGTCTAGAAAGAAATATTTCTCAGGGCAGGAGGAGATAATATATTTTATTTAACAGTTTGTCAACTTGATTTACAACTTTTAAATATTTGAGTATACAACAAGTGAGAGCGTCCATTTGTACTGTTGCCCTAGACCCTGCAAATGTCAAGGGAGGGCTGCACTTGGAATTAAGAGAGTCCTGAGGAGTGGTGGCACCCAGCTTGTCTGAATCAGGCAACACTTGAGCTAGATGTTAAGCGATGGTTAATTGGCAAGATAAATGGATCGAAGATGAGAGAAAATGGCAGGGTAAGGCGGGGCAGGACATGGAATTGACAAGCGCATTTAATGCATGAGCCAAGGCAAAAAGGCAACAAATGGCATGAAGTGTGTTTGGGTCTTAAAATACAAGTAGAGCAGAGTTTACTAGAAAGCTAGGGAAGTTCCGCCTTTAGGTTTTCTCACTTGAACAGTCCCTGATGAGTTCTGAGGATTTCTAGGGGCTATAGGGGTTTTAGATAGAAAGGGGATGCTAGATTGCAATCTGGAATCATTTCTGTGTAAACATTTCTATTTAATTGCCAAAGGAGATTTCAAAGAAAGAGACCCGTATTTTTAAGTCCCAGTATTTGTTGTGATTTCTTTTTTGTTCTAGATAAATATTTACTTTTTCCTCTAATTTTGTATCCTTTTACTTCAACAGAACTCTCTCCTAAATTATAGGTGCCTCAGAACTCACCCAAAGTGGATTCACCTCTGAGTTCAATATATCTTGGAAAGATGAGGCTAAAGTTGTAGAGAACCAGGCTTGATTCTTTGCAGGCCATGGAGCCATGAGATTCAGTCAGGGAAGTGACCTGGGTATTTACACTTTGGGTATTTTCCATATGATGGACCATTTGGAGACAATATACATATTGGAGATTCTTTTAACAATTCCACAGAGTAAAAATGTGGTTTTGAACCAGGGCAGTGGAGAAAAAATATTTATTGAGTAAAATTGGCAAGACTTAGTGTTTGATTAGAAATGCATAGTGGAAAAGTTCAAGGAAGAGTTTGCAATTTCTAATTTTGGGGTCTTATAAATTATATACAGTTTAATTGTGCTGAGTTTATGTCTGCAGAGAATATGCAAGTAGAGACATCTAGCAGTCAGTTAAGTGAGTGATTCTAAAGCTTGGGGGAGACAGCTAGGCTGGCTGGGGATATCTATGAATACGTGTGTGTGTGTACTGACATACATTCACACACACATACAAATACCTATGTATATTTGCATCTGCATTTATATATACATGCATATATTTTGAACCCAAATATATATTTGGGAGTTATCAGTATACAGTTGAAACCACCAGAATGAATGAAGTTAATCAGGAAAAGCATTTAAAAGAAGCACACCAGGGAGCTGATATCAGAAATCTGAGAAACACAAATGCTTCAGTAATGAGCAGAGGAAGAGGACAATAGAAAGGACACAGCAAAGTAAGAATTTACTCAAAATCTTAAAAATCACAGGAGGGCAATTTTTTAAAGGAGGGAATAATTGACAGTGTCAATAAAGCAATGATAATTAAAGAGTGCCATTTGGTAACTAGGAAGTCATGGGAGATTCTCTGGAGTTTAACAGGGAATAGAAAGCAGCTTTCAGTGGGATGAGAAGTGTCCTGGAAATGAGGAATGTATCTTTTTTGAAGAATACAGTTACTCTTAAAAGTTAAGTTGTAAACATGTGAAAGATTGTCTGTACTCTGAAGGGAACTGGAAGTCAAGTGAGGTATCTCTTTTTTTCTCTCTCTCCATTGTCTGTCTTCGGGCTGAGAGAGGCTTGGGCATGCTCATGATGACTCACGGAGTCAGGTCCCAGGGTCAGGTATGATTCAAGAGTCTTAGTGGGACTCATTATCTGATGTGCATGAAGGAAATAAGATGCTGCTGCTGCTTATAGTGAAGTAAAAGTGTTGGTAGCTGGTGTTTCACTTTGCTAGAGCAAGATATGAAAACAGTGAGTGGCAACAAATTACTCTGGTGTGATGTCTTCAGGTGCACTCATTCCTTTGCACAAATAATAGATTTGAGTTTGGTATTCAGCTGGGAGGCATAATAGACATTAGTGGGTAATACAGTTTGGCTGTGTCCCCACCTAAATCTCATCTTGAATCGTAGCTCCCATAATTCCCACGAATTGTGAGTGGGACCCGGTGGGAGATAATTGAATCAAGGCGGTGGTTTTCCCCATACTGTTTTCGTGGTAGTGAATAAGTCTCATGAGATCTGATGGTTTATAAGGGAAACCTGTTTGCTTTTTTTTTTTTTTTTAAATAAGGGGGAGTTCCCCTGCACATGCTCTCTTCTTGCCTGCTGCCATGTAAGACGCGACTTTGCTTCTCCTTGCCTTCTGCCATGATTGTGAGGCCTCCTCAGCCATGTGGAACTGTGAGTCAATTAAGCGTCTTTCCTTTATAAATGCCCAGTCTCGGGTATGTCTTTATTAGCAGCATGAGAACAGACTAATACTATGGGTACAAGAAATGGAATGTTCTAGAGCAGTGGTCCCCAACCTTTTCGGCACCAGGGTCTGGTTTTGTGGAAGACAATTTTTCCATGGATGGGGGTTATAGCTTTGGGATGATTCAAGTGCATTATATTTATTGTGCATTTTATTTTTATTATTACTACATTGTAATATATAAGGAGATAACAACTCACCATAATGTAGAATCAGTGGGAGCCTTGAGCTTGTTTCCTGCACTTAGATGGTCCCTTCTGGGGGTGATGAGAAATGGTGACAGATCATCAGGCATTAGATTTTCATAAAGAACATGCAACAGAGACCCCTCACATGTGCAGTTCACAATAGGGTGTATGCTCCTATGAAAATCTAATGCCACGGCTGATCTGACAGGAGGTGGTATTCAGGTGGTAATGCGAACAATGGGGAGCAGCTGTAAAAACAGATGAAGCTTCACTCACTTACTGGCTGCCCACCTCCTGCTGTGTGGCCCCCTAACAGGCCACAGACTGGTACCAGTCTGTGGTCCGGGGGTTGGGGACCCCTGTTCTAGAGGTTAAAGTATAGTTAGAAAATCAACAATGGGGATTGAGGTCGAACCAGGCAAAGAGAGAAACCAAGAGATAGTCAACAATCTCAGAAGAACTTGAAAAGGTCAGGACTTTGATAATTAATGGAGAAGGGTGAATAAAGAAAGGATCTGAGGGAGCTTGGGTGGGAGAACTTGGGGTTACAGTTTTAAGAGTTTAAGATTGCAGAGATGTAAAGATGTGTGATGATAACAGAATTGAGACTCTAGCTGAAGTTTTTGAAGTCTACAGTTGAAATTGGTTGAAAGTGAAAATTATTCAATTTAACAGAGTTTAGAAACCTCAGATGGAGAATGAAAAATTCTAGACTTCCCAAGATACATTAAAAAAAAATTGCCGGGCGCGGTGGCTCAAGCCTGTAATCCCAGCACTTTGGGAGGCCGAGATGGGCGGATCACGAGGTCAGGAGATCGAGACCATCCTGGCTAACACGGTGAAACCCCGTCTCTACTAAAAATACAAAAAAAAACTAGCCGGGCGAGGTGGCGGGCGCCTGTAGTCCCAGCTACTCCGGAGGCTGAGGCAGGAGAATGGCGTAAACCCGGGAGGCGGAGCTTGCAGTGAGCTGAGATCTGGCCACTGCACTCCAGCCCGGGCGACAGAGCAAGACTCCGTCTCAAATAATAATAATAATAAAATAATTTCAACTTCTATTTAGATTGAGGGAGTATGTGTGCAGGCTTGTTACATGGGTATGTGTTTGTGGTATGGATGATCCTGTCACTCAGGTAGTGAGTATAGTACCCAATAGGTAGTTTTTCAGCCCTTACTCCCTCCTCTCTCTACCTGCCAGTAGCCCCAGGTATCTATTGTTTCCATCTTTGTGTCTATGTGTACCCAATGTTTAGCTTCTACCCACAAGTGAAAATATGCAATATTCAGTTTCTGTTTCTGTGTTAATTCACTTAGAATAATGGCCTTTACCTGCATCTATGTTGCTGTAAATATGTTCTTTTTTATGCCTATGTAGTATTCCATGATGTATATGTACCACATTTTCTTTATCCAATCCACAGTTTATGGGCACCTAAGTCATGTCTTTGCTATTGTGCATAATGCTGCAGTGGTGCAAGTGCATGTATCCTTTGGTAGAACAATTTATTTTCCTTTGGGTATATACCCAATAATACATCAAAGAGTAGCTCTGTTTTAAGTTCTTTGAGAAATCTTCAAACTGCTTTTCGTAGTGGCTGAACTAGTTTACATTCCCACCCACAGTGTGTAAGTATTCCCTTTTCGCCACAATCTTACCAGCACCCAAGATAAAATTTTGAGGAAGAAAGTGTTAAGGAAAGAGAGAGGTCATTAATTTTCTTTATATTTTGGGTTGCAAGGTTTTAAAAAATCATATTATGACTATTGGATATCAAGGATAATATTAACGTTTCACTTTGAAACAATATTAATGTTTCATAGTATTAATGTCACAGGTTCTTGTTTTACTTTTAGCATATGTGCTGGAAATAGTGAGGAATTTAGAATCAGAAAAACTGCTTAATTCCCATTTCTATTGTGTGCTGGTGGTGGACCTAAAGCCAGCCACTCACTCTGTAGGCCTTTTTCTAATCTATATAAAAGACATAATATCTATTTGTAGGGTAGTTAGTGGTGATCAAATGTATGTGCAAGTGCTTGTTTTGTTTGTTTTTTAAATCATCAAATGCTAGGCAAGACTTAATTGATGTAGTTGTTTTATTCCTACCTAAGGATGTTGAAAATAGCAAAGTTTTGTTGTTCTCTCTAAACTGGAGTTCCAGCATAACTTGTAGCATTTGCTTGACTAGTTGATTAAACAGTAAATTTAAATTCATGTATTAAACAGAAATCTTTTAAACATACATTTTAGTAAAGTAAATTTTAGGGGTAAATATAAAACTGGCTGTAATTTTGTGCTTTAAACATTTTATTTCTCTTATATAGTTCACAGATAAAACATTTTCAAACTAGTTATTTTTGAATATATAGGTTTAGAGATAAGCTGAGATATTTAAAAAATAACTATTATAAATAGGATGTTTATATGCTAGGCATACTTTTACTTACAGAATTAAGCTATTAATAAGAATAGTTTTTAGTTAATTGAGCATCGGGAAATCTTCAATTTAGTACAAGGAGCTTAAGTTGCGCATGTTTCTACATTACTTTGTAGTAGGGTACAACTGCTCTTTCTGCATTTCACTGTTGAGAAGACACTGAAAAAAGGACAATTAGAAAAGCTAACTAGAACTTTGCTTTGTTTGGCATAGGGCAGATAGAGTTATAGGGGTGATGGGAAGAATGAGTTTTGAATATACATCATACAGTTGGCAAGGCTCCCCCCATATGTCATCTCATGTACTCCTTGTCATAACCCCCTGAAGTGGGTTCACATGGCCCCATTTTATAGATGAGGGCATTGAAAAGTAAAGGGGTTAAGGGACCTAAGTTCACTTTGACTAGAGAAAGAAAAACTTTGCGAACTTTGACACCAGGTGGAGCTGCAGAAGCTGGGAAGTGTGTTCATAATAAACAAGTTTATGGATCATATTATATTGAAATCATACTAGTAAATGAGCAGTGTCTTTAAGTTATAGACAACAGATTCAAATCTGAGTCCAATTATTTAATACTTAAGTGATCTTGGGTGGGTTACCTAACCACTTTGTACCTGAATTTCCTCACCTATAAAATGAGAGGGGCATACTACCTTTTTCAAAACGCTGCTGTGAGAATGAAATGAAGCAGTGTGGCAGAAGCATGCAACGCTATGCCTAGAAGACCGTGGAAGGTTAAAACATAAGTCAATGGGTTTTATTTATTTATTTATTTATTTTCAGGGTTAAACTTGCATTTAGGTTTAAATATCATCTGGTTCTAAAATGTGTCTGAAGCTAGTATACACTGTTACTAAGCTTGACTGTGTCAGAAACCTTACTTTTTTTTGATTTTTAGAAAAGAAGTCATATATTTGTAACTTTCCCCAAGGACTCAGAAAGCATCATATCTTGAAACCTTTGGACCCATAAACTACATATGCTTCACAAGTAGGTGACAGTGTTTCCTAATTGCAAGCAAATCAATTATAGGGAATAGAGGTCCTTAGTAGCGTTCAACTTTTTAACTTGTGAATTTGTTTTGGCAAAGGACAGTAACATCATATAACCAATGTTAACATGAATCCAATATATAAATAAATAGAAGTGGTAACTGAATTCTAACTGGACCAGGGGAACAATGCCTGTCATCATTATCCTCCTCAGCTGTTATATTACTGTCTCGGCACTATGTACAATTTTATGGTTTTTATATCATACAGTCTTTTCGAATCATGATTTCACTTTGCCATGGAATGCCTTTATTCCTTAGAACGATAGCCATTGCTTTAGAAAAAAGAAAGTGATATATTTTACTGGCTGCAAAGAAAATAAACACAAAAGATCCCTGCTCATTGAAATGAGTGAACTACCATGTGGCTGACAACATTATTCATTGTTTAATATTAATGGTAAGCTTAGGTATGTAAAGCAAGACCTTCTATTATTTTTACATGAATGTGTTAGCATCAGACATAAGTACATCTTAAAAGGAGAGGAATTTGGTTCATTTTCCATAAGCACCCAGAAATTCAGATGCTTATGTAAAGCTTATCTGAACTACCTAAACACAGTTAAGTCTGCAAATCTTAGCAGAACAGGACTGTTTGTGAGATTGTCAGCATTTAGCTGCCAACTCAGATACAAATATTAAGAAAGAAGACTGTTTCTGGCATTCTGCTATTTCTGCATCTAATTTCCATTGTCAAACTCAAAATGAAAAAGTAAAATTTGAGACCAGGATTTGAGACCCAGTTCATTCCTAGTCCCCCAAGGTGGTAGTTAACTTGGCTCGTATTGACAATGAACTGTTGTCCTTAGATACGTGTTTGAGAAACAGTCGATGATTTGTTTTAATAAGTTAATTGTGTATATAAGCACAAAGAAGCAGAATTCTTTTTTTTTTTCATTTTTTATTTTTTATTATACTTTAAGTTCTAGGGTACATGTGCATAACGTGCAGGTTTGTTACATATGTATACTTGTGCCATGTTGGTGTGCTGCACCCATCAACTCATCAGCACCCATCAATTCATCATTTATATCAGGTATAACTCCCCAATGCAATCTCTCCCCCCTCCCCCCTCCCCATGATAGGCCCCAGTGTGTGATGTTCCCCTTCCTGAGTCCAAGTGATCTCATTGTTCAGTTCCCACCTATGAGTGAGAACATGCGGTGTTTGGTTTTCTGTTCTTGTGATAGTTTGCTAAGAATGATGGTTTCCAGCTGCATCCATGTCCCTACAAAGGATGTAAACTCATCCTTTTTTATGGCTGCATAGTATTCCATGGTGCATATGTGCCACATTTTCTTAATCCAGTCTGTCACAGATGGACATTTGGGTTGATTCCAAGTCTTTGCTATTGTGAATAGTGCCGCAATAAATATACGTGTGCATGTGTCTTTGTAGTAGAATAATTTATAATCCTTTGGGTATATACCCAGTAGTGGGATGGCTGGGTCATATGGTACATCTAGTTCTAGATCCTTGAGGAATCGCCATACTGTTTTCCATAATGGTTGAACTAGTTTACAATCCCACCAACAGTGTAAAAGTGTTCCTATTTCTCCACATCCTCTCCAACACCTGTTGTTTCCTGATTTTTTAATGATGGCCATTCTAACTGGTGTGAGATGGTATCTCATTGTGGTTTTGATTTGCATTTCTCTGATGGCGAGTGATGATGAGCATTTTTTCATGTGTCTGTTGGCTGTATGAATGTCTTCTTTTGAGAAATGTCTGTTCATATCCTTTCCCCAATTTTTGATGGGGTTGTTTGTTTTTTTCTTGTATATTTGTTTGAGTAAAGAAGCAGAATTCTAACAAGTTCACAAGTATCTTTCATTGGTGGAGGTAAGTTAGCAAGTTAAGTAAGGTGACTCATTGTAATCATACTGATTGGCCTTTGTCACCTTCCAACAGTAGTTTCTTTGCAATGCAAATGATACCTCATGACAGATGGCAACAGCAGGGAGGCCTAACCATCTAGAATAATTTTGTAAAGTTCAGAATAAAAGTAACAAACTGCCAAATGAAGCTATGAGAATTTGCTAAAATTTCTAGACATAAATAACAGTCTAAACATCTTCTCTTAAACCTGTTCTTCTTAGATGACCAAATCTGATTACCCCACAAGCATTATTTTATCTATTCCATAGTTGAAGAATTCTGGAAGGGTTATGGAGCAGTGAAAGAAGCATCAAGATGAGTTGATTTATTTCAAAGCATAAATGGGGCAGGGCCATTGGGCACTACTGAAACAGCCTACAAGGCTGTTCAGTTTTTCAGAGGCTTATTGTTTGATATTTTAAAAAATCTTCATTTCATAGTACAGTACAGAGACTATAGTTAACAATAATTTATTATGTATTTCAAAATAGCTAGAAAAATTGGAAGGTTTCCAACACAAAGATGAATATTTGAGGACATTCATCTTTGAATGGATGTGATGGATATCCCAACTGCCCTGACATAATCCTTACACATTGTATACATGTACCAAAATATCACATATATCCCCAGAATATATACAACTACTATAGAGCAACAAAAAAGAAAAAGAATACCCTTCATTTGATTCGAAATAGAATAAATTACAAAATAGACATTAATATTCAATACAATATCTGCCATTCATTCATTTTTTATTTTATTATTTATAAAGATTTTTACATTAGCAATTTGTAGTTTAGGTTCTTTTCTCTTTTGGAAGGATTAGCAAATATGCATTATAATTGCTGAGAAGTCATGACCAGCTGTGACTTAAATTACTTCTTTGTGGTCAAGTAATATCAAAAGGCAAATTATTAAAATCTTGAAATTATATTTAATATGATTGAGACATCATCTTAATATGTTTGATGTAGTAGGGAACAGGGTTCCCAAATATAAGAGAGCTGAAGGTCTAGGAATGTATTCATTTGGGAAAAAATTGGGGAATACTGATTTGAGAATGAGGCATCCTAGATGCATGTAAACATATAGAAAATTTGAATGTTTATCTGCTCAGCAGCTACGAGAGCCTGAATTGTTGTAGCTGCAAACAACAGACCATGAGTGTTGGTCAGGAAAGGAGAGTATAACTCTTTGAGTCTAATTAGTGTTGGGTTTAAAGTTTGCGGTTAATGCGTATTTGTTATTTCTTTTCATTTTCTGGTATAATGTTTCCATTTCTTTCTTCAGATTTGTATAAACTGGTGTAAATAACTCTTCCTTATTTATGTTATCCAATACCGATTTTTCTTAGAACATATAGAAAGGTACACATCATTTATTTTGGGAAGCCTTTAGTACACTGAGTATTCACTGTTAGGAAGAAGCATGGATTGGATTAAATCATTAGTGAATTATATCATAAAGTTTGCAAGTTAATTAAATATGTAGAAGATGATAGTGACTTATGATGATATGTTAAATCTGTCTTTAATGTTCCTGATTGTTAGAGTAATTTTAGGTTTTTGTGAAAAGAAAGAATTTTTGGATTCCACCAATGATCTACTTAATATGACTCTGTAGGAAAGAGGTCTACCAATTAAATATCATCAGATGGTTCTTCTGATCAGATATGCTTGATAAACGTGGCATTAACTCAGTATTCTCAGAGAATGTTGTTATTTGGTCTAAAAACTGGAAATACTCATTATGATAAAGTCTATTCTGAGCCAGTCTTGAATTTGGCCAGCTTTGTTGATTAGAACATACTGATTATGTGGTTGATGGCCAGTTGTCTTCTGCCCCATTGTTGTGAATTATACTTTTATCTCTGACTTTTCAAAGGTAAGGAGGAGTAGATGAAATACCCAATAAACATAGATAAGTCAACAGAAATGTGCAGGAAAACCTATAACCTTTTGATACTCAAAATAATTCCAACTTTAAGCTTGTGCCATCTTGTCAGAGGATCGTTGTTATTGTGTGCATGACAATAATACATTTAAAAATAATACCTCAATTCTTGGGAGTAGAGAGCTTAAATACCTTTATTATATAATAAAATTGGAAATATATCTAAATTCAAAATAAAAAATGAGTCTAATGAATACTTAAAAGGGGAAGAAAAAGTTTACGAACATGTAAAAATCATTTTCACAATCTATTATTATATAGGCAAGATAAGATTAATGAAGTCAGGATCTATAATATAGGTGTTGAGAAGAAGAAAGAGGAGGCAGGATCTCAATAAAAAAGAAAGCAGTAACAATAATTGGCTTAATTTTCATGTTAATCAGTCTTATTTTATCACATTAAGTCAGTAAGAAGGCATTGTTTACTCTTTTGGTCTTTTCAAACTTTATGCAGACCTTTATTTTTGCACCTGCCAACTTTGGTATAGTTTTCTCTCTTCCTTATCAAGGACAATGTTTTGTTCCTAATTCTTTCATCCTCAGATACTAACATTAGCTAATATAAAGCAATAGCATAAACATTCAACAATAATTGACAGATTGCATTTTTAAAAAAACCTGCTCCTTATCCACAATGCTACTCAATATAGACTCAATCAGAAGAATAATTGTTTTGTGTAATTGAAGTTAGTTCTATTATTTAATAGTTTTAAAAAATCATTTTTTAGACCAACTTTTTTCAAAAAGGTATAGCAGTTATAATAAAAATATTTAAAGACAGCTGGGCACTGTGGCTCATGCCTGTAATCCCAGCATTTTGGGAGACCGAGGCGGGCAGATCACGAGGTCAGGAGATCGAGACCATCCTAGCTAACATGGTGAAACCCCATCTCTACTAAAAATACAAAAAAATTAAATTAGCCAGGCGTGGTGGCAGGTGCCCGTAGTCCCAGCTACTTGGGAGGCTGAGGCAGGAGAATGGTGTGAACCTGGGAGGCGGAGCTTGCAGTGAGCCAAGATCACGCCATTGCACTCTAGCCTGGGTGACAGAGCAAGACTCCATCTCAAAAAGAAACATATATGTGTGTGAGAGTGTGTGTGTGTATGTGTGTATTTAAAGACACCAGTCACTGGGTTTTTAAGCTTGAGATAAGCTAAATGTCATCAAAAAGAATTATGGAATGTTGGAATATTGTCATGTGACAATATAGCCTCATGATCCCAATATTTGTACAAAGGAGCCTTCTATCTCTGCTCAGAGATCTCCAGCTGTCTGTCTTGGAGCCAAATCCACTGGATTCTCAGAAAACTTTATTACAAGGAATTTTCTGATTTTGTTTGAAACAATCTTCCCTCTAACAGTTATTTTTAGATATTGTTATTCTCTGGTAATCTGCAAAGCAAATCTGATCTATTTTATCTATTGATGACCTTATAAATATTTAAGAAAATCATCCCTATACCTGCAGGCTTTCTCATTCTCACATTTTTTCATGGTAAAAGCAACACATTGCTCAAAATAAGGTTTGTCTGCTTGTGCAGTGCTACTTGCTGTTGTCATTGCTGGACCTGTAAGAACAGAGGAAGCTTATCAAAGATCTAGGAATCATTTAGAGGGGGCTGCCAATAGAGTACCTAAAGAGAGAAAATTCCTTCAGTCTGAAAAAAAAAAGGATAAGAGTAAACATTATTCTCATGTGCAAGTATGTATAGTTAATATTTTTGAAACTTAATAGACAATTCTGAAAGAGGAAATTTCAAGATAACAGGAATATTTTACATAATAGTCTATTCTTATCACTATTGTTGCTATTGTCTTCATAGCAGCATACAATATAGGAAAAGCAGAACTTTGTGCAGAGACATAGATTGATTTTAGAGAAATCCAAAATGCCATTTTTTTTTTTCTTGATGCATAGTCACAGTGCCATGCTGGGGGATTTTAGGTCTAGTGATAAGACCCTAATTGTTATTTCAACAGCCCTCCCTGCTGGGAACCTCAGTTTGTGAAACAGTCAATTTTGCTGAAAATAAACTGGGATTAGTAAACAGGAAATAAAAGACATTTCCTGAGGCTTTTGCTTCTTCTTAAAAGTAAGGCATTGTGGAAGTGTGAATGAAAAATTAAGGGATTTTCACCAAGAAAGAACAGTGGACTTTCCCATCAGTCAACACAAGAGGTGTCGTTTTGGGCTATCAACCTCTTAGCTGGCTCAGAAACTTTCATTGGTCTAGACCAGGACAAGTTCAGTCATTCTGATTCATGCTAACAAAGCTTTCTAAAGACTAATAGATAAAAGCAGCATACCAATATGTTATTTCACAGTGAATGAAGGTCAAATGAACTGGTTATCACTGAATACACACTCACAACATTTTGTCAGGATGGTCATGTTAGTTCACAAATAGAAAGCACTGAGGGTTAATGTTATAATCCTACAATAGACATACATCTCCATCTCTACATCTTTTGATCTTAGGCTTCAGGGACTGACCTAACTTCTATATAACTGCCCATATTTTTTCCATTTATATATAACATCACCTGGTTACAATTAAGTCTTTAAGCCATCTTCTCTATGATCCATTTTATAGTTACTATGCACTGTGTTCCCAGAATGGAAACTTGTTTCCAAGTTCTTAGCGTGGTGTCAGGTAGAGGTGGGTGGTAGTGGTGAGCTTATTGTTAACTCTTTGCTATTATCCGTAGAAAACGCTGACAAATATATATGGAAATTATTTAAATATGATTGTCAAATTAGGTGCTTAAGTGCTCATGAAATCAAATGAGTAAATCATGCAAAGAAATTAGTAAAAAGAGAATCTAATAGTGGCATCTAATTGTAGATTTTCCTAGCAAATACTCTTGGGAAGCATAAATCATCCCCTATTGACTATATAGGAAAATGGAGGCCTTTTTATATAGGTTGAATGTTTTGGTTGTTGTAAAATATATTAGCTCCTCTTCAAATATTTTGTGGAGTATGATGGAGAGTTTTAATATGCTACACAAATACAGTTCTTTAAACAGCCTCTGTTAACAACTGCCACGCATGACTTTTCACACTAACTAAGACTGTGACATCTGGTCCTGGAGAAGTATTCCATTTGGGGCAAACTAGGATGCAGGTACTATGACAAAACTGTTAACAGATTTGGTCACTAAATGCAGGTCAAATTTCCTTTTCATGTTTGAGTGGGCCTGAAAAATGAAGGATAGGACAACATTTTGTTGAATTACTGTGTACCATGCAAATATGTATGGCATTTTAAGTTGTAAACTTGGTGCCATTCTTCAATATATAAATTTCAGTTTTAGAGACTTGGATTCAAATAATAACTATGTTGTGAATGTAATGAGTGTTCTGTACTTAATCGCTTCTCATGATAAAAACACTTTAAGTAGGATTAAGGACTCGAGATTAAGAGGGTCCATTACCAGCAAATTTTCACACTGTGTAATTACAACTTGAATGTATTCCACCTCCCTTAGAAAATTTCAGCTATAAAGTAGAAGTCGTATTTTCAACAGAGGTTGCTGCATTTTGAACATTAATGCAGCAATTTATCTACTAAAGGGACCACAGAAAGCAAAGCATTGTTTTGCAATCACAGATTTTAATTCAACTTTTCTTTTCCTCTCTAGACAGTTACTGTGAAATGTCTGCAAAACCAGACTTTTCACTTTTAGCGCATCCTCTTCTCTCTTAGACAATATACAAACCTTTAAGGAATAATCAAATATAGAAATATTTGTAATTTATAGATATATGTCCATGTCTGTTTTATTGAGCCACATGAATAACACAATATAACTGCACTTTAAAGACAATTGAAAAGTTTCATCAAACTCTCAAAAAGGCCTAAAAAAGCCTTGTTGCTTGTGCAACATTGAGTTTCATCGTTCAAATGATGCAAAAATATGATGAAATAACTTCCTTAATCAACAAAGCTTTGTTTGCTGATTATATTCCTTTTCAAAAATATTCATTTATTCTCTTTTTAAAGTTTGTCAAATTGACCAGTGATGAGAGAAAAATTATTTTGTGAAATGAGGAAATACTTATTTAAAAAAGGTGTGTGTGTGCACATGTGTGTATGCTGTAGCAGTTTTTACAGTTCTAAAAACTGATGAATTAGTGTTCTAAGAATGAAAGATGGATTCCAAATACTAGGGCCATTCAACAGCTAATATTTATTGAGTGTTTTTGCATTTTAGAAAATCATTTCACATAGAGTGTCTCTTTAATCTTCGGTGATCTTCTAAAGTTGATTTTATGCTCGTTTTACAAATACAACTATAGCTCAGAGAAGTTGAACAATTTGTTTCCTTTTTTGTTTATGTCTTAAAACATTTACACTGGTCAGTGTTTTAAGGTTTTTTTCCTTGGTATTTCATCCAGATAATTCTATTTCTCTTTCTCCCTTGACTCTTTAAGTCCAGTTTAGCCCACCAAATATTTACTTCATTTTCTTATTAGCACTTATCACTCCGTAACATTGTATTTTTAGTAGTTTGAACATAATTTAGAAACTTGAAGATCATTTGAATGTAAACTCCGGAAAGGCAAGAAATGTGTCAGCTCTGGTTAATGCTGCATTTCAGCTCAAAGAATTGTGCCTGATACATAGGAGAGCCTTCATATTTATTGAAAGAAAGAATAATGAATGAGCATCAACAAGGTGCCTGGTACTTGATTGGGAAATGGGCCTATGAGGATGAAGGAGACATGGCTCCTGCTTTCCAAGAACTCACAACTTAGTTTACAGCGACAAGTGGAAATGAGGAAATGTACTAATTCCAATTATGATTTTAGCATTGGGCATATGGCCTAGGGTGCTTTTGTCTTGAGGCTGTGCTGCTTGCTTTCACATAATCACTTCTATGGGGTTTAGGACACAGAACACAGAGTATCATCTGCTGTGAGGTTCTTTGTGTTTCCTCACTCTTGGAGAGACACACTCCTGAGAATTTATGTCTATCCTAAATTATTAGAGGCAGGGTGGGGGTGGGGACCAGAAGGCTGACATCTGCTCAGCGTCATTGTTACTTTTAGGTGTGATATTTAGGAAGGTCAAGTTAAGAATTTCTCCTTTTACTACATGAGATCATGTGTTTATAATTTTATGCTTATTTTTATGGAAAATACAATATATTGTCTTGGCTAAACTGACCAATTGATGATAACGGAATGGATTTAAAATTTCTAAATGACAGGTTGTTAATGGCTAAGTGCTTTTAAGCAAGCCTCTTAGATTCCCTGAACCTCTATTTCCTCATGTGTAAAGTGGAGATGTAAGTGCACCTATATATATTATTACTGGGAGGATTAAATGAAGTGATGGATGTGATCAGACACCTTGACAAACCACTTCAGATCCCCTAGCTCACCTTCTTCCTGTTCCAGCTGTGATCAGTTCTGTGCAGGTGCAGCAGCTGGAAGGGAATCAACTTTACAAAAGCACAACTTCACAGCCCTTCACCCTAGGGCCTGTGCCAAATGCATTTCACTGTTTGCCCTGGGTGCTTCTTTCTGATGCTGGGGAGGAGACGCTGTGGGACACTGCTCAGGGTTCACACATGAGCGGCCCAGAAACACGGGGGCAGTAATGAGCTCTGTGGTGAACTCCGGCAATTGGAAGATGGGGTGGAGGATACAATCTTCTCTTTTCTCCTCCTGTACAGACTGTGCTGAGATGTAGTTACAAAGCTTTTGGAAGGATGATGCAATGAGATTAGGCAATTAGTTACACTTCGAGGTGACCAGCCGGTAATGCATCCTCGTACAGGGCTTTCCCTCTTTGCTTCCTAATTGCCTTTGTCCCTCACTGTTGCTATTTGCGATTGTACTCCTTAATACAATAGCAGTCCATAAACTTTTGCCTCAGACTTTGCTTTCGGACAGAATGTAAGGTGTTTCATTCAGTGGCTGGCTCCAAATATGTGCTGAATGTTTTGTTTTATTGTAAACTAAGACTAATAGGTTAGTAATTGCCAATGTCAATGAAAATAAATACAGGTAAAATTTTGTGTAACCAGCTAATTTTCCTTTTCCAGACTCCATGGTCACTTTCAGAAGACAACACAAAGTCATATAACAAAGGAAGTTCTTATCTAATACTGTATAGACCTAGATAAAATTTATGTCCAATAGGAAACTTTTTAGTACCTTAGAAGTGATAACTTATATTTGACTTACAGTATTTTTACTCAAAGCAGGTCAGAAACCATTATTCACCATGGTCACAAGCCCTCCACAGATACCACACTGGTAAAAAATATTTTTAATGAAGTTCTTAAGTGGAATGTTCCCCCTGCAAAATTAACTATCTGTCTTAGAGTGACATGTGCATTTATGCATGAACTAAGTGGTAAAACCAAGAAGAATCCTGGTTGTTAATGCTAACTAAGAAGTCTACAATGGTGAATACTATGTGAGAACCAACATACCTCCCCTTTTACATTGGTTCATCGGTATGAAGGAGAGTTCCAGGGTGAAGTTTGCAAACTAACTTATTTTCTGGTCTACCCTAGATCTCCTTTTTAAGACTCTTTAATTTCAGGTCCTTTCTTTTAAGATTCTTTTTAATTTATACAAACAACCATATATTGTCCTGAATGTTAATATTAGAGGACTACCCTGGTCTGGGAAATCCATTTTAAAATAAACCTAATGCTTACTTGTATTTTTTGATACATGTAGGCTCTTTCCTTGTGATGAGATGTTTACTAATTTTTTCCCCTGAAATATTCTTTCAGTTTAAAAGACATACACTTTTTTCTCAGAACTGAAAATAATTTCTTTTTTCACAGTTCCATATTTAGTTGATAGTGTGTTGCTTATTCTCACTAACTGCTTTATAAATATTCTCCAGTTATTTTAGAGACACATGTTTGGAGTTTTCTAACAATGCTCTTTAATGACAGGGATCATACACTTTCTCTTTTGTGTTCTATAAACTTTCTAGGGTAGTGCCTACCATAACCATGTTAGGGTAATTCATTTTTGTGAAGGTCTAATGAAGACCTTTTTGTTTTTCTAAATGAATGAACTGACTTATGTCTCAATATTTTCCTTATCAATGGAAGACATAATTAGCTGCGTTATAATGCTAAACAAGTATAACCTAGTGTTTGGGAGGATCATGATTGTTTTTTAAAGTCATGTTACAAAGTGTAAAGATGACTTTGTCAAGCAGAGTGGTAGGAGCTGTGTGTTGTTAGTAATTGTAAAGGAATAAAGCCCTGCCAATGCAGGCAACAGAAAAGCTGCCAAAGCTGAAAAGTACCTGGCTAGGTTTTAAAGGACAGGAATACAATACTCTTACTAAGACACACTTTATAGAGTCCAATTCACAGCCAAGAAAAACAGCTTTTAGAGCTTTTGGGTGTCCATAAACAGCTAGATGAATGCAAAGAAGCCAAAACCAGGGATGAGTAGGGTATTTAAATGCTCAACTTGCTCAGCTGCCACAGTGTCCTCCCCAGCCACCAAGGCACTGGCACAAAGAGTATCAAGGAACCCCCTATGTGTTTGTGGATTTATGGAAAATCCACACATGGATGACAAAGAAAAAAATTAAGTACGCATTTAGTTGTTATATTGTAAATTATGAAAAATATCTGGCTCATTTTCTGAAGGCAATCCTATAATACGATGCTAGAGAAAAAGGGAGGATGGTCCAGTATCGACCCTCAGATAATGTGTTGTGGTCATTCAAGTCCTAGGCGACAATTGCTTGCTGATAAGCCAGTTCAAGCATTTTCTTAGCCAAGATACTTCATAAACCTTGCCAAGAGAAAAGGGCATGTGGTAGGAAGTTGTAAAGTGATAAAAAGCAGACATGGGTGGAAAGTATTTTATCAAGAAAGATAATATAAAGAAATTATATGAATATGATAACAGCACAACAAAGAATATTTTATAGAAAAAATCTTGTAGTGTTGCCAACTACTAAGGCAAAATGAATGAAGAGCAAATGGGTTGTATTTCAAACACATACCATTGCACTGAGCAACAGTAACATTTTACTACCCGAGTCACATTTTTTGACTGATGCAATAAAATTTGCAATATTCAAAGAAAAACATGGGAATAATATCTTTCTTAACTTCAATTTAAAATATGGATTTTATGGTTAACAATGCAATAAAAAGGTTTTTGAAATGTTTTGAATTGTGTTATAGTTCTGAGGAAGCACCACACTGTTAACAACCAAAGCAGAAATATGGAGTTTCCTATGGTGGTTAGACTATTAGATAATCCTAGCATGCTTTTAATGGAGAGATTTTATGCTATAATACTTCAATAATTATTATATTTAAATGGTTCATAGTAATTAGAATAGTGTAGTAAGGCTTCATGGATCATAAATTAGGAATGTTTTCTATGATTCAGAGACTTTTTTCTAAATGATGAGCCAGCTCTACTTTTATTTATTTCATTCAATTCAACTTCTGTTGGTGGGACCCCAAATTAGAGATAAGATTCATGAAATATGAAACAAAAATAGTTTTCTTTACATCTTTCCTCCTCATCTTCTTATCTTTTGTTTGCTTGAGGCTATTGTGGTTAGAGAACTCAGCAAAAGAGAACTTAGATTCTGGGTAGCAAGTAAAACTTTTTTCTTTTTTTTAAGTAGTCAAAACTGAAATCTAGTATAGCAATCCTATTACCACATCTAAATCATCTAAACTCAATAGATCATGCTATTTGAACATTTTTTTAAAATTAAATATAATCGTCGGTTAAGCTGAGGTAAATTTCTTCCCTTCCTGGCACTCTTGTGTGTGCTGAAAGACAGAGCAATAAAAACATTAATTTTAAAAGCGGAATTTTATAATATCTTTGGAAAAGATTTCTGACTCCACAATTTTGCCTTTGCTTTGGGAATAAATTTTGCTTTCAGCATTATTCTAACCAGCAATTGTTCTGCTAAGCAGAATTTTATAACAGAGTAGTCCCTGGAAGTTGCTTGCTGCACTCATAATTTCAGAGTTTTCCAAGAGCTCTTCAGGCACAGCCCAGCACATCAACTTAACATGTTTCTAGATGTATATTTGTTTTAGTGCATGGTGGTTCTAAAGAGGCAAAATACCCTGTTAACTGGTCCACAATAATGTACTTTCTAAGGAAGTTTTGTTTGCACCTGAATATCTTTTTTAATTTTTACTTTTTTCTGTCACCAAGCTGGAGTGCAGTAGCACTATCCTGGCTCACTGCAACCTCTGCCTCCCAGATTCAAGTGATTCCCTTGCTCCTGCTTCTGCCTCCCAAGTAGCCAGGACTATAGCTACACGCCACCATGCCCAGCTAATTTTTTGTAGTTTAGTAGAGATGGGGTTTTACCCTGTTGGCCAGGATGGTCTCAATCTCCTGACCTGGTGATCTGCCTGCCACGGCCTTCCAAAGTGCTGGGATTACAGGTGTGAGCCACCATGCCCAGCCACACCTGAATATCTTTAAAAAATTTGTTTCTCAAATTAACTAAGAGGAATAATATGAATTTGTAGTTCATGTGGCATTAAGAGATACGTGTGTGTGGTGAACAAAAGATTAATGTTAATATATAAAGTTGATGGAAATCTTATGACGGCTACGACCTTTTTATCCAATTTGGGGAGAATCTAGTGTTCTCTTCTGACGTGGAGTGAAATGCTCTAAGCTATGTAGGCAGTTTAATCTTATACAATGTGTAAGATGCAAGTTTGAAAATTTCTGGAAATTCTTGAAGTTCAGTGTATAGTATACGTGGTGTCAAAAACATTTTGTATTTTAAAATTTATTTTCCAGACCCTTTCAGTCTCTATATTACAGTCTATTTCTTTCAACGCAATTAGCTGTCCAGCTTCTCTGAGGCATCCACAAATCCATTGTCACTGCAGCACCAGCCACCACTCTCTAGGAATTTGGAGATTCGTAAGAGAGGCTGCTCTAGCTGTGTGACCTCAGGAGATTTCTTTGCCTCTCTGGACCTCAGTTTCCTCATCGGTGTGGCAAGTGAGCAAAATTGGAAATATTTCCCAAAAAGTGGCTTTCTAAAAGGCATAGCTGCCTTTTAAACAGAAAGATAAATATAAGAGCAGTTTGGCTACCCAACTAGTGGTGCCTATGCCAGAGATTAGTTTCTTCAAGGATGAAATCTTGATAATGTTATAGCTGTGTTTAGATCAAGGAAATAAATGTCAAAAAGGTCCTTTTGAAGTTTTTGCTCTCTTTTTCTCAGCTTTAGAATCAAGAAATATTTGAAGTATGCTAGCAGTGGACTCGTATTTGAAGCTGAGATGAAAGACTTGATCTGCCTTTTATTAGTAGTGATTTTCTGGTGGTCTTTTTCTCAGTGGTACCTGGTTACTAGGGGTTTTTATTTTTTATTTCTTTTTCTGGAATGGTCTTCAGACAGTACCCTCTTTACCACCTATCTAGTTTTTACCATTCCCTAATGCCTTGTTCAGAGTCCTTTTCCCATATGAAGCCCCATCAGCAACAAAAATGACTGTGATTATCTCCTTTGTGTGAATCCAACTCTTCATTTTCTTCTGCCAATCATTTGGCAATTAATCATCTTCTCTCTTATGGTTGCCATTGCAGTTGAATTTTATCTTTCTCTATACTTTTGTCTCCCAAGAAAAATAAAGGTTCTTTGTAAGAGCATGAGAAGGTGGTTATGACTTCACCTTTTGGAGTCAGAATTTCAAAGATCAAATGAATCATGTGTCTTTTTGTTGTAGGATCTCAGGAAAGTAATTCCACCCACCCTTGCAAGCCTAACTTTCTCATCTCTAAAATGGGGATGGGGACTATAGTAGAACTCTATTTATTTATTTGTTTATTTATCAAGACGGAGTCTCGCTCTGTTGCCCAGGCTGGAGTGCAGTGTCACGATCTCGGCTCACTGCAAGCTGCGCCTCCCGGGTTCACGCCATTCTCCCCCCTCAGCCTCCCGAGTAGCTGGGACTACAGGCGCCTGCCACCACGCCCGGCTAATTTTTTGTATTTTTAGTAGAGACGGGGTTTCACCGTGTTAGCCAGAATGGATCTGGTGATCCACCCACCTCGGCCTCCCAAAGTGCTGGGATTACAGGCGTGAGCTACCACGCGCGGCCCCAGTAGAACCCTCTTCTGTCATTTTGAGGATTCAGGCCATAAATCATGTAAGGTCCCTAGCAAAACACTTAGTACATAGAAAACCCTCAGTAATTACTAGTATTCTCTGAAAGCAGGGATGGATCTTCGCAGTTCTTTTTATATCTGTACCACCTCTATAGTGCCTCATGACCAGCAGGTGCTCAGTTTATATTTGTTGCCTAATTATTTTGTTGATGTCTTTTTAGATGTTTGTTTCTATACATAACTCCACTTCTTAAGGCTTTCTAGTTTGGCTAGAATCAGGGATCAGGAGGATGGTGCAAAAAAAAGGCTTGAATTACATTTGAAGTAGGAATGAAAGTGGCCTGAGCCTCCACTGGAGGAATCTGAGGAGTACTTGCTCCTCACATTCCTCTTTCCAATCGGAAGAGACAAGGGGAGATATACCATTTCCTCTGAATAGACACTCAATCTTTCTGTCCCAGGATCTCTGTCTTCTCTGATTCTCCATATAAATATGGGGTCCTAATTGTTTTCTACTTGTTGAGGTTTGTGGCCACCTTTAGAAAATATTCTTTGTTTCAGGCGTGATATTGGCTTGGCCACTCCCAAATCTGGCGTCTTGACCAGGTCACACCCCTGCAGCCGATACTTCTCACCAAAGCAGACCGGCTCTCATCACCTCAGGGTGAGTCCCTTTCCTCACTTGGGACATTGTCTTGGAGGTTGCATCAGTTATGATTGGCTCTGTTGTGTTGAAGTAACAAACAACCTCAAAGTGTCAGAAGTTCACAACAAAAATAATGCATCTCTTGCTTGTGTTATATGCCCATCAGGAGTCACCTAAGGGCTCTCTTTCTCAGCGTCATTTTTTCTCCTTCTAAAACACCAGCCGAGAACATTGCCCAGAACTATGGAAGAGGGAAAAAACAACTTGGTGCAACACATGTAGGCTTTTAAAGCTCCTGCCCAGAAGTGATACTATATTACTTCTCATACTTAATTGGTCCCAGGAAGTCAAATGAACAAACAAGACTTCAGCATAATGAGGAGAAGGTATAATCCTCCAGCAGGGAGAGAAACCTTTGGCGAAGAGTGATGCATTCTGCACAGAGGCTAAAGGATAACCTTTTTTTTTTTTTTTTTACTTTCCCCCATTATTTGGTCAAGAATCCCAGTTCAGGTAACTAGTCCTCAGCTCCAATCGACATTCTTTCTGGGAGGCCTATAAAGACCTTTTTATGTAGTTGCTCAATTTTGGCTTCCGACTTGAGCTATATACTTGCTCCGGTGGTCATTGTACAGGATAGACTCTTTTTGGGACTCTTGCCACAAATGAATTTTTTTTTTTTTTTAAGTACAGAGAGTACTATTTATTTCATATTCATAGAATGGCTCAGCTTAAAGCCGGTGACTGCTGTCACAGATAACATCACAGATAACATCACTCTGGGTGATACATTATTCAAAACTGGCAGCTGAAAGAATCCCTTTACTATACGAGCAAGTGAAAAAAGCAGTAACATTCAATTTTCAATGCTTCCAGATCACAGGGGTTATATACAACCTTGTTGTTTCCCTCTTAATTAATAACAATAGTTGCAATGTTAATGAAAAACACTTGTTCTATGCTAGGCACTCTCCTAAGTGCTATATATAAACTAACACATTTAATGTTCACAACAATCCTGTGAAGTAGTTTTATTATCACAATTTTACAGGTGGGGAAATTGAGTCACAGACGTTAAGCAAGTTGCACCTGATTATTCAGCTAGAAGGAAATATATTTGAACTCCATGAAATCTGGGACCAAAGTGTGTGTGCTTAGCCATTTGCTACATTCCCTTGTAAACAGGATGGTACAAGTAAAATGCTTAAGAACAGCGTCTGGGTTAAGTTCCCAGTACATGATCACTGCTGCTAGTGATGCCAAGGTTGGCTCACTTAACCTTTCTTTCTTTGAAGAAGTAGGAGGTACTTTTTATGTAATGACTCTTCATTCTACACAGAATGACTATAAGATGTGTGTGAACCAGGCAATGCTATTGTCATTTAATAGGAGACAGCTAAAAAAACACTGTGATTTCGCACTTAGGCTTGCGCATTTTCTTTTCTGCTATTGATCCACTGACATTGTGCCATATCCAAAATGCAGTGGGGACTTTACCCAGAAAGGATAGAGTTCAAGATGAGTAGGCTTATCTCGCTCTGCTACTTCTCTGGCTATACAGGAATACAAAGCTAATTTGTAGGTGATATTATATTTTCATCTCATGTTTTACATGCAACCTCTATCCATGTTAATGGGAATTTTTTTGTGCTTACTCTAGGGAAAATTGATTCCAATTATTGAGTATAATTTATTCTAACCCCTTGATGGAATAATTTATACTCTTGAGATACTCTTGAAATGTGTAACCAATAGGGAACTCTATTTATACATAAGTTTTTACACATCTTTCAATTAAATAAGAAATCCAAGTGCAAAACCCATCATTCAAGGAAAGCATATGAGTTTGTAACACTCCCGAGAGGTTTTTTGGTCCATAAACCAATAAATGGATTACACTTACAGGGCAAAATTCTTCTTTCAGGTCTCATGTGAAGCTCCTATTGACTTACCTGTGAGGCAATTCACAGGGGATGTGAGATATTTTAGGCTGCAAGGAGAGAAGTGGTCATTTTTTCATATAATCAATTTTAGGGCTCCTATATTGATTGTTAATAAAGAACATATTTATTAGGAGACAAACTATTACATGTTTAAATACAGATTTATTTGGTTATAAATTCTACAGACAATAGGCATTTTAGCAAGGAAAAGTGAGTGTATCTTTCTAATATAAAGGACACAAATTTATGTGTTTTTGTAAGTAGAAATGAAATCATTGGATAAGACCACTATGTGGTTTATAGTGTAGCAGTAATTTCAGCATACATTTAATGTGAGATAATAGATAGTGTATGTAGTTTTTCACCTCAGCGTTTTTGGAATTTCATGAAAAAATAAAGTGAAAGTTTCTTGCACTAAACGTTGCAGTTTATATTTTACCTAAATTGTATTATTTACAATAAAATTCACCAATGGAAATAAATGTGATTAATATAGATTCCAGTTAACATAATTTTTGAGAGCAGCCGCTCTAAAAAATTATTGAAGTGGTTTGTAAATCCTCTATTATATTTTGTATTAAAATTCAGTTATAATATTTTTTGGGAGAAAGAAAAACATTCATTTTAGAGAGTCACTGTTTTATAGAGAGATTTAGGAATCATAGAGATCTCTGCTTCTCAGAATTACCATTGTGTTTTTTGAATGAGTTTCACAATTTCAAAGCAATTTACAAATGTGTGGAATTGTTGTCGAATGCCAATTTACATTTGATCGTCACCCAACTATTTCTTACAAGTGTTGGAGACCTAACACCGCCAGAGAGATGCCAATCCCCAACTCATAGTCTGTGAGTTTAAACTGTGGTTTCTAATTCAAGATTTTGTCCAGACAAATAAGAACATTTATGGCATTAAAATAATATTTCAAATTTTGTAAAACTTTACATTTTTGAGTATATTTGCAGGGTCTTTTGGGGACTTGAAAAGCTCATCTTCTGGGTGGTAACTATTTAGGTAAGCATAAATGGCACTTTAAAAACTATACCTGAGGATATTTAATATATTAGTACTATATATATCGTAGGTACTATATGACAATTTAAAAATCCTCGTCTCTTGGATGTGAAAGATTTAATACATAAAGTCAAATATGATCTTTAGCCTGTTTTTTCTGCCACCCACTGAAGTTGGCAGGCGCTGTGTGCTTGTTGTTAATAGATATGTTCAGATAATTTGGTTGGACTTCACAGTTTCATTGGCTGACTTTATCCTTCTTGAGCCTGCTTTATTCTTGCAAAACTCAGTGAATTATCTTTGTCGTCTGCTTCTTTAATATAAAAATGATTTCGTTGTTGCTAAGGATGTTTTGAGACTGATGACATGATGAACGTTGGCCATCTATAGAGACGTGAGCACTCACACGAATGTCCCTGGACACACACCACAGTGGCATAGGTCCTGTTGTCTCATTCTTTCCAGGCCCTAGACATTTGCTCCACTCCACTCATGCTAATAAAGCTGAGGAGCTCTGGACTTTCTTTTCTGTCCACATACCCTTCTGCTGCCTTATCTCCTGTGACTCCCATTTGGACTTCTATGGGATGTCCAGCTGATGGTTCTGTGGCTGTTCAGGAGCAGAACACAGGAGTAAGTCACTATTTACTACCCTGGGCTTTCTTCCTCCAATGCCATTTGGTTCCCTTTTCTTAGTATCAGAGAAGTACTTGAGCACATTGAGAGCAAAACTGCTTGGAAAGGAGAGAAAGCTATGTATATATATATACACACACACACACACACACATATACATACACACCCACACACACACCACAAACACACACATATACCTTTGGTCAATTTAACCTGGTTGAATGCCACTAAACCTCTCGTAATGTTGAATTTAAAATGTCAAACTTTTCTTCTTCTTCCTTAAAAAAACAAACCAGGTAAAGATACTCTTGTAATAATATGTTTTGGATGTTAAATGGTGTCCTTTTAAATTATGAGAAGCTAAGTGCTATGAATTTCATTCTGTTGTAAAGCGTATCAAGTTTAGGCTTGTGTTTAAAAATTAAGTTTTAAAATGATCTTAATATATGGAGAAACCAGATAATTTTAGTTTTATAGTTTTAGGCTCAAGGAAATATGTATTTAAAGAAAAACCTTGTCTTCCATTTAAATTTATGTCATAAGTACTAGCCAAGTGCTAAAACACAGCTAACTATGTCACAGTAACCCTTCATAAGCCAGATCCATTCAGTTTCTTGTTTAATCACACTGGGACTTAGTGGTGAAATCAGGGCTGGGATCCTGATTTTGTGATCCTCAGTCCTGCATTCTTTCTATCCTGGCTTGAGACAAATTCGAGTGTGGCTAAAAGCCTAGAAATCATCCCCGGGGGCCTGGCACCAAACATTTTATTTTTTAGTAAAATTATTTAACCAGTGTAAACCATAACTATGTATAAGAAGGGTTCCAGATAGCTGAGTCACCATAGTACAAAGAAATGACAGCCCAAGAAGACTAAGGTGTTGAATAAACATGTATTGAAGGAGGCAGGAGTGCCCAGCTGTTCTGGCCGCTTGCTTTACAGTCACACAGGTTTTGTTTCAGGTCCTAGTTTGCTATTTACAAATTTTGGGACTTGGGCAGATTATGTAATTTCTCCTAAATTTCAGTTTTTTTCATCTGTGAAATAGTAACGATAGTATCTATCTCATAGATTGATAGGGAAGATTATATGAGACAATACTTAGAACTGTGCCTGGCTATAGTAAACACAATATATGTTGTTGATATTGTTTTAAATTATTGTTCTTGTTTTTGTTGTATCAATTTGCAATTATGCAGAAACAGAAAATAAATGACACACATAGCTGTATACTGGAAAGCCTTCCTATTAGATATATGTCAGAATTCACATGCTAAAACTTACACAGTAATAGTTAAGAATATCCATTTTATTTTAATCTAAACAAACATTTAGATAGCATTTACTATGTGCTAGGCATTATTTTGAAGCACTTTAAAAATATTATCTTCACAAGCCTATGAAGTAGGTGCCATTATTTTCTTCATTTCAAGATGAGTAAATTGAGGAAGAGAGATGCTGGTAGGTGAGGTCACTCAGCTGGGAGGCGAAGGAGCCAGAATTCAAAACCAGACAATGTGGTTCGAGTGTCTGTGCGCTTAACCACCACCCTTCCTGCCCCTGTGGAAGGCTTGACTCGCAGTGTGGCATGGCTACGCTTATTTGTGGGCACATGACATTCCAAAACAAGAGGAACTTGGATTTAAAAGCCAATGTAGAAATAGAACCCTAATTACATAAATATTTTGAAGCACTAGTGTAAACAATCTACTATTTCAAAAGAAAAATAGCACAGTTGAAAAACTGTGTCTATTGAGAGAGTATAAAATAAATCATTAGACGAAGGAGATTAGAGGTAGTATGTATATGAACATAGTGTATATTCTCTGTGTATAAATATTTACAAACTTTTCCTATTTCTTGGCTCCACTCTTGTGTATATGTATATTTGCAACATCACGTGAAACTGTAAGAGGATTTAACATCGGGCAAAAATAGCTTTTGGATGTTTTTACCTTTGGTCTTTTGTATGATTTTAACAAATACCTAATTTCCATATGCAATTGTTATGGCAATGTGATGATGCAGAACTTTTTCTAAGCTAAAATAAGGGCAAGTATGATGAATACAGAAATGTGTATTTTTGCAGGGATCCTTATATCTAATTAATATGCCACATCTCAGTTGCATTCTATTTTAATTGTTGCCAGTCATGGCTTGGAAATAAAATGTTATCGAGAATGATAATAAAGTTCACCTTAGTGAAATAATGTGGTTAGACATCGTTTTATATCTTTAAAATTCTCATTTGATGTTCCCGGAGTAGAGATCTTTCTTTATCTGAATTAGCAGTTTGTTACTTTATATTGTAGTTCGGACTAAGTTTACATAGCTTAGTTTAAAAAATGAAATCTTTATTACTTAATGAAGTACTGAAAGTTTTCACTGAAGGTTTCCTTGCTAAATATGGCTAGCAATATACACTCAGACATATAAGATGGGTAATTGTGCAAATAAATTGTTCCCTTTTTTATTTGTTTGCTGCTAGTAATGAGTAACTGACAGTTCTAGCTAAGAGCTCAACTTTATTGCAGGTCATCCAGTAGCTGTTTACAAAAGTCAATAGTTAGGTTGTAAGAAATAGAAAAAAATGTCAATGTCTGTCAAATGAAGACAGATAGTAATCGTTGTTCACATTTCAAAGTATTTATCACTGCTTACTATCATTTTTCTCTCTGAGCAAATGAATCATTTTAAATAGAAGCAAACTGATCCTCCTATTAGCAAGTCTAAATCAGTAGAACAACATCTATTTTCAGAATCTTTGTAGCTATAAAGGGACCTTTACAGTTTGCAACACTTTGACCCATCCCAAAATGACAGCATTCTGTTACAAATAGATTATTAGGGACTTGGTGCCAGCGTCTCTATTGTGGAACCTTTGGGTTGGGAAAGCTGACAGCTGGGAGGAGTTCAGTGTTTTGAAGGTTATGATCACAGCAGTTTCATAAGTGCTTTATTTCAGTTCTCTTCTGGCTGCAGAAGGGACAGGTGCGGTCTGGTTCTGATTTCACTGGTCTTAAATTCTTATCTGACCTAGTAGTCAATCAAGGGCATGAGAGAGGGGGAATGAGGGAGAGGTGGATGGGTGGGAGAGGAGAGCTGGGGACTCTAAGCTGCAGGGGGAGGGGTGCATGCATCTGCGAGGCACTGTGTGTGTGTGTGTGTGTGTGTGTGTGTGTGTGTGTGTAGTGCTAAGCATCTGACTTTTCTCATCGAGGAACTGGCAGCTCTGCCTGTCATTCCGCACTTCTGTGTGTACGAATGCTGCCCTGTGCAAAATGGATTTCTGAGTGTTAACCATCATGTTCTTCTTTTCCAAAGGGTCTTCTGTAGGATTTCATTTGCAGAGCACAGAGGGCAATATCTAGGGTAATTCCAGGGCTTAGTGGCTGTGATCTTTTGTCAACTCTCCTTGTGAGAGAAATTAAACTTGGTATGAACACCCACCATTGCAGCAAGTGCAATGCCATTCCTGGCCAATGGGCGGGAAATCATAAACCTGACAAGTATTTATGAGAGGGAAAAATGAGATGTCATAATATGACAAGAATATATTCATTAAATCTTTCAATTTCTCAGAAACAGAGAATTCCCACTTCAGTAAAAGGCTTTGAGCAGATTTATCAAGTCTGACATTCTTACTTTTATGAGATTTGAGTCTCTATGCTAAAATGAGATATATTTAAAAGGAGGACAGCCTTGCCAAAGGAGGAAAACTCCTAAAAAGGTGGAGGTAATATAACACTAGCCATTGTTCTTTGATGGAATACTAGATAATGCCCATAATATGCACCGAAAAAATCAGAGCACAAACATGAGTACCAAAATAAATTATGCCTTTGAAAGTATAGAAGGATATACCGATGTATTTCATGCTTTCTTTAACAGTAGCCTCTTACAATTGTCAAGCAATTTCATTTCATTTCATACAATCAAACAGTAACAGCATGCATTTAAGGTATTTGCCAGAAATATAACTTTCATAATTGCAGTGTGTCTATAGACTGATTTTACTAGGATGACTGAAGCGATGTATGCTGGGAAATAAGCACATGGGGCTACACCCATCAATATCACCCCATACATATATATATATATATATATATTTTTTTATCTGTGAGACCCACACAGGTATATTATGACAGTGACCACTCTGCTCATGATAGGTTTTCGTGAAATATTTTTAGGTTATTTGCGCTGAGCTCAGAATTGCCTAAACCAACTTGCCTCATTTTTGGTGGATTGGAAAACTGGACTTTTCTCAGTTTGAATATTTTAGAATCGAACCTAGATTTGGACATCTGCCAGTGTGGAAAGCACATTGGAGCTGCTTTTGAAGCCGTCTTGTTACACTCTTGACCTTGGAGATACAGACGCTTGAGTCTCAGGTTATAACCATGACTGTGATCTGATTGGTATTCATGTTGAGATGCTGTGTGTTCTCTAAGAAGGCTGTGCATATCTTTGGGAAAGTATAAGTGGTTGGTATGCCTGAGGGAGGAAGACAAATTTGTGGCCTTTAATCTAGATTCAGATCAAAGGGGGAAACTTCAGCGGGCAAAATTTAGCATTAATTCCATATTCTGGATCACTCATAATATCCTCCTAATGTTTGGTGATTAGGGTTATTACAGTACACTGAGTCCTAAGAGTACATCTTAGAATGGAAATACCTATAATTAATATTGTGTATAATATTTAAAAGATGTTAGCTATAATACACAAACTCTTGTAACTTAAATAGGACTCTTCCTTTATAACCTCAAAAGAAAAAATGTTACCCCTAAGAATGAAGACACAGAGATAGGGGATATTTGCAGCCAGAATCCTCTAATGTAAACAAAACATAAACTTTTTATTATCTATAAAGTCAGGGGCTATTTGCAGCCAGAATACACTAACGTAAACCAAAAAGTGATTACCTCAGATCACAATGATAGTGTCTATGATGAGAAGACAGAGTACAAAAATAAAACATACTTTCTTTTAAAAATTAATTTAGAAAAGTTTGCTTTGTGTGAACACTTTTTTTTTTTCAAAGCGTAAGCCTCTGGTGAGCAATGGATATAGTTTCTCTTTCTTTGGGGGTCAGTCCAATGCATGGTGGACTGTGTGTACACGTGGCAGGGAATGTATCTTCCTCTTCTTGGCATCTTTCTTACATGTTGCAGTCATCAATACACATAGGAAGGGTTAAAGGTATATTCCCTGCAGGGAAAGTTGTTTGGCATGAAAGGGAAACCTTTATTTTAATATTAGGTTTATGCAAATTTAATTGCGGTTTTTGCTATTAAAAGTAGTGGCAAAAACCGCAATTATTTTTGCACCAACCTAATAGTTGCCTATTCACCGTGAAATACTGCCAAATCTTTTTGTCACATTTCAATTTTACTTCTTTTTTTTTTACTATTAATATTATTAAGGATTGTTTATAGGTCTCTCTTGTAGACTAAAATCTTTCCTTTTATATAAAGGGCCAAGATCACACATTCAGTTTTATATTCCATCCCTAATATTTTTTTGCACTGGCTTCTTCCATTTACTACCTGTGTGACCTTAGATGAATTACTTAGCATCTCTGTGCCTCAGGTTCTTTATCGGTAAAACAGAAATGATAATAATACACAGCAGGGTTCTGATGAGAATCATAGTTAATTTGGTGCTTATATATAGTGAACACTCAATAAATATCAATTATAGTTTTATAGCAATATTAATGTCTTCATAATTGAATGGCACAGTAGCTGGCACCAAATGGGCATCTGTAACTTATTTTACTTGTTTAAATGACATGAAAGCATGAATCACAGTAATCACTAATGAAAAGATATTTTTCTGTAACACAGAGAGACAATTTATAGCTGAATTGCTCACATGCTGCAAAATTATAGACATGTCACTTTTTTCCTACAGCCTGTTTCCTTTGAAAATAGCAAAGGAGAATTTATCTTTCACTTTTAAAGTGCTATAATCTCTGTGGTAATAAAATAATAAAACACAATAGTATCTAATTTTATTCTAGCATAAACATGTGAGATCTAGGTATAGTAAAGTCCATTTATATTTAGTTGTAGTTTACAAATATTATTTGTTCCCCATTCTCCAATATTAAATTAGCATATACAATAAGTTAACTACATTCAGATAGTCACTGTTACTAAAAACAAAACTTTTTTTTTTTTTTTTCTGAACTAAAGTAGCCCCAAGTTATGTATGTGTAGGCAAGGCATGGTTAGGAAGAAGGAAGTAGTTTGTTTACCCTTAGCACTTTGTGGTAGTCCTGGCAGCTGTTCATGCCATGTGTCACCTTCTCTGGCCAGACACAGCATCTGTCTCATTTAATTAGTAGGACAGTCTGTTACATATGTGATTTGGAAAAATGAAAGATTTCCCAAGGGCTCTCTGCCTATGGTATTTTGGAATGTTGTTATTTGTGGATGGATCTGATAGCTTGTCATTCTCTTTGTGTTCTCTGGCATGGTTATCATGTAGACAAAGAAATTTAATTCCATAGAATGTCTGAATACCACGGAACAACTCGACTCTGATAACATTCTGGGAGATGAAGACGATCAAGGGACACAGATCAACCTCCTGCTTTCCTAATTTAGCTGTACATTCCAAAGAAGCATGTCCTATGACCCCTTTCCTGTAAAAAGTTTTCTATTTTATATTTGAATCTTCTCAGTTTTTAGTTGCATTCCTCCCAGAGTATTTTCTGTTTGGTTGGTGTATTAGTCCGTTTGCATGCTGCTGATAAAGACATACCAGAGACTGGATAGTTTATTTAGAAAAATTTTAATAGACTCACAGTTCCACGTGGCTGGGAAGGCCTCACAATCATGGTCGAAAGGCACGTCTTACATGGCAGCAGGCAAGAGAGAAAATGAGAGCCAAGCAAAAGGGGAAACCCCTTATAAAACCATCAGATCTCATGAGACTTATTCCCTACCACCAGAACAGGATGGGGAAAACCACCCCTATGATTCAGTTACCTCCCACCAGATCCCTCCCACAACACGTGGGAACAATAGGAGCTACAATTCAAGGTGAGATTTGGGTGGGGACACAGCCAGAACATATCAGTTGGTATTTATTTTCTCTTAACATGTTTTATTAGGAACCTGTTATATGCTATACTGTCTCTCTAGCTATCATCCCTTTGTTTGGTGAAGCTGAGAAGCGTGCTGAACTCTGGAAAATTTGGTGCCATAAAATGAGTACGGAAGAAAAATTTAAAAATTAAAAGCAACTTTCCAGAAAAATAATCTCTGTATACTCTATATACTTTTGGTTTGTCATCTTTACTTTTTTTTTTTTTTAGACAGAGTCTCTCTCTGTCGCCCAGGCTATAATACAGTGGTGTGATCTTGGCATATGCCCATCACTGATCTCCAAGGGAGTTTCAACTCATAGCTGATTTTGTATCCTTTATTACTCTCCCTCTTACTAACATTATTTTGAAGCAATTTCAGACATTTCATTTTATTTGTAAATATTTTAACAACTATCCCTGAAGATTTAAAAAACATAGCCACAATATCAATATCATACCTAAAATATTAGAAAATGTTAGCAGTAATATTACCTTAGTAGCATTAAATATAGGCACTGTTTACATTTCCAATTGTCTCATAAAAATCATAATTTTTTTTAAGTTTGTTTTTTGCATTGGCATCAAAAACTCTCCGGGCATCACAACTGGTTAATATGTCCATAAGACTCTTTTAAATCAACAGGCTTTTCCTTCCTTCTCTTTCTCTTTTTTCCCCCTGTAGTTTATTTGTTCAAGAAACTACATATTTTTCCTACAGGGTTACCTACAGTCTGAACTTTGCTGATTATATCCCTGTTATGGTTTTAAACATGTTCTTGTGTCCTATGCACTTTGAAAAATTGAAAGTTGAGTTGGATTCAGGTTATTTTCCTTGGGAATATCATTTCACTTGTTTTAGATTCTGATTTATAAACATAGTGTGCCAATGTAGTTTCTTAAGTGGACCATTTAGGATGCTTTTAAAATGTTCAACTCCTTTTTATCTGATCAGTGGTTCTCCAAGCCTGGTCCCAGGACCAGACTCATAAGCGTCACCTGGGAGCTCTTAGTGATGTAAATGCCTAGGCCCCACCCCAGATTAACTAAACCGGAAACTTTGGGGGTGGGGGCTAGCAATCTTTTAACAAGCTGTCCAGCTGATTCCGGTGCAAGTTATAATTTGAAAAATCACTGTTATAAATCATTAGTAGTCATTGGCCATTTGCCTTTTTCAAAATTCAAAACTTGTTGGCACTTAACAAAGAAGAAATTGTGGAAATTAGTGTTTGCATATTTAACATCTTGACAGATAAGGGCTCTCTTTTCTAACACTTCTTCTAACCCAATGTATGGCCCCAGTTCTTGTGTCAGTCATCTCAGTAAAAGGAAAATAGGAAATCTAATAAAGAATTAGTATCATTAATTTGTCAGGATTCTGTTCTGTTTGCTAGCACGCTATTTAATCTGACTGCTGGTGTTAACTATTCTGCTGCTCCCTGTTACTATGCCATGACCTACTTATCACACAATTTCCTATTATATTTGGAGCAAACCCAAGATCCTCACCCTGTACTGCAAAGACCTACACCCTTTTTGCCTCATTTCCATCTGATGCTAACATGTAACAATTTAACCTTTTTCTTCTACTTACCTTGTCTTGGCTTTCCCTTAGAAGAGTTCCCTTTTCATAAAAAGTTTTTATTATTGAAATACCTAAGCATTTATATTATATAATAATATCCTAGACCCTGTCTTTTGAAGAATTTTCCGAGATTTAAACATATAATCTGAATATGGAACTCATTCTTGGCTAATCTAGTATTTTTTAGCAGCCTCATACTCCTAGACATATATCGGTGGCATTGCATCACTTTATGGGCAAGAGGCAGTAGTAGAGTGTAGGGGTTAAAAGCATGGACCCTGGGATTTGAATCTTCTGCTTGCTACTTACTATCTTTTTGTGTTAATTTCTTCATCTGCAGCATGAGGAAATAATAGTATGAAACCCATTGTGTTGTTGTGAGTATTAAATAATTTATTATATGTAATATGCTTTGAGGAATGCCTAGCACATGATTATCAATTATTCTCTTAATATTTTATTTGACCACATAAATTTTGGTTTGTGGGTTTCCATGACTATTCTTCACCCTAGAAAATTATTGTAGGTTAGGAATTACGCTTATAGGTTTCTATTAACGTAACATTTAATTCAGTGCCACCTGCACCCAAGTGCTTTTTGAATTTAGTGCCATTCAAAATGCAAGTCCTTGAAATGAAATCTTAGAAAAAGGTGGGTGTAGGGGAGAGAACTTAATTCAGAGTAATGTACATGACCTAAATAAAAACTTCTTAATCATGTATCAAAAGAAAAGAAAACCTTGTATCTAGCATTAATTATATTAATATAATACAATATAATAGACTTTCACTAGCCTCTCTCTTATGCATTGTAAAAACAGGTAGTTTGCAAAAATGCACCTTTATTCTGCAGTAAGGCTGCTTTGGGTAACAGGGTGAATCAGTGGCCTGTTCTATCATCACTTGCAAATCATAACAATTAATTGTGTTGAAAGATCTCAAAGTCTAACTAGGAGTTAACAAACAAAGCTTGAAAACTGAGACAAAGTGTTAATGGTCATGTGAAGGTAAATTTAACAGCCATATTGACAGTTACAATGATTACTTCTGGCAACAAGGTATTAGCAGGTTAAATACTGTAATGAGTTTCAGTACTTGCTTTTTACTACACTATGAGAAAAACTAATTATGAAATACTTACAATTTATGATGTATATAATTTACTATTCTTCATATGGCTCTCATGTTGGTCAGTATTAAATCGCTTTGTCAAACATTAAAGTCAATAGGCTAGTGCTCAGTTTGGCACTATCATAATTTACAACTATTTAATACTATTATTTTTTGGTGGAAGGGGGGACAGGGTCTTGCTCTGTTGTCAAGGCTGGTGCAATCTTGGGTCACTGCAGCCTTGACCTCCCAGGCTCAATTGATCCTCCCACTTCAGCCTCCCAAGTAGCTGGGACCGTACATATGTGCCACCATGCCTGACTAATTTTTGCATTTTTTTTTTTGTAGAAACAGGGTCTCACTTTGTTGTCCAGCCTGGTCTCCAACTCCTGGGCTCAAGTGATTCACCCACCTCAGCCTCCCAAAGTGTTGGGATTATAGGTGTGAGCCACGGCACCCGGCCTTTAATTCCTTTTTAATATCGAGATCAAATATTTTTCTTTCTTTTTTAAAAAAATAAATTCAGATCAAATATTGTTGTTGCTGTTATTTTCATATTCTGAATGTGTGGCCCTCTTGACACCCTGAATGCTGCTGTGTGCATACAGGTAAATAATTTATGGAGCCGCTGAGGGGATTCCCTCTCATTCTCTTCTGACCCCAAGTCAGGAACTGACTTTCCATGTGGGAGATGAGATTTAGTACCCAGCACTTCAGTCTAAAGCCCATAGGCAGATTTTATGGCTCTATTTGCCTTCCAAAGGTTCCTTCGATAAAAGGACTCAAAGGGGCACAAATTAGTTTTCTTTTTAGTGGCCCAAAAAGGTGTGGGGAGGAAAAGAATATTGCTGAAATATCTGCTTTGAAATTAAAGAAAATAAAGCATTTCTTTAGATTAGTTTAGAATCATGAGATGTGAGAAGGAAAGGTTAAGGTAGATTGAAAATGGGGCAATTTATAATTTGTCATAAAGTTGTTACAAGGATGGAATGTGTTATTATTTATGAAGAGCTTAGAATAGTGCCTGGCAGAGAGTGATTTTTATGTAAGGGTTAGATATATAGTTAGTATAATCTTTTGACTACTTTTATTATCAATTGATTATGAGATTGATCAGAAAAGACATTTGGAGATAGAGTGGGGCTGGTGAATGTGATCACTTTTCCCCTCTTAGACTCTTACTTGTCTTTGCCCCTCTTCTTTTAAATCCTTCAGTCTCTCTCTCAGACCTATGACTTGATGCCTGTAGACCCTAGACTGTGAGATCTGTGTGCCTCTGAGGACTGTGACGCAGCACTGCAACACAAATCGTAGAATTCTGAATAAGTATTCAGTCAGCATGTTACTGTACTAAATGCTTTAGGCCACTGCTACACAATGGTAAGCATTTGTGTATCTAAACATTTCCAAACAGATACAAGGTAAAATATGGTATAAAAGATAAAAAATGGTAAACCTGTATTGGGCGCTTACCATGCATGGAGCTGGTAGGACTGGAAGTTGCTCTGGGTGAATCAGAGAGGGAGTGTGAGGGAAGGTGAAGGCCTAGGACATTACCGTCCGCTACTGTGGATTTTGTAAACATAGTGAACTAGGCTACACTAAATTAAAAACAAAATCTTCTTTCTGAAATATAAATTAACTTTAGCTTACCACAGCTTTTTTACTTTATAAACTTGTATTTTTTTTTTACTTTTTGACTCTTTTTGTAATAACATTTAGTCTAAAACATAAACACATTGTACAGCCGTACAAAATATTTTCTTTCTTTATATTCTTATTCTATAAGCCTCTTACTTTTTCAAATATTTTATATAATTTTTTTTTTTTACTTTTTAAACTTTCTTGTTGAAAACTAAGACAGAAACACACACATAGCCTAGGCCTACGCAGGGTCAGGATCATCAATATCACTGCCTTCCATCTCCACCGCTTGTCCCAGTAGGAGATCTACTGCTTAAGAGTGGAAAACTGGAAACAGTAACACAAATGGAGCTGTAGTCTCCTATAACAATGCCTTCTTCTGGATACCTCCTGAAGGACCTGCCTGAGGCTGTTTTATAGTTTACTTTTTTTTTTTTTAAATAAGTTGAGGCAGTATACCCTAAAATAGCAATAAAAGTTAACTATACTAAATATATAAGCCAGTAACATATTCATCGTTATCAAGTGTTATGTATTGTGGATAATTGTATGTGCTATAATATTATATGACTGGCAGCACAGTAGGTTTATTTACACCAACGTCACCAAAAACACATGAGTAATGCATTTGCTATTACATTATGATGGCCACAATGCCACTAGGTGATCGGAATTTTTCAGCTCCATTTTATTCTTATGGGACAGCTGTCATATTTGTGGTCTGTCATTGATTGAAACTTTTTCATCTGGCTCACGACGATATGATCAATGCAGAAGTTATACCATAGATTAAATGGAAATTAAATCTCCATGATATATGAGTACATAATACATATATATGTATATACACATATATGCACATGCACACATACATACATATGTTCATAAAGTATGTACAAAGAGACATTGAGTTGGAAATAAGCTTTTGTTCAGGCAGATGGCCATGGATTAAAGCCGTGCATTTACAAAATGGGGAAAAGGGAATCAGAGTAAAAAGCTATGCTGTTACTCCATGTTTAATTTTAATTGTGATGCGTATAGAAGCCTTTTGGCATGAAGGGGAAAAGGGTATATATTTTAAATTTTCATGCCAATGATAAATATTTCACATGCATTAAAATCTGTAAAATATATTGTATTTACAGGAGCAAGTCACATTGTAGGGGGAAATTGCCTTTCCTGCAGTTGTATTTTTACATTACCCCAAATACTTGTGAGAACCAATTAGTCTCCACAACTTGACATGTTCCTGTTAAGTGAACCTGGCACAGGAACATCCAGCTAATCCTTTGGCAGCCTTGTGTGAAGTACTTAGGAAGCCTTGTGTGTCCTTGCTCCAACCTTACAGCATGGGAGACAACTCTGGCCACTATTGGCCCATTATTGTGCAGTGGTGAATTTCTGACACAAAATGAGTTGTGGAGATTACTGAGGAAGGAATGCAAAGTGATTCTGTGGGCCCTCTTTTGGGCCTGATCTTTAAACCTTCAGAAAAAACTGGCCTCAACCTTACAAAGATATGGACAAGGAAGCACGAAGTACTCAATTGTATAAAGCACAAAAATGAGTAATACCATCATTAAGAATAAAATATTCTCAAACAAGAGCCCACTGATTAAAAATGGAAAACTGGGCTGGGCGCAGTGGCTCACACCTGTAATCCCAGCACTTTGGGAGTCTGAGGCGGGTGAACTGCTTGAAGTCAGTAGTTCAAGACCAGCTTGATCAACATGGTGAAACCCCATCTCTACTAAAAACACAAAAATTAGCTGGGCATGGTGGTGGGTGCCTGTTATCCCAGCTACTCTGGAGGCTGAGGCAGGAGAATCACTTGAACCCAGGAGGCGGAGGTTGCAGTGAGCCCATATCACACCATTGCACTCCAGGGTGGGCGACAGAGCAAGACTCTGTTTCAAAAAAAAGGAAAACTGGAAACAAACTGCCTAGTCTCAATATCGGTTTCTCAGCTTAATAGCTGTGTGACTTTGGGCTAGTTATGTAACATCTCTATGCCTTAGTTTCCTTATCTGGAAAATATACCTACCAGACGAGGTTGTTGTGGGATTAGACTAAGATAGTGTTGGTCATGCATATAAGCAGAGCCTGTCACTTGTGTAAGTATCAACCAAAAACACTTTCCAAGCAAACAAACAAGGAAACAAAAATTCTGTACAAATCTTATTTTAAAAAGTTATAAAGTTATAGTTATTCTTAATTAATAGTTGAACGAGTAGAATTCAGATCTCTTATTATTTTTAAAGAATGTGGACTTGAAGTGTAGAAAAGGATTATTTTAAAATATAACTTTTGCCGGGCGCAGTGGCTCACGCCTGTAATCCCAGCACTTTGGGAGGCCGAGGCGGGTGGATCACCTGAGGTCGGGAGTTCGAGACCAGCCTGACCAACATGGAGAAACCCCGTCTCTACTAAAAATACAAAATTAGCTGGGCCTGGTGGCACATGCCTGTAATCCCAGCTACTAGGGAGGCTGAGGCAGAAGAATTGCTTGAACCTGGGAGGCGGAGGTTGCGGTGAGCCGAGATCGTGCCATTGCACTCCAGCCTGGGCAACAAGAGTGAAACTCCGCCTCAAAAAAAAAAAAAAAAAAAAAACTACAGAAAATGTCAATGTATTGTATGTTTCAAGACAGCCAGAAGATTTTGAACGTTGCCACCACAAAGAAATGCTAAGTATTTAAAGTGATAGCTATAATTACTCCAATTTGGCCATTATACTATATACACATGTATTGAAACATTATACGCAGTAAATATATACAGTTATATGCCAATTATAAATAAAAAATAAATGAAGAGTTCAAAAAAACACATTTTCAAAGCTTTGAAACTTTTTTTCTGCAAGATTGAGTTGAGAGTTATTTTGAAGACAATAAAATGTTTAACATTTTACTCAGTGATTTTATGCACAGTAAACCAAATGGGCAATCCTTTGGTTCACTTCTCTCTGTGACCAGAAATACCTGGGTTGCCTTCATATGGCCTCAGGTTGAGGTGTTGTGAAGCACCCGACTGGGGTTGCATGGGATGTGGCAATCTTTGTATTTAATATTTCATATTTTTAAGAGAATGAGAGTGGTGCAGGTGGGGTAAAGGGTTCTCTCAAGAAGGATAGGGGCAAATACAATTGCTTCTGTCCTAACTAGGAGAAAAAGGGGACTGACAAGGTCAGAAAGCTTTGAATTTCAGGTCAGCTTTCCCACTGACTCCCATTTCAACTCTGATCAAGTAATTTGACATTTCCTACCTCAGTTTCCTCATCTGTAAAATGGCAATAATAATAGCACTCACTTCAGAGGGTTAAAGAAGATAGTGAATGTACAGAACTCAGCATAGTGCTTGGCTCATACAGAAGCCCTTATTACATGTTAGCTAATAAATCCTACCTTTGCTCTTTGCTTCAGTACTGGAAGTGTAGAAGCTGACACCTGGTCCCTTCTTTATTTAGGTTCATCCCTAAATAAAGGAAAAACACCATATTGAGTAAATGTGAAAGAGACAATATTCCCTGAGACTAGCAGAAGTCATAGCTCTTAAATGTGTAAAATTGACTTTGTTGCATAGAAATCCTTTGACAAGTAACAGATGGAATTGTGATAAATGATACATTAATAAGTAAAAATCCACTTTTATTAGGCTTGCCAGATAAAATACAAGACCCTGAGCTTAATTTAACTTTTGGATAAGCAATAGCTACTTTTTTGTTGTAAGTGCATCCCAAATGTTGCATGGGATACATGTACACTAAAATTTATTCATTTTTATCTGAAATTCAGATTTAACTGGGGATCCTATATTTTTATTTGCTAAATTTGGAAATTGTAACCTTTAAATATCACTGTTTTCTGATCTGTTATTTTAGTTTTATACTTTTCCTCATAGATTTTTTTTCTCATAAATGGTAATTTATCAACATTTTCTGTCATAATAAAGCTAAATCGTACATAAAATATTAACATAACTTAGAACTTTATGAGATGAGAAAGTTTATGAGAGGCAAATTAAAAGCAACATTAAATAAACCCAAGGATTAATCATATACATGACAACATACCTTTTCATATTTCCAGTAAACTTGATACTAATCTGATCATAATAGTACAAGCAGTCAGTAATAAACATGAGGAATAAATAAAAATGTAGAAGAAGCATGAATTGTTGCTACACATGACAGTTTTGACAGATTAAATGCACAATACCCCCAAAATACAAATTTTTCTAGTTCACGTTTTCTCTTAGCATTATTTGTATCTTTATTTCTAAAGGTATACTTATAATATACTCATTAACATTAGTATATTATAAGTATCTCTATTATTATTTTTGACTTTCAAATAGTATCTGAAATTTACTCTGAGATTTATCTGAGATTTACAAGCAAATTCCAAGGTTAAAAAAAAAATGTCATTAAATTAGGCAGTTTTAGAATTGTTATTTTGAAACCAACATGTTATAAACTAATGTTTTAAAGTAGGAGATATGTATATACAAACTTACATAAACCTGTATGTCTTCATTTTTATTTGTAAAATCTTTGTGATTTTACAGCTCTAAAAGTAATAAAGTACTAATATGATTTATTAATATATTCCCATGAAAATACAGGTTAATCAGGATTCTGGTTCTTAGATGGTTAAATCTTAAGTTTATCTGAAACAAAAGTTTTGAGTTGACAGAAACTTATTGAAAATAGATAAACAATTAGATGTTCAAAAAATTACGATTTGTTGTAGAAATGCAACTAGTAATTTAAAAACTACTTAGAATTGTTTTAGATAATTGTTGCAGACAGAATATTGATGAAAAAACACTTGTGTAACTGAGTGAAGCGAATCATATAACATCCCTTCAGCTTAAATCTATTGAATTTGTTTGTCTTAAAATAACATTAAAAGTATTGTGTTTTAAAAATGCTACTATTTTTGGTAATCCATTCCATTTGGATTTTTGCCTTTTCTTTATTTTGAAGTCTAAATGGATCTTCTGAAATATTTAACTGGCTTTGTTTATCTTCCAAGAATAAAGGTTCTTTAGGGGACCATGCCACCCAATTGCTCTATTGCCCTTTTAATTTCCTTTCACTTTTTCAGAACTTCTCTCCTACGCTTCGGTATCATAGAAATTAAATTAGGATAAAACCAAATAGTTCTCATATAAGGACAAAGTTAAGTGTTTCTTTCACATGCCTGATAAACTGCTCTATTGGTTTTCCTGAATGTGAAAAATTATTTGATGTAAGGGTGTTACCGTTTTTGTGATGACATTCTGTGACCGTTGTCATTATAAAAGATCAAACTGTAACAGTAACACTCTTTTTTTGTTTTGTTTTGTTTTTGAGACGGAGTCTCGCTCTGTCTCCCAGGCTGGAGTGCAGTGGCACAATCTCGGCTCAAGCCGTCTCCCGGGTTCAAGCCATTCTCCTGCCTCAGTCTCCCAAGTAGCTGGGGCTACAGACGCCCGCCACCACGCCCGGCTAATTTTTTGTATTTTTAGTAGAGACAGGGTTTCACCATGTTAGCCAGGATGGTCTCGATCTCCTTACCTTGTGATCCACCCGCCTCTGCCTCCCAAAATGCTGCGATTATAGGTATGAGCCACCGCGCCTGGCCTAGAGTTCTTATATATTCCTACATTAAACTCTATGGAAAAGATAATGAGTTGTACTCAAAATAAATTTCAGCACTGTGTTCTTAGATCCCAATGATATTGTGCACTTTATTCTTGTGACAGTAAATAGTATTGAATATTTTTATGTTTCCATGCAACTGTAATTCATTTCCCCACCAATTCACTGTTAGTCTCCATTGTAAAGTTTTTTATAAAGTTCCTGCTTTCATAGCATAGATAATTTTTTTATAATCAACTAAGAAAAATGTAAGTTCAAAATTAATTGTACCTTAAAAAAACCATCTTCAATGTTAAAGTATCATTTACATATTAGGAAATTTAAAGCAGCTGTAATTTTTTATAAAAAGCAAATATAATCTTAAACTATTACTTGTAACATGTTCACTATGAAAGACAGAAAATATTTACAAATAAATAAGTACTTTAAAAGAATTATACTATTATTAATGGCTAGTTAAAATTTTAACTTTTTTTAAAAATAATAACCCCCTTTTAACCTAAGCCGATGACTAGCATTGTGATGAATGCTTTATTTCAAGATTGCATATGCGTAAAATCGTTAAGAGATGAGGGAAAGGGTGAGGTAAAACCTCATTAATGTGCAGAAGAATCCAGGCGGTTCTGAAATTGGGATTTCTTTCAAGCCTTTTTGGCACACTTCACTTCCCATCATAGAAAGTGGCAACTTCTTGAGAGCTGGCTTTTAATTATCCTATTGTGTTATAACTAGATGGCTGTAGAGGTAAGAAGGATAATTTATTCAATAGAATGGCCTGTTTGGGGCCATGAGTAAATAAACTGGCTTACTGGAAAATATGTCCAAGTCATAATGCTTTCTCGTTACATAAAATTATGAGTGTAAGCTTTATAATAGTAGAGAGTTAAGTCTGTTTTGTTTACTGTAGTATCTGCAGTGCCTTGTAACAGGGTCTGGAACAGAGGAGGTGCCCAGTAAATGTTTGCTGAAGGAAGAAATGGAGACTTGATTGCACCAAACTGGAAGTGTGGAGAGTTTCACTTCATTTGGGAATCCCTGGAGTTGGCCGCACCTAGCACAAGGAAGTCTGGGGGTCTGCCTCTGGTTTTTCATACCCAGGGCTAGCCCCGCAATTCACTAGTGCTAGCCCTTTACTTACCTAAGATTCTTACCTGCCGCTGTGAGATGATGATAGAGAAATAATACCAGTTTGCGTAATGCATTGCAGTTCATAAAGCACAGACCATGTATTTGTACTAGGATCTAATTCTTGAAAGTGAGACCTCTGTTTTCCTTTGCTTGCCCTGGCTTTGCAAATTGTTGGAATCCATAACTCCTTAAAATTAAGGAAAAGGCCTACAATTACTGAATAAGAAAAGTGATAGTTTTTAAGCTTAGACTTAGTTCAAACAAGACAATTTCATAGTCCTGAAGGTAGCTGTGGTTGTAGGTCTTGCATAGCAATTTCAAATAAAATGACATTAAAGGATCACTAAAGAACCACAGCATTTGTTTTAAAGAACATATATTAAGCGCTAATGCTAGGTCCTCTCTATTCTAGAATCTCACAGTCTAGCAGGGGTGGTGGACACATACAGATGAGGCTAAAACACTAATGAAGTAGCCGCTAGTAGTTTAAAAATGCCGAGGAGGAAGTAATTAACTAGGTTTAGAAATATTGGAGATGGGCCGGGCACGGTGGCTCAAGCCTGTAATCCCAGCACTTTGGGAGGCCGAGACGGGCGGATCACGAGGTCAGGAGATCGAGACCATCCTGGCTAACACGGTGAAACCCCGTCTCTACTAAAAATACAAAAAAACTAGCCAGGCGAGGTGGCGGGCGCCTGTAGTCCCAGCTACTCGGGAGGCTGAGGCAGGAGAATGGCGTAAACCCGGGAGGTGGAGCTTGCAGTGAGCTGAGATCAGGCCACTGCACTCCAGTCTGGTCGACTGAGCGAGACTCCACCTCAAAAAAAAAAAAAAAAAGAAATATTGGAGATGGCTACACAGAAGGTTTGGTGGTTGAACAAACCGTTGTCAGAGAAGTAGAAATTTGTCAATCAGACTCCAAGGCTTTGGGGGAATGGAGTAAAAAAGAACTTTGCAGGCAAGAGTAACAAAATAGATGCTTGAAATACAGCGTTCATCTGGGAAATTGTAAATTTTTCTGACATGGCTGGAATATAGATTGCATGAGAGAGTGAAAGGTAGGAAAATTCACATAGGCATTTAAGAGGAACTTTTATGCCATACAAACAAAAAGGGGTGGGGGAACCTTGATGATTTTTTAATAGAAAAGTGACATAATCATATTTGCAATTCAGACCCAAATTCTGGTGGTTTTCCCAGTTAAAGTAAGACAAGGGGAGAGATTAGGCACAAGACTTGGAGGTTTTCTTCTTCTTCTTTTTTTTTTTTAAAGCAATCTAAAAAATTCCTGACTAAACTTCCAATAATAAAAATATTAGTAACAATAAACAGAATTCAAATTCCAGGTAGTGGTTTAGACTTTTAATATGTTTAATTTCACTAATCCCCGCATCAACCCATTGACTCACTATTACTATCCCCAGTTGATAAATGAGCACATTTAGGGTTGCAGAAGTTAAAGAACTTGCCCTAGGTCAACAGGGAAGTAAAAAAAAGTATGAGCCCAAGCAGTTTGATTCCAGAGCCTGAACCCTTGTCCCTGTCAAGCGGTTTAATTCCAGAGCCTGAACCCTTGTCCCTGCCTAAGGGTACACATGGGCCTTTTAATGCCAATATCCCAAAATTTATTGTTGTCGTTTCTGCCTGCTGTTACAAGGATGTTAAGCCCTTCCCCTACATCTCACTTGGTTATTTCTGGTCCTCTCTGGTCCTCTCCAGAAATTGTGTCATGTGAAACTCAGGACTCTCTTCTCATGTTCTGCTCTGGAGGCGCATACCCAGGTTACAGATAGGCCCAGACTTGTCTGCAGCCTAGATTAGGTTCTAGCTGTAATTACTGTCGTGCTATTACATACCAGCTCCCTGGGGAACTTGTCAGCCTTTGAACAGCTATTCTGGCCTGCCTGCTCAAACTGTCATATTTCTCAGCTATATTAAGATGTAGTTATTAGTTTATAGATTTAAAAAAAATGGATTGAAATCATTCTCTCCCTACCTTCCTTCCACTGCCTTCCTGTCTTCTCACCATTATGGAAAGAAGAAATAAAAAAAAGGGGGGTACCATGTTAAAACCACAGAAGAAAGTACTAGGAAGAATTATAGAACATATATTTCCCTAATTTGAAAATTCAAATCTTAGAAAAGGCAACCAGAACAAGTTACCCTTTGTTTTATCTCAGACCAAAAGCAGAAATAAATTCCAAATTCTGATCATACCTCAGATCTCAGGCATAACATTATTTCATCAGAAAAGCCTTTGTACGGCCCCCAAACTAGGTCAGTACTTTGGGTTTTAGCTCTCATTTTATCTTTATGGAACTCATCTGCCTAAAATTAAATATTTAATTGACTCAGATGTAGATCGATGCTTACCTCTTCTGATCAAACGGTAGTTTTTTAAGGGCAAAAACATTTTTTGTCTTAGACACAACTGTAAGTGCTGAGAACAGTGCCTTACTTCTGACAGACTTTCAACAAATATTTAAGGCATACAAGGAAAATGAACGATAGAATAAACTGGTAGTATTATCTGCCCTTCACAGACTATAGGAATGAGTAGGAATAAGGAGGATCTCTGGCAGACTGATAGAGTTTGGCTATTTATCCCCGCCCAAATCTCATGTCGAAATGTAATCCCCAGTGCTGGAAGTGGGGTGTGGTGGGAGATGTTTGGATTATGGGGGCGGATTCCTCATGTTTTGGTGCTGTCTTCATGATAGTGAGTGAGCCAATTAAACTTTTCTGTATAAACTACCCAGCCTCAGATGTTTCTTTATAGTAATGCAAGATCGGCCTAATACATACACCATTTCAGAAGGAAGGGGCTTATTCTCTGAAAGGAATGGGCTATATCAAGGTGTGATTATATATCATGATAGACTGTCCCCTGACCTCTTCAGCATTTAAAAAAATTAAACCATCATATATAACCTGAAATAAGGCTTAAGTTAATGTTTAACTCTTTTCTAGTTTCCTAGGATCAATAGTGGCAGCAGGGAAAAGGATGTCTTTCATTTGAAAGGAAGCCGCTATTAATGTGATTCTTTGTTTAATTGTTTCTAAAAGACAATTTCAACAAGTTCTGCACCAATTGCTTGCTTGTGAGTGATTTGTAGAAAGAAGGCTTGCACCTTATCCTTAGTGATAACTCCAAATAGCTTTCTAATACCCAGACTCTCACAGTTCTTAAAGAGCACAGTCCAGACTTTACAGCTGCACAATTTGAAGACCCTTTAAATAACTGCATACGGTTTAAATATTATTTCTGGCATATTTGATGATTCATATCCCTGCTCTGAATCACCAATAGCCTCATTTGGCAGAACTGTAGATTTTAAAAGCAAAGGCCTCCAGAATCTGTAGGACCTGTGAATTCGCTCTAAAGGAATTCAAAATTCTTTGTTCTTTCTTGTGGTGGAGGTAAAAATCTTTTTGAATTAAATAAGCACACATTCTGGAAAACAGAATTGAAGAAATAATTTGTGTCTAGGCTCTGAACTATTTAAATATGAGTAGATGTGGTTACTGTTCTCAAGGTTATTGCCCTCTGTATATTTCAGCCTGAAATTTATTAATAGAAGTACCTTCTGCCATATTTACTCTCATGTTCTTTGGTAGCTCTTTGTTGTCCTGGTACAACTCCTGATATTTAAGAAGCCATGAAACACTTAGCACACTTGGCAGGAGACCTAAAATAATGTTATGGACACTTAGAGTAGAACCTCAAGAACTAATTTGTCTAAGATTTCCTGAAAGGTCAAAAGGAAATCTAGAGGGAGAATGAAAGACATCTCTATTTGCATATCATCATTACAATTCATTGTGCAGAAAAGTATTTGTCATATTTCTTCTGATCAAGCTTCAGACACATACTCCCACCCACATATGCACATACACATAATCTTTATATCACACATCTACGAGAATGGTGCAGTGTCTTTTCATTTCATGAAGTTATTAGTCTTTCTACATGGAGTGGGTAGAGTCACAGAAAGGAAGTGAAATTGAAATCAATCCATTTGGTTTCTATTTTATTCTTAGTTTAATGAATACTTTCACCCTTACCCTAATTTCATCATCATTCTTTTCTATCTGAGGAAAGGATCCATGGAGATTATAATTTAACTTTGATTCCACCTGGGGCGAAACAATATTTTCTTTCATGTCTCCCTTCTCCTCTGAGGAATACAGCAGAAAATGAGGATTGTTGTTCAAAGAACATAACCACTGGCCTAGTAAAGTTATGGATGACTAGGGTTTTCCAGAGTCACTGAAAGGGACATGTTGCTGACAAGCACACTAATATTGGAAACAGTAGCTCTGGAGTAATAGCTACCTCCTGTTTTGTTGTGTTGGATCAAAAGGGCATGATATTGATGCTGTTTGTAAAAGAAGTTGCCTTTGTCATTGCTGGGACTGTTCCAAGAGCAAAGAGAGAATGAAAGCACTAAAAGGAAGTGACAGTGATGACTACAGCCTCAACTGGCACAACTTCAAAACACTTTAGAGGATAGCATTCCAAAGAGATATTGCAGTGAAGCTTCAGTAAGTGCTATACAAATAGATTTAGTGCTGCTCTACAGGAGGTAAAATAAGTCAGAGGAATAGAAAATGAATAAAAACAATACCAACAACAAAAACCTCTTGTCAATAAGCTATTGCATGACACAACTAAGCTACAGGATCGTAAGGCAACAATATCCTCCAAATATGAAAATAATCTCTGGAAGGGATCAGAGAGGCTGACGGACGGCTCTTCAGCCTCCACTGGACACATATCTGATGAAGACAACTTCCTTCGTTGTGAGGCAGTCAATTTGATTCTTGAATGTTTTTAATTGGTAAATAATTGTCCTTTTCATTGAAGAAATGTCTCTTTCTGTATCTTCTTTTGGGTCCTAATTCTGCTTGTTGGGGCTACGGGAGCCTCCATGGACTTGCCCTTCACATTTTAAAAGCTGCCATGGTCTCTCCTCTTAGTCTTCCTTTACCAAGGTAAATATACTCAATTTGTTTCACCATTCTCTACATTGCATAATGTTCAGGCCTATGTTGCTGATATCTCTCTGAAAGGATGACTTTCAGAAAGTGAGCAGATGTGATTTTATGGAGTATGATAACCTCTCCTGAGTGTGGGTATGTTCTCATTATGTTAGCCTAAGTTTTCATTACTTAAAAATATATCTTCACATTTTTGGATAAAACTGAGTTAAAGTCAAATATTTTTCACAGTCTTCTTTCATATAAACTATCTCTAACATATAAGTATAGCAGAATATGCTTGTAAATTAATGTTCTTAGACTAAATTTAGGCCATTATATTGATCTCTGTTAAATTTCTTTTTTTTTTTTCATTTCATTGAGGAGAGTTTGAATTTTGATTGTTAAACAAATGAAGCAATAAATCCACCATTTATTGACTCCCTTCTAGGTGCTGGTGTTAGAAATAACAAAATCTAATGCAAGTTTTATATCATAAACATTTGATAAAGTTATTAAAGAGTTATAATAAAGTATATGACAAGTAGGACACTTGTATATTCTGTAGCCCAGAGAAAGGAGTCTGTGAATTTTTAAAAATAAGTTAAATTATGATTCTTGAATTGAGTCCTAATATATGAGTAGGAGTTTTTCAGGACAAGGGGTAAGACTACTATAAACAGGTGCTCATATATTAAAAATGTACAAATGTGAAAGAGAAGAGTCAAATAAAAGAAACAGTGAAAAGTATTCCTTGGAGTTAGCAAGTTCATTGGCAACTTTAAGAGCAGTTTCACTGGAGTCATGACTGCAACAATCAGATTTCACAGTTAAGATCTGAACACTAAGTAAGGAAAATAGCTTTGAAAAAGCTTGGTTATAAAGTAATTTGCACGTGGGAATGAAGGTGGTGGGTTACTATGGAAGGAAGAAACCTCAGTTTGTACAAAAGCTGATAAACAGCAGCCAGTTAGAAAGAAGGAACCTAGAGGAACTAGAAGACACACCCACACCTGATAGGGCAAGGATCAATTAGGTTTTGCCGCTTAGTTAACTACTCCAAAACTTTGAGGCTTAAAGCAACGCATATTGATTATTTCTCACAAATCTGTAAACTGGGCAGTTATTTTGGTCTCAGCTGCTGAGATGGCCTCTGAGCTCAGCTGGTGGCTTGTCTGGGTTGAATTGTGTAAGAAGATCTCTTACGACTGACAGCTGGCTTAATATCAGCTGAGGCAATGACCAGGCCACGTGTCTATCATCAGTCTACAGGCTAGCCTGGGATTATTCACGTGGAGATGGTGGTAGGATTCCCAAGTGTAGCAAGAGAAGGCAAATTTCAATGCCCAAGCTCTTTGCAAACTCATTTACATCACATTTGGTATTGTCCCAATGGCCACAGCATGTCTCATGGCCAAGTGGAGAATCACCATGTAAGGGTGTGAATACTGGGGGATATGGATCTTTGGAGATCATTGCTGCTACTGTTTATCAGAGTAGAGATGAGATGTCTGTCTTATGAGAAGGGAGGCTTGGACAGAAGGAAGGGCATAATGTAAGGATGGCTCTTAAGGTAGTTAACTCTGTGGGTAGGAGGGCATTAGGTTGAGGGGGTTTATTATTCATAGCTTCTTTTACCTCTTTGAAGTGGGAGGCTGTGTCATCTCCTGGTACGAAGGGAGTAAAGATATGAGAGGGGATTTAAGGAGAGTCATGAAATGCTTTCCCTGAAGTCTGAAATACTTTGAAATACTGGAGAAAGGAGACAGAGTTGATCAGACACATGTGAAAAATGATTGCCACTAAATATTGAAAGTTCTTTTTAAGATTTGAAAACCACAGAGTTGTAGTCGTGTCCATCTAAAGGTTGTTTTCATTTTCTTCCAGCTGGGCTTAATAACTTGATTATGGAAATGGAGAAGATATAAGGTTGAATAGATCCAAGGTCAGAATTTTACAAGATAGGTGAGTGTTGTTGAGGTGGAACACTTGGTATGGTATGGAACAAAACCAGGAAGGGGAGACCATATTCTAAATAGAGTCAAGAGGTTTTTGGTCCTGACAGATTCAAAGTGCCAGTGTTGTGGAACACAGAGAACTGGAAAAGGGAAGTCCATGATCACCGTAGGCTGTTGGAGCTTATGCTCACAGAGATGAAGCAGTGCTGGATTAGCCACGAAGTGGATTTTACTGAAGTGAGGTATGGGTGAAGGTCATTCATGAGGAATGTAGTGGAGCAGGAAGGTTTATAGTATATATAACATCCATGTGGATATTGGAGTTTCTAAGGAACAGGATAACAGGAGTTGAAATTGAAAGAAAGACTAAGAACCACCAGTTACAAACTCTATCTCCCATGTCTAGGGAATGTTTTCAGACTCCTCTTGTTAGTGGAGATGATGGAGGCAAAATAGGCCTTGGGTAAGACTTTTGTCTCTGTTTTCTGTAAATATTAGACACCTTTTATAAACAGTTGCTATTTCATTTTCTTTTGAGGGGTTTCCCTTTTATCAGAGTTTTAAAAGTCCTTTTGATGACTGAAATTTTTCCTAAGCCTCGGTGCATCCAGGTTTAAAACTTTGTTACACTTTTCCAACAGATGTAAGCTCTTCCCTTTCCTTCCTTTATTTTCACATTAGTGCCCTTATTTCCAGTCTTTACATATGTCGTTTTGAAATCTGAATTCATCTGAAATGAGCCCAGACAGTGGCCCTAGATAATAATGTGGGGCAATGTAACTTGATTGATTTCTCTAAATGAATCTCAATTTTCTCATTCTTGGGACCACATTTTCTTCTAAAGTTTTTGCTCCTGGGCTGCTACCTGCTTTTTATCTGAACTTGAAAAAAAAAAAAAAAAAGGAAAAAATTTGCTTGCAAATTCTGGGGTTGATATCCGACAATGACAGCTTTCTTTACTTTTTATGCATTAAAAAACACACATAATCAGTTTTTCCTAAAGTTTGCAAAAAACTATGAACTTTGGAATCAAATAGATCGAAATTTAATCCTAGCTTTACCATTTATTATTTGGGAATCAATGAGTAAGATGCCTTTCAAATCTGAATTATTATTTATCAAATGGATGGAGGAATAAAACTGCTTTTCTTGTTGTGATAATAACCTGAAATAATGTAAATCTTTGATTTGTAAAGTCTGGCACAGAATAGACACAAAGTAAATGTTAGTTTCCAACTCTGTTCTCAGTCCCAATCATTTATTTCTTATTAGTCAAATTTAAGTCCAGATATTATGCTTTTTCTAAATTTATAACTATTCTAAGTTAAACTTCAATAAGATAAAAAATGAAAAATTTTAAGGTACTAATAAATGTGAATGTAAAAGAGAGTAAAACATGTCATTAATGTTTTTATCCTTAAATTGATGCTTGGAGATATTATTGCAAGCATTACTACTACATTTGAAAGCGCACGTGGAATGACAGGAAAGGTCTAGGAAGACAGTCCAGCTACAATATCTCCAAACAGATTGCCACAATTTCTGAAATTTTCTATACTTATTGAAGTTTAGACATTGTCTATGAAAACTATTCAATTAAAGCACGTTATCACCCATTATCAGGAATTAGAGTATAATGCTTAACAATGAATAAGGTTCTAGAAAAGAGGAGATGGGACATCAGACTGATATATTTTTGAAGGAGAGGTAAAGGAGAAGTCTGAAGTATTTGACTTTGTGTAAGTGGAAAATATAATGGCTAAATACTATTGCCATTATCTGTGCTTCTTACTACAATTTAAGTAAATGTTAGAGTTTCCAGCTAAAATATACAATTTTGAGGGGAAAGAAATGATAGAAATGGAATTTTTTGGCAAAGTATCAGTGGTCTTGACCTGCTCCTGGGTGGACAGGCAAGAGACTGCCTCCACTACCTCTAAGATCTCATGGTTTTTCCTCTCCATGTTGAAATGTCTGTGAAACTATTAATTGTCCATCAAGTAGAAAATAGATGATAGTCACAGAATGAATTATTCTCCTGCAGATAGATGATGATGATAATAACATCTAAGAATTCAGACTGAGGCATAAGGACAAAAAGAACTGGAACAACTAGAACATTCTTTTGAGAAAACCAGTTCCATGAAGCAAATAGTTGTTAGACTTCTTTAAACCTCATACAACTGTGACATGTATATGAAGAGAAAGTCAGGGATTAATCTAAGCGTAAAGAAAAATATATCACATTTATCCTCCTATTATTGATTTTCAAACTTGGCGATGGATTTGTTGTAAATAAAATGTATTTTAAAATATCTTGGGTTGAGTTTTCATGGAATCATATGCATTGCTATGTCAGGCTAGATGAAGTATTTACATAGTCATACATTTTCAAGATTTTTGATAGTACCTTTTCAGTCTTTGATTGAGACATCTCTGGTTAAGTCAATTAATGTTTCTATTTTCAGTGTCTCACTTGGAATAACACATTCATTTTTAAGCCTGCACTGGCCTTTGTAACCTTTCTACTAAAAAAGAAAATGGTGGTTCATCATCTTGATTTTTATGCTAGCAAGCATAAAAGTCCTGAGAAGCAGGGAAGATTTCCTTTTCTTGTGTTTCACTATGGCACCCACTGATCATCTACACCTGGCACTCTGTAATATGCATGTGTTGTAGATTATAGCTGATGAAAGGTCCTGTGCTGTCATCCTAGCCCATGCTCTGTCATATCAACCTGTTGGCAAATTATAGCTGTTACTCCCGCCAAATTAGTCAGCTGCAATGGAAACATCAATCTAAGATGTGTGCTTTCTGTCGTAGAATAAAATTTAGAGAGGTGATATGATTGTCACACATGTGAATGTAAGTTTAGATTTAATAGCCACTGTAGTGGAGGCACAGGAAAAGGCTGGGAGAGACATTTTTCATGTTATTAACATATAAAAATGGTTACTTTTCTTAAAACAAAAATAAAGAAAATACTGGAGTCCTCTTTTTTTTGTTTCAAATTTTTCTATTTTTGTTTTGTTTTTGAGATCGAGTTTCATTCTTGTTGCCCAGGTTGGAGTGCAATGGCGTGAACTTGACTCACTGCAGCCTCTACCTCTAGGGTTCAAGGGATTCTCCTGCCTCAGTCTCCCGAGTAGTTGTGATTACAGGCACCCACCGCCACACCCAACTATTTTTTTGTGTACGTGTATTTTCATTTTTTTAGTAGAGACGGGGTTTCACCATGTTGGCCAGGCTGGTCTCAAACTCCTGACCTTGTGATCCACCTGCTTCAGCCACTCAAAGTGCTGAGATTACAGGCATGAGCCACAGCCCCATCTGCCTGGAGTTTGCTTAAAGGGAAAGGTCATGTCTTCTTTAAATTAAAAAAAAAAAAAAAATTCCCTCTTCAGTCACGTAATAATAGTTCATTTTTATCTTGGTGGATGTCCATTGATTTTGACACAGTTTAATTCAATTAGACATTTTTATAGCTACTTACTTAAGATAATTATATAGAAAGGAGGAACCGTGCTTAATAAATAAGACATTACCTACAAAGTCTAAATACCATATTAGGGTCAGATACTATAGAAAACCATTCTCTGCCTTTTTATGTTTTAGAGTCTGTGTTTGGTGCTGGGTTAAATATTATTCTTTTCTTGCATTTCTGCATGAATGTCTACTTGAGTTTTGAATTTGAACATACCCAGTTTTTAAAAAAAAATTAAAAGAGGAATATTTTGGAGGAGAAGGCAACTGTTTTTCATCTCAGTAAATTCAGAAAGCAACACTAATGTGTTTTGTAAATACTGGTTTAAAAATAGGAATGAAGGGGCACATTTGAGAGATTTCTAAACACTCTATTAAAACATTTGTTAATACAAGCCTTGTTTACTTCACATAATTAATGTAGAATTTAATATCTATTTTTAAAAGGTAAAATTATTACTCTCCTCTGATATAAGATAAACATATATCAAAAATTTTATTTAACTAAAACAACTTATTTACCTGATTAATTTTTGAGACAGCCAGTGAGACATATAGCAAGATTAAAAGAGAAATCAAAGGACCACACTCTTATTGTCAGATTAGGAATGCTGAAATAAATTTGCAAATGAATGCCAAACTTGCAAAACTGGTCAATATTTACAGAACAATAATCGATTGCACTTCACAGACACAATTTACATTTCTATAGGTAGGAATTATTTGTCTTACTATCACATTTCTACAAGTGCTCTGCAAGTTAATGTCTATCACTACAGTTATAAAATAACCTGCTCAAAGACTAAAATTTTCTTAAAATTTTGCACATCCCTAAAATTGGGCATATAAAGGTACACAACTCAAAAGTATCAGACTTTATTATTCCATTAAAAAGATAGCCTGTAATCTCTTGCTCATTTGAAAAATTTACACATTTTTCCCTATACTAGATACAGAGAAAACTAAATATTAATACATAGTTTTGAATACTGAAAAAATTAAGCAATCATAGGGATGGTGGTTATTCAGAAGCTGAATGAACATCAAGTTGTCCGTTGTTCAATACTGTATCTTCATTATTACGTCATCATATATGTATTTCCCTGATTCTACTTTCTACCTTTATCAGTTCCAAATAAAACAAAATAATCTATGATCTGAAACCAGGTACTGATAGTGAGATCAAATGAAATGACAACATAAAAGGTCATTGCAAACAAGTAAAAAAAAAAAAAAAGACAGAGAAAAGGCAAATAGAAAAACGACTTGAAAGGATATGTGTTCATTTATTCTTTTATTCGACAAACATTTATGGAACAAGCATCACAAAATATGCTGTGATCAAAGATAAAATATAAGCCTTGACCTTGAGGATTTCTTAGATTTTAAAGGAGAAAAATAATCAGCCTATAGTAACAAAAATATATAAAACTATCTGATACTTTCTTAAGGATATGAAGAAAATTACTTTTTTCCATTGTGTATATTAGCGTGTCCAATATGAAATAGTTTAGAATTTTATTTTTATTGTGTGGTCTTATGTATATCTTACATGAGAGAAAAAATTACTTTTAATCATTGTGTATATTAGTGTATCCAATATGGAATAGTTTAGAATTTATTTTATCTTTATTGTCTGATACTATATTGAAAGGTTTACAGCAGGATCCTAATTTTACTTTAATTTTTCTTTTAATGAGAATCAAAAGCAAAAATAATTATGTGTCTGGCATGTATAATTTAAAATTTAAAAGTAATGCTTAATTTGTGAAAAATACGAAATTGACTTTTATGATTATTTGGTGTCACAGATATTAGAATAGAAAATCTGAGACTATTCTGATCTTGGAAATTAAGGACAAGGATGGTGTTGTGTTTATTATGGATCTCTAGTAGTTACTTTAGAATCTGGAACATAGTTTGACCCTAGTCAACTATGGGTCAAACACAGTTGTTTGCCCACCTTTTTCCTTGCTCAAGCCACCCCCATTTTGTTTAGGTATTGGGGAACAGCACACTCAGAAATGATGTGTCCAGCCGTGTGAGGTAGATCATGCTTGGTCTAAGCTATCACAATAATCCCATTCCCTTTTTGTTGTTTCTATAACATGGCTCATGGCTGGTCTAAGTGATCATGCTGTCCCTTTTTGGACAATGAGATGTAAAGAAGAGTGTGCTGAGGGCTTCTGGGGGAAAAAAAAAGTTTCTAACCTGATTAACAGAGACATGAGAGGGGCCCCTCTTCTTTCCTTCTTGAAAGCTTTTGGGTGAGTTTTTGTTGTAGAAACTGTGAAAGCCATGTAGTGATCAGGAGAGATCTGGGGCAATTTCAGAGAAAGCTTTCACTCTGTTGACTTTCTTGTTATTAGGGATGATAAACTCTATTATTTATGGCATTAAAAAACCCTTGTGGTTGGAAGTATTTTAATTTAATGTAAATTTGATGCAATTTTGAAGTTGTGATTTAAAAATTACCATGAAAATATTTTTCTTATATGATAGTTAATGCAGGGCCTCAAGATTCTAGAAGTGGATTGTAAACTTCTGGTTTCTGTGATATACTAATTAAACTGTCTTATCAGTAAACTGGGAAGAATAGTGTTCTATAGTGAAGTTTCTTAAACATAAATATGAATGTGTTGTTCAAATAAAAACATTATAAAGCTTACAGATAATGAGCTATAGTGCCATATTTGTTCCTTCTTTTTTCCTGAAAAAGACTCATCATTTCATCACCAGTGTTTATCGACTTTCTATGCACATGGCTCTGTAGTGAGTGCTGGTAACGTGAAGGGATAGAGATAACTTGGTACTCACTGGATTTCATGGCTCTGTGGTGCTTTACAAATATCCACTCATTGAATCCTTAATATGATCAAATGTGACTATGTGGCAGGTACTCATATATTACAAATAAAAGGAAACTGAGGCACAGGGATGTCAAGCAACTTGCCCAGGGCCAAACAGCTGGAAAGGGTAAAGTCAGAATTTGAACTGAAGTAGCAGTGCTGCAGAGGTGTTGTCCTTTTATCCAATATGCCACTTCATCTTTCATGTGATCTAGACTATTAGATGCTAATTCCTTGCTCTCCTACTGGCCCCCATGTGGACTGCCATTCATCAACATCACCCTTATGGAAATTACTCTTGCCAAAGTGACCCACTTTTTAAAAAATTGACTTTCTTCTCCATGTCAATGGTTTAAATCTTCCTGACCCACCTTCCCTAACAATGTAGCAATACATTTTCCTGGATTTTTCCCATTTCATATGGTGTTACGTGCTTTTTTTCTTTAACATTAAAGTTATCTTTAATAACTTTTACATTTCACACCATACCATCAGTTTTCTGAACTAGATGGTAAGTTTAAGAATGAGGGTAGTGTTCCTCCCCCTGTATAACCAGTATGCTCAGACTGGTACCCTCTTCAGCTTCTTCTTCAGTCTGCTGAGCACTGCCAAGGAAGACCAGCCTCAACTCCATGACTGGAGTGGGTAGTGGGAGAGGTGGAGGTGGCCCTTTGACTGCCTCTGGCTCTGGCTGGCTGTTTGAGGCTCAGCTGTCCCAGGTCAGGACGGAGGAGGCCCTGATGGCTTAGAAAATTGATACACTAGCACACCTGATCTATTCATTCCTCACAGTAATTGAAAAGCTCTGCTATAGACAGTGGAAACTATCAAAGTTTACAAAGTGCCATTCGAGGGAGATTAACCTGACTGTAGTATGTATGTGGGGAGAGTGTTTGGGGCAGGACGATAAAATAAGTGATTACCAAAGTCCAGGTGTGAAATAATGCATACCTGCAATGACATGGCATAGCAACAATAAAAAGAAGGGAGTCAAGAGACACAAAACTTGATGGGAGACAGAGGAAGAAATATGATATCCTAGTATTGAACCTGGAAGACTGGGGAAATGATGCTTCTACTTAAAGGGCAAGGAAGAGAAAATCCAGAGGGTAAACTGGTTTCTGTGAAAAAGGATGACAAGCTAGGCTGTACATATCAAGTTCAAGGTGATGGAAGACAGCCAGATGGAAATGGAAATTAGAGATGTGAGAATAAAGTTTAGTGGAGGCCTCAGGATTGGACATAACACTTCGGGAGCTGTCTATGAGAGGCAGTAGTTAAAATCATCAGAGTAGATGGAGTTTCTGAATAAGAGTTTGCAAAAGAAAAATATAGGACTAAGCCTTAGGACAGTGTTTTCAAAGTAGGGATCCCAGACTAGCAGCATCAGCAACTGGGAACTTCTTAGAAATATGAATCATCAGGTTGACATATATAAAGGCGGATATATATAAAGACTGTGCCAACTCTGGGTACACTGCCTATGAGTTAGCCCTGCTCCACAAGGAGTGGTTAAAAAAATACTGTGTCTATAGATAAGACAGTCCTAAGCAAAAAGAACAAAGCTGGAGGCATCATGCTACCTGACTTCAAACTATACTATAAGGCTACAGTAGCCAAAACAGTATGGTACTGGTACCAAAACAGATATATAGACCAATGGAACAGAACAGAGGCCTCAGAAATAACACCACACATCTACAACCATCTGATCTTCAACAAACCTGACAAAAAGAAGCAATGGGGAAAGGATTCCCTATTTAATAAGTGGTGCTGGAAAAACTGACTAGTGATATGCAGAAAAAGAAACTAGACTCCTTCTTTATACCTTATACAAAAATTAAGATGGATGAAAGACTTAAATATAAAACCTAAAACCATAAAACCCTAGAAGAAAACCTAGGCAATACCATTCAGGACATAGGCCTGAGCAAAGACTATGACTAAAACCCCAAAAACAATTACAATAAAAGCCAAAATTGACAAATGGGATCTAATTAAATGAAAGAGCTTCTGCACAGCAAAAGAAACTATCATCAGAGTGAACAGCAACCTACAGAATGGGAGAAAATTTTTGCAATCTATCCATCTGACAAAGGTGTAATATCAAGAATCTAGAAGGAACTTAAACACATTTACAAGAAAAAAACAACCCCATCAAAAAGTGGGTGAAGGTTATGAACAAACACTTCTCAAAAGAAGACATTTATGTGGCCAGCAAATATATGAAAGAAAGCTGATCATCACTGGTCATTAGAGAAATGGAAATCAAAACCACCATGAGATACCATCTCATTCCAGTTAGAATGGCGATCACTGAAAAGTCAGGAAATAACAGATGCTGGAGAGGATGTGGAGAAATAGGAATGGTTTTACACTGTTGGTGGGAGTGTAAATTAGTTCAACCATTGTGGAAGACAGTGTGACAATTCCTCAAGGATCTAGAACCAGAAATACCATTTGACCCAGCAATCTCATTACTGGATATATGCCCAAAGGATTATAAATCATTCTACTGTAAAGAGACATGCACACATATGTTTATTGCAGCACTCTTTATAGTAGCAAAGACTTGGAACCAACCCAAATGTCCATTAATAACAGACTAAATAAAGAAAATGTGGACATATACACCATGGAATACTATGCAACCACAGGTTCATCTCCTTTGCAGAGACATGGATGAAGCTGGAAACCATCATTCTCGGCAAACTAACACACAAACGGAAAACCAAACACCTCATGTTCTCACCTACAAGTGGGAGTTGATCAGTGAGAACACATAGACACAGGGAGGGGAATATCACACATCGGGCCTGTTGCAGGGTGGGGACAAGGGGAGGGAGAGCATTAGGACAAATGCCTAATGCATGTGGGGCTTAAAACCTAGATAATGGGTTGACAGGTGCGTCAAATCACCATGACACATCCTATGTAACAAACCTGCACATTCTGCACACATATCCCAGAACTTAAAACAAATAAAACTTTTATTATTATTATTTTTGAGATGGCATCTCTGTTGCCTAAGCTGGAGTACAGTGGTGTAATCTTGGCTCACCGCAACCTCTGCCTCCTGGGTTCAAGCGATTCTCCTGCCTCAGCCTCCAAAGTAGCTGGATAAAAAAATACAGGCTCTAGCTGTCACCCAGTTTGAAGTGCAGTGGCACAATTATAGCTCACTGCAGCCTCAAACTCTTGGGCTCAAGCAGTCCTCTTGCCTCAGCTTCCTGAGTAGCTGGGACTACAGGTACATACCACCATACCCGGCTAATGGGCTAATGTGTGTGTGTGTGTGTGTGTGTGTGTGTGTATGTGTGTAGAGATGGGGATCTCACTTAGTTACACAGGCTGGTCTCAAACTTTTGGCTTCAAGTGATCTTCCTGCCTTGGTTTACCAGAGTGTTGGGATTACAGGTGTGAGCCATCACACCTGGCTGGGAAAACATACTTTAAGTTAATTATTATTTTTTTCCTGTGATATAGGATAGACTTGGGCATATTGTTAGCAGAAGGGAAGGGGCCAAAGAGGAGAGATAGACACCAAGTTAAGCAAGCCCCCACTTTATTAACTCTTTCTGTAACCTCTATTTGTAAATTTGTATTTGTAGACATTTATATTTATCTCTATGTTCATATCTGTACCCTGTTTGTCATTTATCAGTGATGCCTGTTTCATGATGCTGAGTGAGCATCTTGCAGAGACTGAAATCTCCAGGACAATAATTATAGAGAAGTCAGAATAGCCAAAGAAAGTATCTTATTAGGATTATTTGATGAATTTAACATCTGTAGGAACATTTTCTGAGAATCCACTAATCTGTGCATTCTCCATTCAGAAAATAAAAAAGTGCCCTTTAAGATTGATCCTTACCTAACTAGCATAGCATGAATCCTAGAAAACACCTTTAATTTTATTTTTCTCTTAAGGGCAAAGTGGTTCAGGAGGAATTTAAACAAACCCCTGAAACAATAATCTGTTTTATAACACTTGTACTTTCTTTATTCTCCTATATATCTACAGAGGCACCCTAATCTGTATTTACATACATAGTTTGTTCTTACTGAAAAGTTCAGCATTATACAATACTTCTTTCAAAAGGTTTTCAAGCTTTTTAAAAAAATATAAACATTGGAGTAGATGAGGTAATATTCTGTTTTTGCTCTTATCTTTTGTTCTTTATAATCTGTTAATGCTATTATGTTTATATAACCTTTTATTCTTTTAAAGTTATTTTCAGTAATTTAATTTAGTTCTCAGATGTGTGATCCTTGGTAAGTTATCCAACATCTTTGTACATCAATTCTCTCACCAGAAAAATGGGTTTATAATATGAACCTACTTCAAAGTGCTTCAGGGATAATAGTAAAAATAACATTTTAAAAATATAATGATGATTATAACTCAACTAGACAATTTCCAAAATAATCAGTACATAAAAATAACACCTTTCATCCAGATTTATAGTTGGGAATATTATGATTGAATGAAGCAATGTGCTCTATTAAATTCTAATTAGAATTTAACTCCCTGTGTTAAAATATCAGCAATTCTCTCTGTCATTCATAGCATAGCTTATTTACACAGATACCTAGTGAGTCAAATAATTTCTCCTCAAACTTAATAAGTATATAACAAAAGTATTATATATACATAAAAATAAATATATATGACAGAAGGCATTCTAACTTTCAATAGTATTGTAAAACACATACATACAATATTAATCTGAGCTAATGGGGAAACAAATTTTGTGGCCCACAGATATTTATAAGAATGACAGTGAAGACTGGAGCAGATTAGAGAAAATTGTTTGGCAGAATTCTTTGTATTCTCAAGAAGTCATTAAATGCAGTGGTTGAGGAAGTATGAATGATTCTTAGAATTCAACCCTTGGAATCTTTTAATCTTCTAGATTAGGTCAGTGGACAAGATTGATACTTGTGTTTTTCCGCCAAATGTTGGAAAATGCGACACATAGACATATCTTCCTTTTACTTGAACCAGAGAGAAGGCAAGATTGTGAGTGTGCGTGCATCCCCATACCCATGCATGGGTATACACATGTGTGGTTTGGGGAGGAGAGAGTAAAAACAAGGGTCTATGGGCATGTTGGCCTCTTCCAGTGATTCTAATGGGTACCAGGTAGAATTTGTGATTTTGTTGCTGTTTGATTAAAGATAAGACATGATGCCATATGGGGACACTGAAAAGTTCGTACTCTGATCTATACGAATTTGGTTCATTTGGTTATGTAAGTTTTTCCATAGCATTCTTGCTGAAGCACAGCTTTCTCTGAAATACATTGATAAGATGTTTTGGTTCTATATAGATTTAGAATTTTTCTCCTTTAAATAGATCTTAGTGATCCTTGCTTTAAACCTTTTTTATTTTACAGATGATTACTTTGAAGCATAAAATATG
>NW_012115644.1:5207268-5466462 GCF_000951035.1 Colobus angolensis palliatus
TTTATCTTGTCAACTGGGCACAGTGGTTCATACTTTTAATCCGAGCACTTTGGGAGGCTGAGGTAGAAAGATAGCATGAGCTCAGGAGTTTGAGACCAGCTTGGGAGACATAACGAGACCTTTCCTCTACTAGGAAAAAAAAAAAAAAAAAAATTAACTGGGCCTGGTGGTGCACGTCGATAATTCTAGCCACTTGGGAGGCTGAGGTGGAAGGATTGCTTGAGCTCAGGAGGTCAAGGCTGCAGTGAGCCATGACTGTACCACTGCACTCCAGCCTGAAAGACAGCAAGACCCTGTCTCAAAAAAAAAAAAAAAAAAAGAATCATTTATGTTGTCATTTCAGTGCCACTAGAAGCATAGAATTATTAGCACTCAGTCTTCTTTCTGATTTTTTTTTTTTTACATTTCTTAGTTCTCTGATTACAATGTCTTGTAATACATAAGATAAAATGCTTCAAATCATTTCAATTGTTTCTTTCTAGCAGGTATAGTTTATCATAACTTAATTCAGGTAAACCTGGCCCTGAGTTTAGACGTATGTAAATACTTTGGATCTAGTTAGCATATACTCACGACATTGTTACAGAAGTAAAGTCAACCTACTTTCCATGGTCATTGGTGGATTTTTGGATACAACTTTACAATTGTCCAGGAAATTCTTTGGGAGGATGCCTTCAGACATAATTGTTTTAATGGTTTTTATACAAATTGCATTTGCTCCTACAGGGAGAAATTGGCATGGTGAAAATTTAATAAAGTAAGGGAGAAAAAGGTGATACTGAATCACATTTGTAAGTGGCAGCTAATAAAAAAGGCAATTTAGTTTTTTCTTTTTTAATTGCAAAATAAACATACAAATATTACATATGTTATATATCTACATTTTAAAAATGTGAAATGCTTCATTAATTTTTCTAATTACTGTATATGCCATGTTAATGTTTTGTTTTCTTTCTATGTTTGAGACCCCTGATTCTTTCTTCAAGTCAAACTTTACCTCTACTCTTGTTTGCAAAAGTACCTCAGCATCTCTACAGATTTCTCTCTTCTACTTTCCCACCCTCAGAGATTCTAATTATTTTATCTGGTTAAAGCTTGGGCATCAGAATTTTTAAAAACTCCGCCGGTGTTTCTGATGTGCAGAGACTTTTGAGACTCACACTAGAGTCTGGTGTATCTTGCTATATCCCGCTTCCCTTTCTTTACATGTGCTAATTCCTCCGCCAGCCCCTTGATCTCTTTTTGTCTCTTGCCAGACTCACTCATCCATCACGACCGCCCCTTGATGCCTCTCTTCTTCCTTATGGACTTCCCTGACTTTTTAAGGAAAGTTGAACGTTTCTTACTTTTGTTTTTTTTTCTTCAAATCTCCCTTAAATCACCTTTCACATCATTTTACGTGTATTTTTATGTGACATTATTTTCCATTCAGGGACCCTGTCATTCCGTTTTGCGTGATCAGAAAAGGTAGCCTGGAAGCTAGCCCATTGTAGACATCTTCCCCAAATATCATGCTTTTCTTTATCCTACAAAGAACACAGTTCACTTTTCTAGTTAATTAGTGCTAATTAAATTATACTCTTTGAATGGATTTTAAATTTGTACTCTATAAAACAATAAGAAATGTTCTTAGTAAAAACATCTTTTCAATTCCCTCTGATCAGCATAATTTACACAAAGTGTGAAAAAGGTGTGTCTGCTTTAGTTTTGTTTGCATTTCTAAACTGTACTTTCTGTTTCACTCTTCTCTATCATTCATTGCTGCTTTCGCAGATGGTAGTGTGGGGGGGAAAATGTGTCAGGCCTTGTAGTCACACAGACAGCAGCTGGAATCCTGGTTGACCACTTACCTAGTTCTGTGAGCTTGCTTAAGTTTTAAAATTTAATTTCTCTGACCCTTAGGGTAGTCTTCTGAAATTAAAAGTTATAAAATCCATATAGTGGTGATATGAGGAGTAAGTGAAATAATACATATAAAGCACTTAATAATCACTAAGTACTAGATATTATTTAGATATCTAGTAGAGGTGCAAATACTTTTGCAACGTCAGTACTGTTTAAATAAGATATTTTACTTTGAACAAAATAAATGGTGATTATTAACGATATGTATGTATGTGTTGATAATTTTGATGTTTAATGGATATTAATAGTGTAACATATAATCACTACTCAATTCTCTTCTTCCCTCCCCCGACCTTTTTTTTTTTTTTTTTTAATGTAATCGTCACAACACTGAGACTATTTTGTAATGATAAACGTGGAGGTTTATACTACTTAGCTGCATTGTTAATGCTTAGAAGTATCGGTAAATCTTACCGGTAATAATACTTGGAAGCACTGGCATATAGGGCTGGTATTTCTTTGCTTTGAGGAAAATGAAAAAGTGTCAAAGAGACATAAGTCAGAGGATTTGCACAATACATAGAATCTTTGTCCCCAATGCTATACAGTGGAAGAAATACTCACTCCAATGCTTGGTTTAATCTCCCTCTACATTCATGTCAAAACCCGCTTATGTTCTTTGGCAAATGTGAACAAACTAATTTTTTGCTTATATTTCCTTTCTACTCCAAGCTTGGTATTTTATTAATTCTACTTCTCAAATTGAATCTAAGTTTACGGATATCAGAAAAAAAGTAGTAAAATGTTAGTTTTATGTTTAACTAACCTGTAAGGGCTAACTAGCAAAAAACTTACCAAGCACCTTCCTACCCCCATGTAGTCCATTAACAATATGGCATATCAATGGAAACATTGAAACATTATTTTTACTTTGTAATGAATGCCTATCTCTTACTGCTTTTTCTTTCAAACACAGGCCGATGCCTGTATTAACAGTATTTCAAAATCTAGTCAAATCTGAGAGGATGATAGCTCTGTAGTGCTCAAAAGATAACCATGCTTCATATTAAAGCACCATGAGTTCAAGTTCTACCAAGGAGGACACAAAGGGAACTGAGTGCACTGCCCACTTTAAAAATATGAATTGCTAAAAAAAGCGATGCTGAAGTTTAAAATAACAGCATGCAGATTTCTTTATAGAATTTAAAGAATGGAAAACACTTGCAAAAATATCAGCAGGCAGAGGCAGGAAGAACAAACGGTAACCAAATTGGTTCCTGTGACAAACCATAACATTTACTTTAAACCATCAGTGTGCTACTCAGTAAAAGGCAGGCTACCACTCTTTTAATAGATCCCAGGCCTTGTTAAACTCACTGGTCTGCAAGAATTACCCAGGTCAAGAGCAGGTCAAAAAGTGAAAACCCATGTGAAAGTAAACTTTGAAATATCTGCTTTTGAAGAGACTCAGCCGACTGTCTCCTCTGCAGTAAATACACTTCCTTTTTGTGTACGATACTGTTCAATATACTGTACTTAAAATACACATAGGTAACATAAACGGCACTATGCTATTTTATATCCTTTCTATTAAGTGCAATTTCAACCTCTTCTGTAGTTTGTGAATCTTTCTTAACTTATTTACTTTCTAAAGCCTTAAAAATAAAACCCACTAAACTTAATAAAGAGAAAGTTGTGACTATGCTTGGAGTAGTTGCTTCTATTTTGTTTTAAAATATCTATGTTCTATTTAAAACTAGACCTTTGATTCCCTCTTAGTCAGAATAAAGAAGCCGGAGGGTGACTCACTGTGGAATTTATTTGCCTGGTAAACTGGGTATTAATCTGGCCTACAATACACTTGCTCCAGATTGTGTTCAAGTGTAAGGTCATACTGTGAAGCTGTTTTTCATTTTGTTTTATATGTGTTAATATAATGCCTTATGAATTACCCTAGAGTTTTGTTCTGACAGCTAAAAAGCATAATCGTTTTTCCTTTCAAGGGGATTGAAAGCAAAGCAATTCACTCTATATTTGAAATGATTTATCTAAGATCCTTTCTCTCACATCTTGCCTTAATGTTTATAGAGAATATTCTTCGAGTTTTTACTGGTAGCATTGTATTTATCAAGCTCTTTGCCTCTTTGCCTGTTTCTCAAAATTGAGTCCATCTTTCGGTATGATCTTTTAGAGTTTATTGGCAGAACTGCCTGCAGAGTTAATGGGCACCATACTATGATTCTGATAGGAAAGAAATAGTCTCTTGAGAATTAAATCAAGAGTTTTCCTGGTAGAAAAAAGAGATCCTTCTACTGTCTTCTAAGGAACAGGAGAAAAAGAGAGACATAACTTTTTATGCATTTAATTATAGAATAAAGTGTCTGTATACAATGGCTATAAATGAACAATATAATTGCAAAAGATACAGTGTCAGTCTCTGAATGAAGAGAGAAAAATGACCACGTATTTTCCTAAGCACATGTAAAAATAACTAATGTCCAAAGAGATATAAGATGGTTGCCAAATGGTGATGATGGCGGTAGTGGCAGGAAGTGGTACTATTGATAAGAACTGATAGTTACAAAGCTCTTACCACGTGCCTGGAATGTTCCGAAAACTTTATATGTATGAAATTATTTAATCCTCCCAAAACCATATGAAGCAGGTATTATTATTGTCCTTCTGGGTTGCAGAGAGCTTAGGTAACCTGCCCAAACTCACAGAGCTAGAAAGTGCAACAACCTGGATCAAACCTGGTAATCTCGTTCCAAAGCCTGTGCTTTTAAACACAGTGCTAAATGGTGTAAGATTTAAGACAACTTTAGAAGACTTCAGAGAGAGAGAAGAAATCACTTCCAACTGGGGTTACTAAAGAAAGCGTTGTACAGAAGGTGGGCTTCAGTTGATTGTGGAGGCTGAATAGTTGATTGTAGTTGTATGAAAGTACATACTGTGGCTGTCTCTGTTCTTGTTCCCCTGGCACCAAGCACTGGGCCTGGTGCACAACATACACATAATGATTAAATATGACCTAAATGGTCATGTATGTCATTACCTGTATCCCTGTTGATCTGGTAATACACCTTAATATTGCAATACATTGATCTGGCAATACATTTAAATATCATGCTGTATTTAACTAAACACAAACTTTTTAAAAACCTCTGTAACACTTAAATGCACATATCTATGCCCTGCTCAAACTTTCCTCTTTAGTGAAACCTTTTTCATAAACCTATATAAATCCATTCACTTTTCTGTTTGCTCAGTATAATTCTAATAGCTACAAAGAAGTGGGTTATATTTATGTTCCAACTCTTTAATGTTTACTTGTTATCTTCTTATTTTATACTCTTCTAGGCCAAAGTCATAGTAATAAATTTTATTTAGAATTTTGGCTCCTTTATGTATTTGATTGTAGTAGTCCAGTTAACTGTTAACAATAGATATAAGTAGATAATATATAAAAGGATGCAGCAACAAAGGAGATTCAGATATGCTGTTTAAAATATTTGAATAACATTACCCGTAGTTTTTAGCAATCAGTAGGGTTTTCGTTGAAGATCTTAAAAATCTGTACCCTCAAGGAACTTATAGCTTTGTGTTACATGTGAAAGAAGTAGCCGGACACAATATTTGTATTTTTAAAGAAAGATGGTTTTAGAGTCTGGCACTTGTGGTTGCAAATCCCAGCTCTGTTGCCTCTGATCCAATGACAAGGGGAAAGTTAGTTAAACTCTTGAAATGTCAAATTACTCATATGTCATAGAATTTTAATGAGAATTACATAATATATAAATATAATTTAACGTATAAATGCTTAGTATGGTGTCTTTTGCATAAAGAGATTTTGATAAATGGTGATAGGGACTATAATTATTATTGTTTTTAATTGTGGAAAGCATTCATAGGGATTCGTATAATTATATTGGTTGGAGCTTTCAGGAAAAGGTGAACCTTAAAGAATGAGTTAGGAAGAAAGGAGTGGGAAACATTTCAACAAGAGAAAGAACATGGCCAAAGACATAGGAAAGGAATAAATCTGTCTTCTATTAAACTATGTAAGAAGTTGGCCAGAGTGGTGAGAAGTGGGAGCATTAGACTGATAGAGACAGGCACATAGCCAAATGGCATTACTTGCACGCCTACATGATGTCGGGATATGCAAGCACAGACTTGTATTTTTTTCTGAGCATAAATGAAAAGTCAATTAATGACTCCTAAAGTGAGTATGGGGCATGATGAAAGTGATATTTTAGGAAGACTCGATCTGGTTGGGATGTGGATAGCCTGGAAGAGGAAGGAATTCTAAGTGGGAAAGCCAACAGTGAGGCTTTTGTGTGGTAATCTAAAGATGATTTCAGGCATAGCCCTCCAAATAATGATGGAAGCAGTAGGAGTGCCAGGTGAAGAGACCAAGAATCTGAGAGACTGTGAGAGATGACTTGAAATACAAAAGAGGTGTCAAAAACAGAAAAGTCACAGTACTCAGCAGCTTCTAGTTTTTGTTTTTAATTTTTGGGCATTTTAACATTTAAAAACTAGTGTTTCAAAAAATTGTAGTGACTGCTCTAAAACGACATTGTCCTACAGCTCTTGTAAGATATTGTGATAATATGAAAGGTTAACTTAACTAAAAATTCAATTTAATCTAAATAACAAGGTCTTCTAAATCTTATCAAATCTTAAACCACATTTTTTAAATTGAGTTTTATCATAACTATCTCTCCTTTAAGTAAATTACTTTCTGATGTGCTAAGGGAAAAAAATCCTTTCACATTAACCAGATGAAGTAACATCAGTTTGCTTTTGAAATTGTCTATTTTATTATTTCATCATTCCTTCTTCTGAAAAGTGAAACCAAAAAGAAAAAAAATCTTAAGACAGTATAATTATATCTTTTAATAATCTCAAAGGGAGAATGAAGATAAAGTAGAATATTAAGGTCTTTTTACAAATGAGGGGGAGGGGATTTGCGCTACATTACTCAGGCTGATGTTCTTGAAACTCGACCAGGAAAAAGTCACTTTCTCAGGGGGTAAAAACATTATTCATATTATAGGGAAGTGTAGTCCATCATCTCATTTTTAAAAGTCGTTGGTCTTTTATTAACGCCAACGACATTAGGATAAGGTTTTGTTTTAGCACATTGTTGTCAAATATTTCTAAAACAAACATAGTGACAGAAATCATGCTTCTACTTTTCATTGCTAATGAGAAATAATGGAATGAAAGAGTCATGGAAATAATTTAGATATGGGTACAAAAGCAAAACAGTTCCAAACTATTAACTTTTTATAAAATCAAGTTTTTGATTTTCATTATTTTACTCAAGACAGCAGGTTTTAAAATGTAAATTTCAGAGTGAAACTGAAATGATTTAGTTTTTCAAATGGATGGTAATGTGTTTTGTTTTAGCTTTATATGCATACCAAAAAACACAGTTATTACAGATGAGATGTTTTACTAATAGTATTTCCCAAATAAATAAATTTTGTGGTCATTTATTTTAAATTACATAATATCCTGGATTTTGGATATTTGGTGTGTATTAAGTATCATTTTAAAAACTGTACATATGATGAAATAAATTAAAATATTTAGAACTTTAGTACATAACATTAAAAATAAGAGGATAAATACTTTATGATGACACAAAATTGGTGTGACTAAGTAACAGTTATCAATAAATTAATATGGCTACCAGTTTTTATTCATTTGGCTCAATTGGAACTTTCAAAAAAATTATAACAAGAGTAATATTCACTTAAAAACTATTTTTAGAAATCTATTCTTTCTGATTTTGCATCTTATCCCTTTGACTACGAAAGAAAACTGTCTAGAAATGAAGAATGTGAGCCTTTGTTACAGAGTTTGTACCATTTTCTAGGGTAGAACCCTAGTGACAGTCTCTTTTCATCTTTGTGTTAAATTATTAATTATTCTGTTTGTTTGGCTTTGCTATCTGGCGGTATCGTTATAGAGATTACGTGGCACTATTCCATTTCATCAGGAAGCTTGCATTTTTATTTCTTACCTAAAGACTACATTGAATCCAGTTGGAGGATAGCCTGAGATGTGTGGCGATGACTTGCAAAATAATCACTTTTTCTTAATCTTTACATGAAGATCTATCATTTAGAAAAACCCAGTAGTTGCTCACCTATAGCCTGGGTAATGTCTTTTGTATTGAAAGATCACACTGGAGACTGTTTATTTACAATGGTCTAAACATGCGTATCTTTATGGCTTTCTCCTGTCACAATGAATCATAAGCTATAAGTTGTCCTTTGTTGGTTTTGGGAACAATCAAATGAAACCCAGCAGGAGATTGTAGAGTGCATTGTCCAAGAGTGTAAAAATGCTGTGTTGATGACAGATCATACTGTTTTTATTAAAGCTAAGAACATTGACTTTACTTTGCTTTTTGACCCTGGTACTCTACTGTCAAGGTGATTTTATTTCTACAAATTTTCCTTCTGCTGGCCTCATCAATGATTCACCATAAAACATTAGACAAATTCCCATCATCTGTATATGATTATAGCAGGTTCTGTTGTGCTGCTCACTGCAACTGAAAAGATGTTTTTCAGCTTTGTCTAAAGGGGAATCTATTTGCTAACATTCTTCCTTCGCACAATGTCTCCTTGTTTTAATACCAAATTATAAAATGATTTGAGCTCAATGTAAAGTATCCTGGTGTGTCATTTAATAACATCTGCTAAAAAGTTTAGGTTATCTTCATATATTTTTTAAAAGAGAAAAAAATACTGTGTTTAGTCAATAATGATATATAGGGGCAAGATATGTGGAATTATTTGGTCTCTTTAAGACATAAATGTAGTGCAGCTCTCAGTTCTCAGAGTTACAACTTGTATTGCATTTAGAAAATTGTTTGAAAATAACCTAAAATGTAACTAGATAAAACAGGCAATATATATAAGATAGTGAAGCTGTTAACATTACTGTACAAGCAGCAGTCTGTTGGAGGACCAGGCACTTTGACTCATCTTTCTCTTGTAATCTCAAATTGGTTTTCATTATGTCATTTCTATGGTGTGGTGCTTGCTATTCTATGACCTAAAACAGTTATATATAGGATTAAGAAGATTTAATGCATTCTTTCAGGAGATATATATTCCATAAGTTTATATAGCAACAATAAAAAATAATGATTAACTGAGAGTCTATTAACTGCTAGGTGCTTTACATACATTACCTCAGTTACTCTCCACCTAGCAACATGGTATAATGATGAAAAAACGGAGTCTCAGAATAGTTAAGTAGTTTGTGACAGATTTCAGAACTAATAAGTGGCAGAACAGAGAATTCAGTACAGATTTGACTAACTCAAGGCTAGTACTTTTCCTACCACCCTGCGCAGGTTAGAAATCCAGGCAGTCTAGCTTGAGACTCCACGCTTTCACTGTGTAATATGCAATATGCTATCACTGTGAGGAGCTTGGGTTGCATATACTCTTCCTGCACAATTCTTAATGGCTACATCTTGCCTAATAAATTATCTAAACATGTTTCTTTGTACCAACTTGGGTACTCTGTAAGGCCTATCATTTCAGCCTCTTTCCCTACTGTGTCCTTTCACATGTCCTGAACCACAACAATTTGCACTTAACATTGGTTCCCAACACACTTTTTGATTATTTTTCTTAGGGAAAATGCCTTCCCCCCACTCTTGGTTCCCATGAGAGAAAACTTCTTCCTCAGCACATTATTGATCTCCTGTCTCACACTTCTCCACCTCTGGGAGGATGGAGTGACTTCTGAAGGATGAATTTGGAAATAATGACTGAGCATGTCCTATCTCTGCCATTCTTAAGTTGGGACTTCACTCCTGGGATTGGCACCTTGTTTGGCCAGGGCACAGCTTGGGGCTGCTGCTCTTGGCTGGGGGAGTCTGTCTAACTCTGGGATTCCATTAGCAGACACATTTGGCCCTTCAACATGGCATCTATTAATAGAGTAATGAAGTTCTTGCTTTGGTTTCTATGTTTCTTCTTTGTTTTATTTCTCAACTTGTTTTGAACTTGGGTAGGGAAGGGGGATGATGTTTATTGAGGACTCTCTCTGAGATTCCAGGCATGCTATTCCCGCTACCCAGATTGCCTCCTTCAATATCCTCCAACCAAAGTCTCATTTAGCGTTCAATTTCTTCTTAAATGCATTTTTCATCTGTGATGTTTCCTCTTATGACTGCCCCATGTGGATAGACTCTCTCCTTCCTTCAAATTTCCCTGGTCCTTTGTTGTTACCTCTTCAAGTAGGATTTATCATAGCCCCTATGATTCACTTATTTATTCACTTTATAAGTATGAAGTCATACCGCATGCATTATCCTTATATCTGGGGTTACAACAGTGAACAATCCAGATTTGATCTCTGTCTCTCTTGAAGTTAGCAGAGTAAGCATGGATTGGAAAGTAATGACAAGTAGTATGACTGGCAAATGTCAGGGCAGGTGCTCTGGGTAGTAGACCATATGGGAGGGGTGCCTAACCTAAACCAGGGCATGATCAAGGTGGCAAGAAGATCTCAGGCAGGCTGTGCTCCTTTCTTGAGCTTTAAGACTTCTTCCAAGCATCTAAGTCACAAGAAGAAAGGATTTTTAGGCTAATACCTGGAAAATGAGTAGGAGTTACGTGGGTGAATGGGCTAAATGGCTAGGAGATAGGATGTGGAGAGAAGAACACCTCCCAGGAAAATAAACTAGCAGGTACAAAGAGTTTGGAAGTGAGCAGAAAATAGGACATGTCACAGGTATTGGAACTAGACTACATTCTCAACAAGTAGAACATCACAAAATATATTGAAAATTTGTGGCCGGGCATGGTGGCTCATACCTGTAATCCCAGCACTTTGGGAGGCTGAGGCAGATGGATTACCTAAGGTCAGGAATTCAAGACCAGCCTGTCGAATGTGGTGAAACCCCATCTCTACTAAAAATATAAAAAATCAGCCAGGCGTGATGGCTCATGCCTGTAATCCCAGCTACTCGGGAGGCTGAGGCAGGAGAATCATTTGAACCTGGGAGATGGAGGTTGCAGTGAGCCAAGATCGTGCCACTGCACTCCTGCCTGGGCAACAACAAGTTGAGACTCTGTCTCCAAAAAAAAAAAAAAAAAAAAAAGATTTGTGGAATGAATTATTTTTCATTAAAGTGAGTTCCCTTAATCTTTACTCTGGAATACTCAATAATAATAAAAAGTATTATTTTTAGAAGATTTATCATATACCAGGTATTAGTTAGCATTGCATACCTATTAGTTTATTTAATCTTTCCAATAACCTTATTATGATACTATTATCTCAATTTTAAAGATAATAAAACCAGATTCAGTATAATAAAACCAGGTGCAGTAAGTAACTTGGCAAAGGTAATAAAACTAATAAGTGCAGAGCCCAGGAGCCATGAGTTGCCTCATTCCAAAGTTCTCTCTTTATGTGACAATTACAGCTACTGCTATGCTACTACGGAATATCATCTCTAATCAGTGTTTACTATGTGCAGTCATTGTTCTAAGTGCTTTATGTACACTATCTTAGTTAATCCTCATAACAGCCCTATGAGGTTGGTAGTGTTATTTATTATCCCTGTTGTACAGGGCAAGACATTTAGACACAGGGGTAGATAAGCAGCTTGACTAAATTCATAGAGCTAGTAGGTGACAGGGTCAGGATCTGAATTCAAGCTGCCTCTCTATACAGCTCAGGTTTCTTAATCATAATTTAACAATTGTAACTCTAATAAAGATTTTTGCCTATGCGCTAAAAGTCTTGGAGGAAGAAATGGTAAAAATGTGTAGACTTTCACAATAGGGTTTATAGAAGACATAAACATTATTTTAGAAAGATCAGATTTTAAAAGTTGGCATATGTTCAAATATGATTACTTAGAAACACTTTATAAAAAGTCCATTGAGTTAAAATAAAATGGGTGGTGGTTAGTAAATAGTTTTGCCTAGTTGGTGTGGGAAAGAATCCAAACTCTGAGTGGAAAGGTCATTTTGAAACGGAAGGTATAGGATGACAGGCAGTAGAGAGGCAGTTTTAAGATTCATGATTAGGACATGTCATTTGATTTACAGAACGTTAGATACATTTATTATTTTCTGAAAACAGGAGCTTCAAGAGCAAAGAGATGGTTTAGGATTATTACAATATTTACAAAACTTTAGATTTTTAAATTACCACACACATTATCTATAAGCAACATGATATATGGAATTTTGTTTTGGGGAAATTGATAGAGTAGAAAATTAACTAGATATACATGACTCAGAGGTTTGCTTTTCTAGAACTTCAAGATTTTCCAGGTCACAGATGATTCTGAAGATTACTTAATGAATTCATTCCTTGTGACAGAGATTTTGGAATTGCTCCTATGATTTATGTGGGAGTATAAAGGCACCTGAAGTGATAATACTAGGGGGTTAACCCTTGGAAGAAGGAAATGGTCTTGATTTGTCTTGAGTCATGACTCACTCCTTACAATCCTTCAACACCCATCTTTGTTTTCACTTTCATCTTCTCACTCTCAGATTTTAGCATCTTCAAAACTGCCTCAGAACTACCTAGAGGACCTTCCTGAGATTTAAACTCTGGTCCTCTTTGGTCTGAGCAGTGTTCCCTTTGTCATTTGCATCAAAAATTACCTCCTGTCCCCAGCTCTTGACATTTTTGATATCTGTTTAACATGTAATCTAATAAATCTTGCCAACATATTAATGTTATATCATTAGGAAAAGTCCATTACCTGGTCTTCTCTCACGGGCAACAGAAGTAAAGCTAATACTATTTTTTTCCTTAAAAATTTGAGGTCAAGGATTGAGGGGTGGGTAGATTATGAAAGTAATATTTTCTGGATTGGTAATGCTTTCTAGCTGTTTTATGTTGGGCAAACCATTCTGAGACTCAGATTGATCAACTCTAAAATGTATATAAGAATACTTACTCTTACTAATTCATATTACTAGAGTGAATAAACCCATTTAGGAAAATGTTATTTTATAAAAAAACACTTGACTGGAGGTTTTTGGAGGCAATGAGTCAAGTCTTTACTACCTAGTAGGGATTCAATTAACAGGTTTATATCTGAAAGTTTAAGTGAGTTATGATTCAACATAGTAACAAAAAGGGAATTTCAACTTAGGTTGAAAGGAGGTGGTGAGGAGTTTGTGTTTCCGTATAAGTTAGGTGGGGTTTTATAAGCTTTAAATTATACGGGTTGGATAACTCATAACATGACAGGAGCAGAAAGAAGGAAGATGAGGAGGAGAAGAAATTTGGATTTTGAAGGGTAGATGAGTTCAGTTTTGAGTTTGGCATGCTTGTGTGACATCATGTGCAAATTTTTAGTAGGCTCTATGGGGATGGAATTCAAGAGAGAAAGTTTTGGGAATTAGCCCATCATTTGGAAGGATATGCTGAGGTGGAAGAAAGATGACTTAATAAGCACTCAATAAGTTAGCAGAGGAGGATGAATCCTTGAAATTGGGATGAGTATGGGGTCGAATTCAGGGGAGTGGGCATTTCAGGAAGAAAGAATTTCTTCAGTAGTTTCAAATGCTGCAGAGAAATTCAGTAAGATGAGGATGGACAAAGTACCGGCCCACTGCTTTTGTTATAAGCAGTCACTGGAGATTTTGGGAGGCCACGAGTAGGGAGACAAGCATAATGTTGAGGATAGAATGAGGGGTGAGGAACTATGGGCTTAATACCTGGGTGATAAAATAATCTGTACACGAAACCCCTGTGACACAGACTTACCCATGTAACAAACTTTCACATGCACCCCTGAACTGAAAATAAAAGTTTAAAAGATAAAGAAAAAAAAAAAAAAAAAAGAGGGGTGAGGAAGGGAAATAGTCATCATGGAAACTGCTTCAAGAAGTTTACCTGAAAGAAAGGAGAAAGATAAAGCAGTAGCTATGAGACTCACAAGGCTGAGGGACCAAGAACTCTGAGCCTATTTCCATAGGTCTGGAAAGGCTCTTCCAGAGATGGAGGGTGGGGGCGGGAGTTAGAGATAAAAAAGAGGGAATAATTGATGTGCCAATTTTGCCTGGTGAGTAAGAACATAGAGTCAGACTATCCGGGTTTGAATTCTAGCTCTTCTACTTGCTATTTATTATGAGTTTGGGCAATTTACTCAATGTCTTCATGTATCAGTTACCTTATTTGTAAAATGGAGATAATAATAGCTTTTATATAAGGATTAATGAGCTAGTATTAGATATTGTCTGGCACTTAATAAGTGCTATGTAAGTATATAATTCTATAGAAATTATACTTAAAAAACCATAAACCTAAATTTAATTTTCATTCTCTAATATGCCAGCAATACTGTGGCCTGCTAGTATCCTTACATTGTAATTTAATAAGACACTTTTTGAAAGTCAATGTAGCAACAATGGGAGTAATAGTATTTAATTTGTCTAATTTTTCTTGTAACAGGAGGTAGTTAAGGAACTTTTGCAGCTCTAAGTCTAGGATCTTGATTTTTTTTTAATTTGATATCATCAAGTACATTATTTTATCATAGAAGCACATATAATTTAATTCAAATTGATGATAATTCTTTCCAGAAACTAGCTATAATGATAAATATTTTATAATAATTATATTATTACAATGAAAATACTTTTTGGGGAACCAATGTAATTTTCTCTTTATTATTTGATTCTCATGTGAAAATTAAGAAACTCAGGAAATAATACATTATAGTATAATAATCTATCTAAGATAAGAACAGAAAATATACCTTCAACTACCCCACCCCCAAGTCTTCCCTAAAAATCAGATTAGCCAGAAGTTTTGAGTTGTTGCGCTTGGAAGTCAATTGTCTTTAGAGTGTGACATCTTAAACCCCTTATGCAGAGAGGCAAAAGCAGTAACACAGTGACATGTGACAAGTGGCCTGCGAGATGCTTTTCAGTTGTCTTTTTCACTGGCTAGTCATGGACTTGAACATTGTTGGGAAGCACCTCTTTTTTCTTCGTATCTTTTTTTCTTTTCTCTTTTCTTTCCTTCCTTTTCTCTCTTCCCTCCCTCCCTTCTTTCCTTGCTTCCTTCTGTTTTTCCTTCATTCTTTTGTTCTTTCTTTCCTGCCATATTTTTCAGAGAATGATGAGCATGCTGGAGTTGTTTGATTTCCTGTCAGAGTAAAATGGTCATTATAATGTTTCTTGCCCTATTAAGAGTTCTGGCCTAAATTTTCTACCTGTTTATGTAATATTGCAGAACACTTCTTTTTACTTAGTATAAATTGCTGCTGTTTACAAAAATATATTTTTTACATCATTGTGTTATATTTTAATAAAATAATAAAAACATGTATGTGTCCTACCAATGCTGAACTGAGTATCTGTGCAAAATTAATTTTTTTTTATATAGGATAATGACTAACCTTCCAGTTCCCATATAAATATAAAGAATGATATATTAATTTACTGAGCAGTAAATGCATGAATTTTGTAATTTATTCAACAGAAACTTGTAAAAACATCTGTGAATTAAAGAATTACATATCCAGTATTTCTAGTATATATGTACCATATCCAACAACAAAATATTTTATCTGCTTTTCACTTTCCTCAACAACCATTTATTGAATGCTTACTACGTGCCAGGCCACTTTTATAACAAGTTGATCAGAGGCACAGGGACTCTCCCTGCCCCTGTACATTAGTTATTTAGTGTTCAACAACTTACCACAACTTTAGCATTTTAAAAAAATTTCTCATCTTACAGGAGTCTGGGTACGGCTCATCTGGGGCCTGAATTTAGGCTGTCTTCAGGCTACATCAAAGTTTGGCCAGGACTGTGTTCTCATCTAGGGCTTGGGATTCTCTTGCAAGTACCCTGGTTGCTGGTAGAATTCAATTCCTTGAGGGAGGTTGACTGAAGTCCCATTTTTGTTGTTGTCGTTGTTGTTGCTGGCTGTTGTTCAGGGACCACTCTCAGCAGCTAGAGGCTACCATTACTGTCTTGCTATGTGGCCTTCTCCATACATATGGTGTCTACAACATGATTGTTTGCTCCCTCAAAACCAACAGGGGTCCTCTCAGTGTTGACACATTTAATTATACAAATTGAAAAAAAAAATTACACTCATTGATGTTACATCAGTCTCATCAGAAATGTTGAGAAGCTGTCAAACTTACATTGGTGAGTTTTTAAAAATTCTAATTTCCACTTAAAAACATGGATTTCTCGTTAGCAACATAAGCTAACAATTGTTTTTCTTGAAGTAATAAGGTCAGTTTGTTCATTTTTCCCCTCACACCCCAAGATAATGACTGCCAAATGCTTTAGTCTGAATAATTTTGACATGTCAGTTGTTTTTTAAGGAAACATGGTGTTTCATGAAAAATGTGGCTAGTTCAGCTTGCACACTGAATAATCTCTCATTGGCTTTTCTTTGAGACAATTCCTTATCATCTTATGTTTGGCCTTAAGACCCTTTAAGAGGGTCAGTGAGGTCAAAAACACTTTCATAATAATATTAAGATGTTATTTTCCTTTTTCACTGTGTTGACAGTTGCCAAAGCAGTGGTAGGTGAGATGACAGGCACCCTAGCATGAATCAAGGCAGAGGCATCACACTTTGAGAAGCCAGTTTGCTAGTTTACCACTGGTTTCTAGCAGTTAAAGAATAAACAATGCCAGTTTCACTTAAGAATGTCCTCGATAAAACAGGACTTCGATGAAACTTGGCCCCTGAATGGACATCTTTTATTATTTTAAGTGATGGAATGGGAATCACACAAAAAGCTTTCATATTTTAAATATTCATAGCTGATCCACTCTTCCTTTGAACTCTTTTATTTTGATTTAATGTTGAGAAACATTTAATTTATTAACATACCTAATAAATATTATATTCTAGTTTTACTATATGCTTTAGAAAACACTTTAAATTTTCAATCCATGTAGTTTCTTTTGCTTTGTTGTATTAAAGATGATCTAACATCTTCGGATGACCTAACATTTCTCCTTAAATTACTAATAAGTTCTTCCAACATCATTGTCTCTGAAAGCTTTCTTTTATCTTATTTTACAGGTTAACATATAATTTGAAGAGCCATAAATTTAGAATAATAAAGAACTCTTTCAACGTTTGTAACATTTGGAGGTCACCTGAAATTCTAAAGAGAGGAAAAATCTAACAAAAAAACTCCTTAATTTGATTAAAAATATTCATTATTTTGGTTATAGAATAGATTTTAAATCTTTTGACAATAAGCCTGGATTTGGGAAGTTACTAATGGAAAAGTAACTGAATTTGGAATCAAAAGACTTGGTTAATGTTTGAATTGTTTCACTTGGAAGCCTGAAGTCCTTATGCAGGTTTTTTTTTGTTTGTTTTTAGCTGCTTTGAATTCAAAGTATTTTTTTTAACATGTAAAGCAATGTCTAATTATTACCTACCCAGAGATATGCTGTAAGATTTGGAGAAGATAATAGAATGTACTTTGTCTGGTTTGTAGTGGGTGCTCAATAATTGTGTGTGAAGCTTGCTCTTATTTGTAACAACATACTCTAAGATAATTCTTTCTGAGTTATGGCTCACCATCAGACATCCAGAAAAGAGGCACTTTCTCAAGGCATTTTATAAGAAATTTCCTAAAAAATAAAAACCTATATGAATAATATAATACCATTTTGATATAAATATTTTATATATTCCTAATGAAACTAGTAATATATGAGCAATTTGCAAGTTGTGTTTTTGGTTAAATATTATATTTCTCTTTTACATGTTAATAATTTATTCGCTCTTCTGTAAAAATGATTTAAATTTTCATCCAATGAGAATAACATAGTTTATGAAATGGAAAGAATGTCAAGAGAAATGAAAAAAGCATATATTTGTAATTAGATAGACAAGTAGCATTTAATCCTATTTTGATATATTTTTGAAAAAGTGGTTTTTTCCACTTATTTAATGAAATATTTCCATGGGAGAGGATATAATATTTCCATGGGAGAGGAATAAACTCTTAAAATTACTTTTAGTTAATACAAGAAACAAAACTATACATACACTTGTAAGTTGACAAATATAAATTGTATAGAGTCTTTCTAATAGTTATATTTAGTATACAAAAATAAAATTCACATGGACTTATAGCTGTTTAAAGACATTTCGTATATCTGAAGTTCATGTGTTTCATCGTATACTTTGCTAGAATAATAGTAGAATAGAAAAAGTAGAATAATAGTGCTTTTCTTTAAAAAAAAATAAAAAACTAATGCTGACTTCTATGTTTATTTTCTCAAGGAAAAGGGCACACATTTCAACATTTCCAATGCATATTTTGTTCTAAAAGCCTTAGACCTATTAGGAGGCAGAGAGTAACTCTGTTCATAGGTTGCCCTCAGAATAAGTCATGAGTTTTAGGGATAAGCCAAGCTGGCATGCAAAAGGGGTTGCTGTTGATCTTTTATACTAATTTTGGATTAATTGTGATCTACAGCACTGCGTAAACATGCTATCCTAGTGCTTTAGCTTCTCCACAGCTAAACATTAATCCTTCCTAATGCTCTAAGTCAACTTTTAGTCCTTAGCAGAATTTACCTTAATCTCTGGGTAGTAAGTTAACTGATTTACAAAACATAATCCATGAGCCCAGAATCTTAAGGATGTGTGAACAGCAGCAACCTACCTTTACAGAATTGACCGGACTTTATTCTTTTACTGCAACACAGCTGATGAAGGAGATGATCCCAAACTCTGAATTTTTAGAATTTGGTTATTTTGTTATATTTTAATATAACAACAGACCAACAGCTGAACTGAAGTGTGTTGGAGTGTGTGTGTGTGTGTCTCTCTCTGTGTGGTTATGATTTATAATTTTCTAAGTATTGCTAATAGGAGTCAATTGTTTCTCTGCTTTGTATTTTCCCCCCTTAGGTCTTTGCAACTAATGTAGTCAGTCATCTGAATTACTGACAGACCTTTATTCATGCTCAAGTACCATTTTATTTTATTTCCTAATAATTTAAACATGTGCATTATGATCATAGAAGACTGCCGTGTATACTATGTCTGGTTTTAGTCTTTCAAATTGGAATACAGACATCAGTATTAGTGATGACAACCTCAGTGGGTTCTATCATGTACTTTAATTTTGAAAATCATTCATGTAGCTTGAATTTTAAATTTGAAACTCACTTGACTGTCAGGGTCTTCAAAGATTACGTCCTCTCTTACTTCAAGCCAGCCAGCAGGCCCTTTTACATTTGATGCTCTGCTCCATCCTACTCCACTCCAGGTTTTCTGGCTTCTTGCCTACCTCCCTCCTCTGTTAAGATTTCTCTGAAATTACTGATGTTTGATGTGTCTAGCTTCCCCAAGTTGATAGGTGACACCTTGTATATAGTTTGTAAGTATAGTTCTTCTTTACTCAATTTCGACTCCATAGACCTGGGTTCTCTTCAGATAATTATACATGCTCATATTGCTCCCTTTGTGTTTGGAGAGATTTTTGGAGTTTGATTGGATCTTTGGGTAGCCATCAGTGTAACTTTTAGGCTTCCATGTGCCTATTCATATTTATGGCAAACACAGCCTGGAATAGAGGCGAGGAAATGTGAGCAGTAGCCCTATTCCATTTGTTGGGGAAACTTGCAAGATTATTTTGCATTTAGGAACTTCTTCTCCCTCAATATAAATCTCTGTTTCTGAGCATGTGTGTATCTCCTGGGTGATGTGTCTTGTGAGAGTGTTTGTGCATGGGTGTACATTCACCTGTGTGTGTCTGATTCAGTGTCACCCTCATATTTTGCCTCACCCAGGTGAGAAAGCCTTGAGGAAAACTGTAGTGGTGTGCTCGATCCTACCCTGGGTGTTCATGGGAAATCCTGTCCCCGGTACAGTGTTAGCATAGTTAAATATAGTCTTTGGAAAATGTACTCAGAGGGATTATTTTGTCACATAGATTCTCTAGTAGGGAAAAGAAGAGTGCTGCTAGACAGAGATAAAAATTCTGGGAGTAGTGGGTGGGAGTAGAGGGTGGGAGTTGCTTAAAATGAAGTTAGCAAAGAGTTGGACTATAGCAATTTGAAGTGGCACTCTATCACAGAAGGGTAGTCCTGAGGGCAGGTGTGTAGGAAAAGGGACTAGGGCATGTGTCCTGAGAGCCCGCTGTTGAACGATTTTAAATTTTTGGTTCTTTTCCTTTAGAGAATAAATATAGGCCCATAAAACACACCATTTAAACATTGAAACATCTCACCTGTATTCCATTGGGATTCTCTTCAGTTAGCCCCAACACTTCATCAATTGTGATGTATTATCCAACCTTGTGTGAAGGTGATGTGGATAAAGATATGGGGGAGGAGAGGGAGTTTGGCCTCCCACACTGAGCCTGTCTGAGCATTCAGCATCCTGTCAATGCAAGCTACAGTTCAGTAGTTCTTGGAGGCTGTGAGTGGTGGTAGATGTAGCTTGAAAAGAGCAGGGCAGAGCAAAGTCATAGAAGGGAGCTGGCAGCTGGCAGAGTCAGTAGTGGCCATTCATGCATTACAGTTATTTATTGAGCACATGTATTTGCTCAACCCTGTTACAGACATTTCAGATAATCAATTAGGGAGTGTAACACAAGATTCCTCATCTTGTGAGGCATACATTCTAGTGGATGATGGGAATAAGGCAGAAAATAAACAACAGACATGATAAACAAATAAATTATAGGATTTGTTAGAGCCTGAGAGGTGTCATGGAGCAAAGAATGGAGCAGGGTAAGGGAGATGGGGAATGCCAGATAGCAGTGAGCATGAAATCTCAAATGGGTTGTCAGAGTAAGTCTAGTTAAATGGATGCAGTTTGACTTTGGGAAGGACATGGAGGAGGTATATGGATGTCTGGAGGAAGAATGCTTCTGACAGAGGTAAGAATGAGTGTGAATGTCTTAAAGAGGGCATATTTTCCTGAGGGACAGGAAGGATGAGGTGGGAGAGGAGTAGGTGATGTACAGAGTGGGAGGAGAGGTCAGAGGGGACCTGGAAGTATGTCCTGCAGGCCTCTGGATCTGTGCAAGAACTTTGATTTCTATTCTGATTCAAATAGGGAGCTCTTCTGGGGAAGTAACAGAATCTGATTTTTTTTTTTTTTAAACTGGTTTTTCTCTTGAGAGTTCATTATGGAGAGGTAAAGGTTGAAGCTGGGAGAAATTTAGAAAGTATTGCATGTTCCATGACTGAGCAGTGTTTGTCATGTTGATACTAAATGTGTTTTACTGTCTACCAAAATGTTATTTCCTTTAGGTTTTAGAGTTTAGGTAAAATGCTATTCTCAATGGTCTGAATTTAGTTTTTAGATACCATGTAAAAGGTCATTTTAAAAAGTTTCCATAATTATCTTTTCATTATTCTTTTTCATTTTCTTGATTTCCATGCTACAATATAAAATGTGTATTTCATTTTAAATTATATCCTTTGGATTCTACAGATGAATGGTTTCTATAATATTTTACATTGATGACTCAGAATTCCGAGGGAAAAACTGTCACTCACCAGTGATTTCTGGCAGTCTGAGGAGAATAATAGAAGGCGTTAAAGTGAGTGGGAAGTGGGAGTGGAGGGAACAAGAGAACTGTCAACATTATTGCAAAGAAGATCTGGAAATAAAGTATAGCAAATCTTCAAATAATAATGAATAAGTTGTGCCTTGTTTTAAGAAAACATTATACGTAGAAATTCAAATATTCAGAGCAGAATTTCCAATTTGACAAGAGAGAAAAAGGTTGTCAAACCTTCTCACTTTACAGGCGAGGAAATAAGTATCCAGCAAGTTCAAGTGGCAGAATTCTGCTGGCAACACAGATGTCTAACTCACTGCCCTGTGCAGCTAGTCAATTAGAAGGGGGTGATTATAGGTGTTGTAAAACTGTTCCCCTTTGAATGACTTGTTCCCCTAGTGATTTTAAATATTTCACAGGCCATTAACTATGCATTAAAGAGACTGATGGTCTTGCAAGACAAAACTCTTGCAAATTTGATGAATTAGAAACAAGAAGAATCTTTGAAATCAGAATTTTAGTTAAAATTTATGATTATTATGTTACTAGTGTTATAAAGTATGATATTTTTCTAGGGATTTACAAAGACCAGCACTCATATACATTGCAAGCAAGACTGTGAACCAGGAAGGCAGAGGATATATCTTTCTGTCCCCACTACAAAGCCTTTGATATAGACACTTGAGTTGAATAAAATTAAATTCATCTTAATATATGCAGTATACTTCCTACACATGAGCCCAATGATAATACTGTAAACATATTTACATATTAAACATGACTTGGTCAAGGCATTTCTTATTTAAATAATTGAAATAATTTGTTCTTCGTTATTCGTTAAGACCTTACCATCACACGAAGTGTTCTTTGACAATTAAATATTCTTAATTCAGAGGGAAATGCCAACTTTTAATGGGTGCAGCCACATATACCTAAATCTTCAGATATATACTTATGTATATTTATTTATTCTCACTAAAGGTCTTCTCCTTACTCCAAAATATCTGTGATAGAATAAAGGGTGGGAGAATAAAGGAATAAAGATGCATAGCAGTGAAAGAGGGAAATAGAAAAGTTCTAAAATTCCTCAACAATATCCCTTCCCTGTTTATGATTTTACATTTTACAAACTCTTATGTATGTAGACAGAGAGAAGCAGTATGGGATAGCAGCTAAGAAAATGGGCTTTTGAACTTGACACCTAGACTTGGATTCCAGCTCTGCCACCTGTTCTTTGTTGGACGACAGGAATTTAATCTACCTACCTTACAAGGCTGTTGTGAAGACATTAATCCTTAAAACATACTCAAAGTAAACATTCACTGAAAGTGTTAAAATCATAGTGATATCTAGTTCAAATATACTTATCTGCCATTTTATTTGAGACAGGTAAGCCAAAGTGCCAAATAAGCCTTAAGTACATTGTTCAGCTCTTTGGCAATAAACTTATAGTCATAAAAAAGTCATTGTTTTCAACTATTATTTTTGGAATACACACAAAAAAATTCTGAAATTACATCAATTAGTTAAAATGCTGCTCACATCCCATTGCATTTTGATGTTCTTATCTAAAAGTAAAGAGCTTGGCTATAGAAGGAATAGAAATAGTTAAATGGAGAGTAATTAAACCTTAGAATATATACACATATAGCTTACTATGTAACATAAAATATTAAAAAATGTTCACTTATGTTTGTAAAATGTAAAAGCTGGAATTTCCCTTTGAATTAAGAATACTTAATTGTCAAAGAAATACTTTGTGTGGTGGTAAGTTTTGAACAAGTAACTAAGAACAAATTATTTCAATTTTTTAAATAAGGACACTTATCACTGAAATGACATCTCCCTCTGCCATCATCTGGAGATCTTTAATAACTGCAGATTATTTTTTCCAAATAAGGTCACATACGCAGGCTCTGGGGGTTAGGATATGAAAATATTTTTTGGGGGGTGCCCATTCCACCCACTCTGAGTATGTTTTCTATCTTTCCAGTTATTGCAGTCAACATGTTTGCCAATTGTTCTGCCACTGTGTAATACAACCTGTCTCCTTTTCCAGTTTTATGTTTCTTTACTACTTTTCTAGTCTTCACTAAGAGTTTCCTCTTGCTTTTCTGTCTTCTCAGTGCCACCCTGTCCTAGAGTTGTTGCCACAAGTTTTAGACATTTTTTGATTTTTTATGGCTGCACTTCATGTTCAGTGCAAATTTATGTATTAGTCATATTACTGGGTAAATTGTTTCAAAATTTAATGACTACGACAGTAATCATTTTATTTGCCAATAATCATTTTACCTACAAATAAATGTTGGTAAATAAATTTATAAGCAAATTGTCCTGGGCTCAGCTGGGCCGTTCTTCTGTTGGTTTTGCTGAAACCTGTCATGTTGCTACAGTTGGAAGGTGGGTGGCCTGGGACTGATCAATTTGAAATGGTCTCGCTCACATGGTGTTACTGCTGCCTGGCTGCTGTGTTTCTCTGTTTCTACACAGTCTCTTATCCTCAAAGAGGCTAATCTAGGTTTCTTTATATAGTGGTGACATTCAAAGAGAGTGAGAATAGAAATACAATACAAGTTGAAGTGTAGGTTCAGAACTTATACAACATTATTTCTAAGGCATTCTATTTGCCAAAGCCAGTCAGAAGGTTAGCACAGATTCAATGGGTAGAGAAGTAGGAAGCATCCTCCTTTCTCTCCTTTTGGAATCTGTTTGCAGAAAACACATTCTGCTCTCCTTCTCAGCGCCTTAGGTCTTACAGCAGTAGTTCTTGCTTAGAGAGGCTTGTCGTTGTCCATTGCTGTCAGTGGGTAAGTAGACTGCCTTGTTTGGGGGTTTAGGCTTATGAAGCCTATTTGTCTGCAAATATATGTCACATTCTCTAATCTCAACCTTATAAGCAGTTAAAGTGATACCTTGTCCTCCTTCTGCCTGGAGTCTATAACTCTTTTTTTTTTTTTTTTAACAGTTCAGAATTCATGGAGACTATAGAGATATTATTTATTGTGCTATACATAAACTCAATGATTATGCAAATAGTAAATGACCAAGTAGTTCCTAAGGCTGAGTTCTCTTGACTGTACTGTTTAGGTAAAATATGATTGATATGGTTTGGCTCTGCATCCCTACCCAAATCTCATGTCAAATTGTAATCTCCAAGTGTTAGAGGAGGGACTTGTTGGGAGGTGATTAGATTATGGGGGTGGATTTCCCCCTTGTTGTTCTTGTGATAGTGAGTGAGTTCTTGTGAGATCTGGTTATTTAAAAGTGTGTAGCACTTCCCCCTTTGCTCTCTCTCCTGCTCCGCCATGTGAAGATTGTGCCTGCTTCCCTTTCGCCTTCCACCATGATTATAAGTTTCCTGAGGCCTCCCCAGCCGTGCTACCTGCACAGCCTGTGGAACTGTGAGTCAATGAAACCTCTTTTCTCCATAAATTACCCAGTCTTGGGTATGTCTTTATAACAGTGTGAGAATGTACTAGTAGAATTATCTTGGATATATAAAAAAATCTGACACTCTGATTCAAATAGAATACTCTATAGCATTCAGAAAGTATTTGGAAACTGGTAATTAAAAAGTCCAAAATATACATATTATGAATACAGCAGCTTTCTTGTGAATGGAATGTTTGGACAAAATGATAACAAAATATTTAATTGTAGGTAATATTTGCTGTACATATACTCTAAATACTAAGGGATACGCATGTGGATAAGAAAAATATGTAGGAACTTAGTTACTCTTAGTTGAAAATATGAAATATGGTAGAGGAGAGTAATAAGGTTGGTAAACCTCTAAATGATGTCAGCGTTTCATGTGCTCCTTATAGAATATTAGCCACAGACATTTGTGTTATTTATTGCAGTCATTATGTATTTTTTTCATCCATGGCAGCCTCTCATAAACCACATTGTTAATTCAGATGATGAAAGATACTATTTCAAATTTTGGTTTAAAGGATCTTAATGATACTTTTATTATATATTGGACCTGATACTGTTTCAGACCATGTCTGAATTTCTATGCTTATTGAAGTTGCAATTAAGAGGACTCTTCTATGTCCTCTTAACTGTGGTTATATTCATAATGTTACTATAAACTACAGTATGAATACCTTTCTTTTAGACTTTGATTTTTGAATAAATTGTACCTTTAAGAATAATTTTAAAAAAGAACATCTTTTTGTCCTGTTACAAAGGTTTAAAGGCAGCAATGGACTATGTAACATGTGACTATGTGTCTTTGTTTTTCCATGTATCTCATTTAGACATGAGGCCTCACAAGTCTAGCAGATTTAAAGCAAATCCACAGGACATGAGAGAGCATGAATGAAACAGTAATTATATCAGAGCAGCAATTCTGCTCCTTTCTTTTGTCATTGCTGTTGTTATAATGGTTTCTGCATCAAAAATCTTTAAAATAAAAAAAGAACATGGCCAAACAAACCTTTCTAATATAAGAATTTTAAGCAATTGTATATTTACACACATAGACACAAAGACACACACACATTTGCTTGACAGTGGGTAAATATTTAAATTGTTTTATTTGAGCTGTTCACTAGATCAGGGAATATATTGTTCTTAAAGCCAAGGTCATGAGTTCAGATTCCAGGTGGGCAAGAAAGTTTTGTATGGAAAGGAACTTGGTTCCAAAGCCATGAATTGCCCCCTCAGTCCTAGTCCATAACCTAGCATATGCATTATTTCCTGTCAAGTGGGCTGATGATTTTGTGCAAACTTATCACAAGGTCTGGATTGACCACTCAGCAAAAACTTGGTAAGCCACTGGCATTCCTTTTGCATGTAAGAAGCTTTGCATTTCAGATGATTTTTATTGCTTACTTTGCTGAAGCAAGATTGAAGAAAAGCTCAAAAATAATTTCTACTTTTGTAGGTAGTCACTAAGGTGTTGGTTTGGGGAATTTATTTGGATAAGAAAGTCTTCAAACCAAAGCATCTATAATAAAAAGGGCCACAGGGAGCCTTAACAAAACAAAAACTTTAATACTATCATCTGTTTTCATTCTAGAGAATCCTTTCCTTCCTTACATTTCTCATTTCATCTCCTCCATCTTCTAGAGAAAAATTATATTTGATCTTCAACATATAACTAGAAGCTTTTATAAAAATTCATATAAACTTGAAGTTTCAAAACCAGAGAAAACCTTCCTTCAGGAATTAATGAAGTGGGTGAGAAATAGTTTAGTTTATTGCTTATGTGCCCAGGGATGCAAATATTAAACAACAGTAAACTTTTAAGCCAAACCACATGTAAATCAATCAATATAAATAAAATTACTGGCTTCTGAATTTAGCTATTTTTAAGTTTCCCCAAGGCTCTTAAGATTAGATACACTAAACCAGTGAGTTCTTGAAGCATATTCCCTTAGCAAATGTCACATGACAAAAAGATTTCAGAAGGAAAGATATGTAAAAACTTCATTAGAGCATAAAATAATTTTAGGCTTGTGATTTTATAGATCCACATATAAATGGGTATATTTTCCATAAAAATCCTCTTTTCTCAGCCAGAAAACTTTAGACAGGCAATCATTCAAAGGTAAAAGTTGGCGCTTAAATTTTTGCTACTTTGAATGTTCATCAGATAAATTTCATCTTTTCAAGTTGGTTTCAAATTGAGATTATGCCTTGAATGTCAAACTGAGGTGGACCATTAAGTTCAGTGTTTGAGATTGTCCTTGATTCCCAGAAGGTTTAGTTGCCTTGGTTAATTCATTGTTCATCTGCAGCTTATGAAGCAGCACGGACTGAGAAGTGTCCACAGTACACCTGAATGAGCCTAATCCAAGCGGGTCAGAACTCTGAACTAAATAAATCTTCAAAGATTGACGCCAAAATGTGTCCTAATGGTTAAAAAAAAAAAAAAAATCTAAAAGCTTGAAGCCTTGCTCTCAATGTCATGCAGGTGACATTAAATTTGCAAAGGCATTTCACTAGGGAGGGAATTGCTTTTTCATTTGTGTTCGGTGCTAATCTACGAGAAAGCTTATTGTCTTTGCATAAAACTTCATGGACGAGGGAAATTGGAAATAAATGCAATATCATTTTGTTTTGGACGGGGGGCTGATGACTACAACATTACTTTTAGAATTTTGGAAACCCAAAGCACATCAAGGTTAAATAAATTGCTCTCAGGTAACAATGAAGAAATAATAAATCAGCATAAGAACTCTTAAGATATTGGCTCTAGTCATATGCTTGGGGCACTGATCTACAAGTAGTCTCATGTAATTTATTCCTTTCTGTATAATATTTTTTCAGCCATCATAAATTTTGTTTGATAATGTTTGACTCTGGAATTTTTATTTGTTGTAAACTAGAAATTTATATGAGCATGTTTGTAATTTAGAAAGACAGAGCTTTTTTACAAGAGTTCTCTTCAAAAGGGGGCTAGGTGCGCTGACAGTGATGAGAGCATATGTTAATCTTCAGGGTCATCTCCTCCTGGTGGCAAAATACTTCTCACGTGTAAAGAGTCTCAGTTGCTGTTTAGAACAAAATGAAATCAGGCAGTCATACATAGAATTCTGTATTTCTGAGCCTCTTGAAAATTGCATCAGTGACGACATATACTGGTTTGTCTTCAACAAAGTGAGGAGAATATAAATTTTAAGTGTGACATATGTTCATATTTTGCAAATAAATACTACATAGCAGCACTTGGGGTGGAGAGCAGGGAGGCGGCTGGGGGAAGGTGGCGGAGGTGATAAGAGATATATCTGGTGATTAGCCCCAGATGCTCATGTTAAGTGCTGAGTACATCTCAGGAGAATGCAACTTTAATTACATGATCTCTATTTCTTTAATAGTTATATTTACACCATGTGGGTGAAAAAAATATTTATTTTGATATATGGAGAATCTAGGGTCAAGAGAAGTTAAACGATTTGTAAAGGTATGTGGTAGTTTAAATTTAGATGTGAGATCTGCTAAATATAACAGGAGTTCCTTAAATCCATAAGTGTTATTTTAATGTTTTAATGCTAGTTATTTTGACAAATGGATTATGCACATAGAAAATATAGATGCCTGCATGTGCGATTATTTGATAAAGGTCCTATTTCCAGGAGTAATTGAATGAATAATTTAATCACTGAAAGATAGAAATCAGACAAGTTAAACTTTTTGGCAGTTACCAGTGGTTAACTCCAAATTCTATGGAAAATTTCTAAATCATCTCTAAAAATAAAGCCTATTTAAATGTTATGTTTCTTATTGATTTTTTCAAAAAGTATTGGTATAAGCAAAAACTGTCTTTTATTTAAGCCCCAATTTTCATTATCAATTGACCCGTGTTACTGATCATTTATCCTGAATGTTGTCAACAAACAGACCAAAACCAAACAAGAAGTACTTTTATTCTGCAAGTGAACATAATGTAATAGCTGTAGGAGCTTACTGGAAAGTACTAGAAGTTTTAGAGTCTAGATCTGGTTCTTGTACTGACTTGACATCCTTTCTTGGATGTTTCAAAGACACCTCAAAATCGACATGTGTGAGACTGAGCTCATGATCTTCTCTTAGACCTGGTCATCTTTCAGTGTTTCCTATCTCAGTCAATGGTGCTAGCATCCACCCAGTCTGCAGCTCAGAAATCTAAAAGTCATCCTTTATACCTCCATCTTCTTAACCTTCCTATTTGACCTATCACATGATCTTGTAAATTTTATGCCTGTAATATCTCAATCTGCCAGTTTCTCTCCATCTCTGCTGCCTCCACCCTAGTCCAGAATGCCATTGTCTCTCGCCTGGACTGATGACCTCTAGTCAGTCTGGGAGTAATCACTCTGACTTCTTCCAGTGTGAACACTACAGCAGAGCAACCTTGTCAAGCTATAAATCGAATCGAATCACCTCTCTACATAAAATTATTTACTTATCTTCAGATAAATGGGTCTTGGAGAGGAAACTTAATCAGAACTTTAAGGCGCAACATAGTCTGTCTGCTACTCATGCTTCCAGCCTCACATTTCCCATTTTCTTCCCTTTATTATAGCCAAATGAAATCATCTCTCTTTTGGTCACTCCTGCTTTCCAGCCACAGGACCTTTGCATAGGTTTTCTCCCTGCCTGGGACTCTCTTCTCTTTCTTCTTTGCCTGGTTAACTCCACTCATCTTTGAGGTCTCAGCTTGTGCCAGTTCCTCAGGGAAATTGTGCCTAACATCACTAAGTCAAATCTCCCACTTAGGGGCTTGCATTGCCCTCTTTGTAGCTCTTGTCTTGATAGCATTCTTACACATGTTGGTGTGGTTAATTACTGCAGTAACAGCAGTCACTGTTCACCTCCCATGTCTCACTATAGGCCATAAATTTTACAAAATCAGAAACAGAATCTGTTTCTTTATCAGCATGTTTCTAGCACTGAGTTCCAGTCTGACTAATAGTTTTTTTGATAGATGTTTATTGCAAGAATGAATGAGTGAGTAAATGATCTACCTATGTCTTTGTATAAAGTTACCAACTACTTTTGCTATGGTATTCTCATCTGTAAAATGGAGACAGATTTAATATTTTTAAAGGTCTTTTCCAGTTTTTCTCTCATACCATCCAAAATGTGTCTAATTTGAAGTTAAGTGTATGAAATTGGTTTGGGAAATTTGTTCAGTGCTGACTCATGTCAATCTGTAACTACTGAGTGGAGAGGTTGTCCAGGCTGGTCTCGAACTCCTGAGTTCAATCAGTCCTCCCTGTTTGGCCCCTCAGAGTGTTGAGATTATAGGTGTGAGCCACCGTGCCTGACCAATTCCCAGTTGTTTATTGTATACTTGATTGTTTTAATTATTTACATATAAATATTTTATACTTATATAAATATTTTCTGGTTTAAAAAAAAGTAGTAAAACCAGGGAAGAAGTGTGATCCTTTTCTTTACTTTACCTGGTGAGGAGTAAATGGCAGAGAAAGAACGTTTTAACCTCCATATAGCAATGTGCTTATGACCCCCAACACCCAATAACACACAAGCACACAGCTAATGAGTATCGTCTAGCTATCTGCTTGACTGAATCAGTGAGCTAATGGAGGATCTGTGATCTGAACTCAGGATTCCTGACACCCAGTCATTTGCACTCTTGCTGTGCCTTTCATCAGATTTAAATCTCTGCATATCTTTTGTGTTTGTAGGTAACAAGTTAAATTTGTTATTAAGTTAAACTTAAGTATTATTTAACTGACATTTAAAAGTTTGCAGTCTATAAGGAAATTAGGAGAGAGGAAAAAAATAGAAAAATCTGGATTTCATTTCCCAAACCCATAGTAGAGTTCACTAAGAAAATAGACTTTAATATAAACAACCTCTGTATTTGTAATGTTGTCTTTTTACATAATGATTCTGTAAATAACTTATTTTCCTAACATGCACAAACTGGATTCCTGAGGTCGCTGACATGGGAGCCTTGTCTCAGGCTCAGCCAAATACAAAATTCTCCAAACTTTCGGTATCCTTTTGCTCACAACAGCTTTTCAAAAGGTAGATGACTAGGAAATGCACTTTCATTCTCCTTTTAGTGCTTGAACATTGGTTTGACTTTAATAGGCTGGGATGATTTCAGCTTATAAATCTTCAACTGGAGGATAAAGTTCAAGTAGATAAAATCAAACAGATGTTGGTGGGAGGATTTCTTCATGACCCATAAAAGTGCTATCATCAAAGCTGAGAATCATTTGTTTTGAATTATTACACTGTTATCAAAAGGACTGTAGCAGTCTGTTTGTTGAGGAATTGGATCTGTTTATCTGAAAACAGAACAAAGATGCCATGCTAAGGCGTTCCTGGGAAAGTGTGTTTCAGATGATGGCTGATATGCTGGGGATAGCTCTGAGACACTTTGATTGACATTTGTCAGCAAACATGGTAGTCGGGACATGTCATTCTTCAAGTGATATGGAATAACCCTGTGTTAACCAGAACTTGGCCAAAAGCAGAGTGGGGGGTGGGGGCAGGGAAACCCTTCAAGTGAAATGAGAAAGCTCATTTCTGAGTGAACACAATTAGCTGTTAGTGGGGGAGAATAATTTATTTTTTAAGCATGATGAATGGCTAGTAAATGACACTGAAATGCTCGCCATTCCAGGAGCACTTGTCCTGGAACTGGTTTTAGCACACAGACCATCTCCATGGTACTCAAGTAGGAATGATACACATTCATGTACATGGTAGGCAGGCTCATGCTTTATAAAGCAACTCTCCCAAATACCTTTGTCTTCGTATTAATTTGGTTTATAGAACCAGGTATGTTTCAGTGTTGGATGTACTTTAAGGACAATGCAGAAATGCAAAATATTAAAATATAACATGAATAAATGACTATCTTAAACCTGTAGGTAATCATGTTTCTACAAGATGAAAACCGCATACCTGGAGTTTCTCGAGCTCCTTTTGGAACTGATACATTAAGAACTACTCCATTTAACAATCAAAGTTGCCAAACATACTGAATTATTCTAATGATATAAACTAGTGTGAGGGATTTCCTACCTCACTAATATCTCCTCCTTTAGGCTTTGAAGGTCCTGTCTAATCTTGTGTCCTACTATGTACCTAAATTTTTCCTCCCCTCAGCACTTACAATGTGTTCTGTAAGGGTTCTTATTGTAAGAACCTGTAAAGATGATCAATTTCAAGTGATTTGTCTGCCTCCTCAACAATTGACTGTCCATGATTCCTCTCCCTATAGTTCTTACATTTTTTATTTTTTGCTTTAAGAGCCATTTTGAAACTCTGATAAACGCTATAATCATTTTCCAGAAAATGCAATTGGATTTAAAATTTTGCATGCAGTCATAGGGCATTCAATGATCTGCCCAAGTCATTTTTGGTACTTCTCCCCACTCACCCAAGAGAAGAGCCTCTGGTAAATCCTTTGAGACTAACAAAAGCCCTATTTTTCTTTTTCCTGAAACTAAACTACTGCATTGCATAGTCTGTCCTATTTAGCATTGAAAAAAGAGGACCTTGGAATTTAAAAGGCTAGGAACTAGCTCTGCTCTCTGCTAGCTCTGCAATTCTAGGACCCAGCCTTCTTGGGATCTGATTTTCTCTACCATAAATTAAGGAAACTGAGCTTTCATTCAATCTAAAAAGTTTATGATTCATGTCTTGCTCTTATTGTCCAAACTAGATTGTAAGTTTTTGTGGGAAACAGCCTGTCTTATCAGCTTTCTCTATATGTTGTAGGTTATCTAACATAATACTAGCTTTAATAAATTAATTGGGAAACACTGATTATATATTAATAAGAAATAAAGCAAACAGCATACTACCTGTGTTTTTTCCTATAACCTGAAATTTCTTTTTGCCTAATACTTAAGCAAAGAAATTTCAATTTAAGTTAAAAATCAGGTGGCATTCCATTTAGAAAATTTTCTTATACTTTACTTCTTTTCTCCAAAAGATAAGGATACATTGTCTACAATATTGCTTTAATGAAGAACCTTGGTTTTTATTCCTAGAAAGCATTTTTCTTTTTCTTTTTTAGGAATGTGTATAGAAGTTATTTGAGTGAATATATAATGATACTACATGAATGTCATTTCAAGTTTTCCTCTCTATAAATCCTTCTGAAATATAATTTAATTGAAAACATGCCATGCTTTTCCAATATAATTTTTTCAAAACACTAAGAAAAGCAAACACTATGAATGGGAAAGGGTGGCATGTGGGGACCACTGCTAGAATGGAATTACAATCACTTAAATTTTTTCTCAAAAGAATGCCTAGTACATCTAACACTCCATGATGGGACATATTTAAATAGACAATGGTGATGTCCTCTGATACCTGGTTGGGTGGTGGTGAGAATGTGTTGGTGACATTTCTAGTAGATATTTTAACATTCTGGGGACTTTCACAGTGGATGTTACTATGCTTAATGTTTCCCGTACCATTAGGGAGTATTCAAAGGTTTTTCTTTCTCTTCCCCTCTTCTCCCAAAGAATTTCCTAAATGAAGAGGAGCTCTGATATAAATCAGACTCAGTGAGTCACCTTAATGACAGAGAAATTCTGTAGTGAAAATAAAATGATTTAAACTGAATTGATTAAATTGAGAGAAAGGGTTGACTTTCTTCCCTTTTTGTTCTCTCTTTGATGGGCAATGTGTGGGATTTCACCTCTACTTTCCATAAGACTGATGTGTTAGATGGGTCCTGTGCGTGTTTCTCTTCCATCCATGTTTCCATCAATTTCCCCTCCAACACACACACACACACACACACACACATACACACAGCCACGCATGTGTACACTCAGGGTTATGTGAAGCACAAATAAAGAACATGAAGTGAGACACTTAGTCAGAGTTTTGTTGGGCTTGTCTTCCTTTTTTATTTCCTGCTCATTTCCCTGCATGGCCAAGATTAGGGTGTTTCCAGAATGAAGGCAGCAAAGGAGCAGATTGTGGAAGCCTCAAGCTCAAAGAATTAATGTTTCTCTGGCTATATTTTGACAGAACCAAGTTCTCCTTCATTGGAAGCTGGAGTAAAACCCAACTAGTTGAAAATAAAAAAGAGAAAGAAAGAAAAAGAAAGCAAGAAAGAGAAAGAGAAAGAGAGATAAAGAGCTCCCCCTGCAAAAAGGAGAAAGGAAAATAAAAGAAAAGATTACCCACTGATCTGTGGTGTTACCCAGACACATATCTGAAAATCGAAAAAGTTGGTTGGTCAAGCAGGTCAAAGACTTGTGAACGATTTTTCGAATCTCTTATGCCCTTTGAACATCATTATTAACATTTAACTGGGAAACAGCAACAACAACAAACTTTAAGAGCTTTGGTCATACAGAGGCCAAAGTTTGTTTTGTTTGGCCTACATAGTGGGTTTTTGTTTTGATTTTTAAAATTTGCCATTTAAACTTAGAAAATGTTATATAAAAATTTTAATGTCAGGATTCTTTTAAAATTGGAAATTTTGACAAATATGGGTCCAAGTTCCCACTGGTTATCATTATCTGAAGCTTATTAGCAATTTACTTTTTGGACAAGGAATACATTGGTTTGGAACTATCCTTATCATTCCTGGGTGCTTATAACCTAGCATTGCACCTATTCTGGTTACTTGCCCAGTTACTGCAGCATTTGAACATGCAAACAATGTTTTAAAATGTTTTCAGGTAAAGTCTGACAATTTTTGTTGAATAGAAATGAATTAGTTCCTACAGTTCTTCAGTCAGAAAAGTTCTATAACAAAAATCATTATCTACCCTACTACAAGCCTTCACTTCATGAAGACATTATGTTACCAAGTAACCATTATTTTTCTAGACAAAATAAGATTCTTATCTTGAATAATTATTTCTTAGAGTTTTAACAGTTTCACTGTTTTTCAGACTATCTTCAAAATCAACAGAACTCCAAATCTGTAAGTTTTTCAACCACATGAATATGAACATTTATGTTTATGTTAACAAAAGGATTGGAAAAAGAGTATGTCTTAGAGTCAGTGGATACTAAAGGACTTCTTAGTATCCACTGGCTCTAACACACCTCTGAGTGGTGTTAAGCTTTTTATATAAAGCGTTTTGGTAGTTTTGTATTTGATGGAAATTCATAGCCATTTTGACTCTTTGGAGTCTTTCTGCATTCATCCATCTATTTACCTACTTACCTACATAGGGCCACAGCTAACAACGGAAATAATTAATTTTAATAGATTGGGAAGCCAGGTTCATTCTTTCACTTACCCACTTAAAAATATTTATTTATGGAGCCTTTATTTTATATCAGACACTGCGTTGAGTACTAAAGGAAGAAGTAAGCATGCATTTTATAGTTTTAGATTTCAAGATTCAATGTTTTATAGACAAGGAGAAAATTGTGGTTATATAGTTTATGTAAGATTTGAAACTAATCATAGTAGATCAAGGATTTGAAGATCCTTATGTTTTTCCAATATGCTGCGTCTCTTTCTAAGCATCAAGTAATTACATATAATCAGCCACAAATAAGAATGAATTATAAGATGTAACTGAAACATTATTTTCTATTTCTCTCCTTGTCCATTTCCTGGATCTGATCTCTAACAGATTCCATGACTTTTCTGGTAATTCTTAAGTAAAAGAAAGTACAACAGTCATGTGAAGTCACAAGCAAAACTTCAATTCAAAAGGTAGAATGCCAGAATGAATATATGAATCAACGTCTTCTCCCTCTCTTTTCTCCACTTTCTCTGTGCTTTGTTCCTCCCTCCGCTCTTCAGCAGGCAGCTCTCTGTAATCTGCGATCCTGCTTATGGATGCTTTTGTGTGTTTCATGAGGTCTTTTCTTCTGGGACTCTTGAATTGTTCTCTATTTGCCACTCTGAATAATCCTGGTTTTTTTGACAGTTCCCCCCACAGAACATCCTTCTTTTGGAGTCCCATCAGCCTCCCGGGAAGACCTTTTATGCAAAAGTCATCACCTGAGAGGGCCTGCTCCTGCCCAGCAAGAATCCCTGTGCCCTTGGAAGCATGGTATTCAATAGCAAATAGAAAACACCCTGACAAATTGAAAGGGAGCAACCATGGAAGAAAGAAAAGCATTTTATATTTTTGTACCTTTAATGGCAATTTTTTTTTCTGTTTTCTGAACAAAGGGTCTGTATTTTCTTTTGTTAGTTGTTTTAAATTTTTTAAAATTTTTATTTATTTATTTATTTATTTTTGAGACGGAGTCTCACTCTGTCACCCAGGCTGGAGTGCAGTGGCGCGATCTCGGTTCACTGCAAGCTCCGCCTCCCAGGTTCACGCTATTCTCCTGCCTCAGCCTCCCGAGTAGCTGGGACTACAGGCACCCGCCACCACGCCCGGCTAATTTTTTGTATTTTTAGTAGAGACGGGGGTTTCACCGTGTTAGCCAGAATGGTCTCGATCTCCTGACCTCGTGATCCGCCCGTCTTGGCCTCCCAAAGTGCTGGAATTACAGGCGTGAGCCACCGCTCCCAGTAGGGTCTGTATTTTCATATTTCGTAGGTCCTACAAATTAAGCTGCCTACTTTGTGTTGAAACTAGACAGGGTGGCCAGAGTAGAAGCTGTGATACCATTAGTAGGCTACCATAGTAAGTCAAACCCAGGGTAATGGTACCTTTGACCGAGGTGGGAGCAGTGGAATTGGTGAGAATGGGTTAATCTCTGCATATATTTTGAAGGCTTGCCTGCCCGCTTGTTTTTCTTTCTCTTTCTCTTTCTCTCTCTCTCTCTCTTTTTCTTTTTTTCTCTCTCTCTTATATATATGGCAAGCCAGACACTGCTTAATTGAAACAAATTTTTTTTTTTTAAAGCTTGGGATAAACTGGATAGAGCAGGCATAGCCAATTTAAATATAAAAATACTCCCTGAAATGCTTTTCTGCTAATTCACACTAGAAAGTATGCTTAGTAGGTGCTCCTTATTCAGTAAAATCACTGACTTCATGTGTGATTGTAGTTGGTAGCAGCATTTCTTTCTGATAGATGGTAAGTTCGTATAAAATACGTGAGTAGGTTGAACACACGTGTGCATAACTCTCTCAAGTGCGATATAAAGCTCTGGTGAACTAAATGTTATGTGTCCATTAAAAAAATTTAGAAGGCCTAAAATATTTGTGGATTTTAAAATAGCTTATTACTTGATTGGAAAGGGACCAAACTGCAACCATCTTATTGCGATTCTAATCATCATTAAGTCTTTAGGAAAGCCAGAATGAAATACGTTGGGTTTCTCTTTCTTATTCCCGATAAGTCACAATCCATCCCAAACCTGTGTGGGGCATTGGCTTTGTTGCTCCTCACCTGGATGCTTCCCAAGGGAATCTTTTTCTGAGGCAGCTATTCAGTTATTACTACCAAGAGATAACTGCTGTTGAAGAAGAGGGTACGTGCTGAAGAGGTGGTGAAATGAAGCAGGGGTTAAGCAGAGTCTGCCCCCAAGTAAAGTAATTGTGTACCTGCATTTTGGCTGGATCAAGAATTACAGTCACAGTAATTAGCAGTGCATTTTTGTATTATGACATGCCAGGCCTGTGACTTTCTTTCTTTCCTTTTCTTTCTTTCTTTTCTTTTTTTTTTTTTTTCTTCCCTGAGACTTGTCCTAAGGAGAAAGCCGGGGGGAGAAATGAAGTGAGAATTAGATTAAAGCTGCCTTGCACTACCGAATGCTGAGCCTACATGAGCTACCGGATCAAGGGCCAGCACTGGAAAAGCTTTACTAGAGTTGCTAAAAGTAAGCATAGCATCAGAATTTTGTCCTTCTCCAATGCTATCTGCTTTTAGCAAGGGTCACTGGTGGGGATGGGCCTCCCTGAAAAATCAAGGATAAAGAATAAATAACTGTAAGCCTTAGTGGCTCAAACAAATTATTTTCCAGTTGGCAGACAGAGTGCTAAGTGGGAGGCAGTGAGTTTAAAGCTGAGTGTCTTGATTGGTATCAGTGCCTGCCATTCTCTGTGTCTGAAAAAGCTTCCAACTAAGAAACACATGATCAAGTTCGAGTAACACTCCTTGAGCACATAGAAAGGCACATAGAAAAGACATTCAAGCATTGAAAGAAAAAAGAACCACGCAGTTTTTCAACTTTGTGTGTGTGTTTTGGTGTGGGAATTAACACATGTATCTTGGGTGACACTGTTACTTTTTATATGGAAGAAATATTGTATACAATTCAGTTATTGAATCATGAGTTTCTTCTCATTAGTGGTAGAGAATTTGATATATCTTTTGTTTAAGTTGGCAAATTCTACAGTCAATCTTAAAAAAGATTTTTTTCTTTTTTACTGGAATTCCTTTTACTATACTTGTCATGCTAATATTTCAACTGTCATATTGAAGTGCTCCGTGTCCTATTGGTGACATTATATATTCAAAGCAACGATTATACTTAAACATACAAAATTTGAGGACAGAAAAGAACAGTTTCCAGTTGAATTTTCATTTGCTGAATGGCAACTGATATAAACAAAATATCCTCTCCTTGACTGTTGGCAGCCACAGTTAACCTGTCAAGAAAGTGCTTGTGACCATTTCTCATTTGCTAGTGGGAGTGCTGAAAATTTACAACCTCTTTGGGAATTTCACTTTTCTTTGTGAAGCTGTAAGGGGAGCCATTATACGTACTTTTAATTATAATCTATTTTGAGTGTTGAAAGTTCTTTTCCAGCACATACCATTAGAGGTACTGAAAAATATCTTTTGTCACTCTACAAAATGGTAAGCAGTTTTTCTGGGATTTTATTTAGCAATCCCCCCCACCCTATAAACCTGAGGTACTTATAATTTAATAACATCAATAACTGTTAATATCATTTACTTATTGAGAACTTACTTCATGCTGGGCACTGTTCTATGTACTTTACTTGTATTAAAGTACCTATATGTGTGGGTGTGTTGTGTGGGTGGGTAGGGCATGCGTGCATGCATGTGTTAGTATTTATATCAGTATAGAGAAATACATGGAAAAATACACTGTTAAAATTGGTTGCCAAGGAATAGTGAGAGGAGTATAAGGTCCTAGGGGGTGAATGGGGCAGAATGAGGGAATGAGAGAAAAGCAAGGGGAGGGGAGAGAAAAAAATAGTTCACAGATATATGCATACATAATTGTAATAATAATAATAACATAGATGCTAGCTTAGGTCTCAGGAACCAGGCATCCTGATTCCACATTTGACAATGGCTCACTGTGGTACCATAGGTAAGTTGCTCTATGGCCTAGGTTTTCATTTATAAAGTAAAGATAGTTATATTATTTGACCTATTTGTAGTTATTATGATGACCAAATGATATATGTTAAAGCATAAAGGGCTATGCTTGCATATTTATGACACTGAGTACCTTATATTCATTTTTTATATTGAAGATAAAGCCAGGTCTTACAATTACATATTGTAGTCACTATTTTTCCTCCCTAGTCTTCACTCTTGTCAGGTTACATTAAAACTAACTCTAGGTTCTGCTCCTGTAAACACCACATTTCTTGAGCATGGATTGTGCTTGTTATTGAATAAGGAGTTATACAAGGCTATAAAGTTTTAAATATCCAGATGAACCCAGAAGAAAGAAGTGTTATCAATATTATTATTCTCTTTTATATGATTTTATAGTTAGAATTGCAAACCAATTGTGATAAAATTCACTTTCCAAAATTTAAAAAAAACCTTTTAATATAATAAGGAAGTATGACTTTTCTATTAACAATTTAAAAAGTTATCAAGTGTAAACACTTACTCACTGAGTATCAAAATAAAATGATAGACCATTTTACAGATAAGCTCAATATGTTGTTGTCATGTTGTATCCATAGAAGAGATAACGTATCTATATGTCTGTACATCTATCCATGTCTTTCTGATATCTATCTATATTTAACACATGAAATAGGAAACAGAGAATGCAATTCAAGAGAGAGGTGCAGGATGATAGCTATGAGCTGTGTATGGAGAGCATTTAGTCCAGATTGGAGCAGGTCAGAAAAGTCCAAGAAAAATTTAAGAAGATTAATATATAATGTATTTTAACATCTTAAAAATTAACAAAGAGCTTAGGTTTTAATGAATAAGTACTGAAAATTCTAGGTAAACTTAAAAATAATCATTATCATGTCTTCCTGGGAAGACAGAGTATTGCACAGAAAATTAAGAGATCATAGTGCACTCTATGCTTCAGCTGTGGATACAGTTTTACAGAGCCACAGTATTTTTTCCAGCCTATTTTTCCAACCACAACTATCATGTAAAATACTGGAATGTTGGGGCACAGTTAGCATGCATCTGTGGCATGTTAAGAGGAGAAGTAGGTATTGGCACCAAAAAAAACCCCAAAAAACTAAATAATAATCTCCCAAGTGGGAAATCAATAGGCAACACCTTAGCTGAAAACTCTAAGTAAGAAGAGCATATTATTTACAAATAGGAAGGTATTTGTCAAAAGAATCAACTAAAAGAGTCAAGAGGGGCTCCCTCTAGGATGCAAAAATTGGAGGAGAACAGGAGGCTACTGAGGCTTTGTTTTAGCACTCTGACATTTTATGTGTTGGTAAAACATTTTTAAAATAAAAACTAAATAATACTACTTTAAATCCAATGAAAATCTGCGATACATAGCAAATGTTTTGCATTTAATTTTCTATGTTTGCTTTGTACTTCATTGATATTTAAAAATTACCTATATTGGTCTTCAGGGACACGCATACCATAGAGACAGCATGTGGGAAGATATGCACATAAGTATATTTGGGATATGGGCAAGTGTGAATTCACTGGACCTGTTCCTCTTTCCTACTAGTCATGGAATTTTAGAGCAGGAAGTAATCATCTGGAAAGATCAGCTCATCTAATTCCTTTTTTACATAGATAAAGAACCTGAAGCTTGGCTTAAGCAACCTGGTCAAAGCGAAGTATGTTCTTTACTTACTTCCCTTGTGTAAGCATAAATATGTTTTGTTGACAAATAAATACTTAGCATAATAGGTTTTAGACCAAATGTAGATTAAAATATAGGTTGAAATCTGTGTTTATGGTATCAAAAAGAAAAAAAAAACATGTTTTTATTACCTAATGTTCCAAGTCTTGCCCATTGCACTTTAAAAGACAAATCCACTAAAAAAAACAATTTTATGCTTGAATCCAGTGATGACAAAGAAGAAAGCTTTCAGTTATTTTCAAGTCCTATTCAGTAAAAAGATGTAGGGATGAGGAGTCTTATAAATGAAAGTCAACCTGATATAATGGTTATAATACTTTTCCTGTTTTGGAAACAACAGAGACATCTTGCTTAGATGAGTTTAACATGTGAATCTGGTGGAAATCATCCTGAAACAAATTTGAAATATCATCTCTCTTTGGTGTGTTCGTTTCTCATTAGCTTGCCTTTTAACATTAGTGTTTCTTATGTTGCCTGTACTTAGCTAATGGTCTGCTGGGGATATATATTAATATATACATGACAAAGAATAAGTATAATTTAAAAACTGCCTAATGTTCAAAACCAGCACAGTGGCTGTTGGTGTGCAGCTGAGTGATGAACTATGACTAAATCAGGAACATATTCATCTGGTCTCCAAAGTCTGGATATGCACAGTCCCACGGTACTTTTCATTTTGAAGGCATAAGATATTTAAATGATAATTTAAATTATTAAAAAAGGGAAACAAAATAGGTGCCATAACTGCCTATAATGGCATCAACCCTGTGGAAATGTGTTGGTCAGCCTCTGTGGGTTGTTGAATCATAATTTGTGCAGCGGTGTTCTAGGTCTCGTGTGTGTGTTTGTGTGTGTGTGTGTGAGTGTGTGTGTGTGTGTGTGTGTTTTAAACCATTTAGATAATAGGCTGCTTTTTCTCAATTATAACATAAGCATTTCCAATCATAAATATTTTTGAGAGCATGATTTTTTAAAAATATTTCAATGGATGAATATGTCTGGCTTGTACCCTTCCTTAGAAATGTTTGAATTCCAGGAACAGAAACAGAGTCAAGCTAGGTTTGGGAAAGTAGGATTTATGGTAGTGATGCAGAGAAATCTCGTGGAGCATCATTCGGGATGCCGAATTATGAATTATTAATATTATGTCATTAACTATACATTTTCTTATATTTAGTATCCCTAGTTTTACTTCTAGCTACAATTCACTTCTCATTAATTTTAAATTAAGTTAAAAAATTTACTCTCCTATCGCAAGTACTTCAAACAAACAAGAACAAAACAAAACAAAATTTGCAAATTTCTCAAAGTCCATCTCAGTAATAAATATTTGAAGCCTTAGGAGCAGATGTAGGTAAAAGGGTAAACAGATATAAGGCCAGGTAGAAAAGAGAATTATGGTAAAGAAAATAAAGACAAACTAAGAAAGAACCATGATAACATAGCATAAACTGAGGAGAAGATTTCAAGGTGGGAAGACAAAGGAATCAATAGATCAAGTAGAGTTAGGAATGAGAAAAGCTCACTGGCAAAGATATAGTGAAGCTAGTATGTTCATATTTTAATGGTTTACAATAAAAATTGGTAGTATATTTCATAAGGCTCTCTGACAGTACATTTCAAGAGCAATAAACATAGTCATACCTTTTGACCCAATATTCCTACTCCTGGAAATTTAAGGATAGAGTCTAAAAAGGAGAAATATTAAGTTTCATGAAGATATTATTTCCAATTTGTCTTCAAATGGTGAGAATGTGAAAACCCATATCAATCTAAGTATAAAAAAAGCTTAATTGTAACACATCATAAAAAAAAGACATCCTTGTATATAAAAATTATAGAGCTATTATAGAGAAAATGTAGCCACTTTTGATACTAGAGTATTAAATATCACCATTTATTAAAGCCTTATGGATGTATATAGTTAAGAACTGAACATGAAGAGAGAAAAATGAAAACAGTTCATTCCAAATATGGTGGGATTCTGGGTAATTTCCATTGCAGAATATGCTATTTGATTTGGCAATTACAGAAAATTGTTCAAATTTGAAACTGTATTTTTTATATATCATGGGACAGAAAGCAAAGCTTAAAGGAGAAGTTGTGCATGGATAAAGAAGAAACAGGATCTTTGGGGAAATGCCTTATTGTACAAACATGGCTATGAATGAAAGAATTGGCGTTCTAATAGGAATTAGGTTGTAGCAAAGACAGGAGACAGGTTATAATAAAGGGCTGATTAATGCAGGGAACTGCATGCTTGAAAGTTTAGGGGGAAAAGGCCAGTGTAGACAAAAAGATTGAGGATACCAGAGAAAAAGATAATAGTGGGTATTGTAAGGAAACAAAATATAGTTAAGACAAGAGATTGTTCATTCATTCAGTAATTCAACACATCTACTGAATATGCTAAGTGCTGAAAATGCTACAGTAAACAAAGCAGATATAAAGAAGAATACTTCCTGCCTTCACTGAGCATATAGTCTACTGTGGGAGACAGAGATTATGCAAATGAATCCAAAAGCAAATTGGGTTCAGGAATATGTAGAAAATGCATAAGGTATTGAAAGAGAGAGAAACAAAAAAGTGCCAATCAGGGAGACTTCTCTATAACAGGATATTTGAGTTGAGATTAAAAAGATGTAGAAGTTAATCTAGTCAATAGAAGAGGAAGGGGTGAAAAGAGTATCCCAGGAGAAGGGGCAGTAGGGGAAAACGTCCCTGGGAAAGAAAACATGGTATGTCATGGAACTGAAAGAAGGACAGAGTGGTTGGGGTGTCATCAATGAAGGGGAGAGAGACATCAGATGAGGGCATAGTCCGAGGCAGGACCAGATCTATAGGTCACAATAAAAGCTGGATTTTATTCTAACAATAATGGTACAACATGGATAAGTTTTAAGCAGAGTATGACATGATAAGGATGGTGATTTTGACATTTTACTCCAGTGGGTAGCAATGTTAAGAATAGAATGTATGAGATAAGAACAAAAAACCAAGCCTATTTTTAAGCTATTGATGTGGTCCAGTTGAAAGTTGGTTATGATTTGAGCTAGGATGGTATCACTGGAGATGATGTTTAAAACAGTGTTGCTTTTCATTAATCAGGCTTCAAAATGAGTTCCTAGCTCTAAGAGGTCTGCTGCTATGTTATCATCAATGTTTTCTTTCCTCCCTTCAGGAGCTTTGCCTTCTGAAAACAGTGTTATTATGGCAACCTTTAATTTATTTGTTTTGTTGCTATTGACAGTTTGTGGAATGTTAGGCCAGGGCAAACGCATCATAATGTACAAGTCATCTTTTAGATTTTTCTAAAATAGATTGTTTCAGAATAACAATCACCTAAATCTTCCATTGCCCAGATTCTGTCCTCCTCAAATTTTCTTATTTAATGGAGGAAGATTCCATTGCCTTATTCTGAGTTTTAGAGTACTTTTTTTCTCTCAAGGTTTCCCCTGTGTGAAGTTCTAGAGTTGAGCTGTCCAATATGGTAGCAACTAGCTACATGCAACTATTTAAATATAAATTAGTTAAAACTGAATAAAACTAAAAATCAGTTCCTCTGTTGTAATCACCACATTTTAAGTGCCCAATAGCTACATGTAGCTAGTGGCTATGTGGTGTACAATACAGATATAGAACATTCCAATATCACAGAAAGTTATATTGGATAGTACAGATCTAGAGATTCGTCATTGTCTTTGCACACATAAGCTTGTTATCTATCACCTGAATAACTACAGTGATAATTATAGATTCTTAAAGAACATTTTTTTGCAAGTTCTTGGTATATTCATAATGGTGGCTGTATATTTTTATGACAATGGTTTATTGTCTTTTTACAAATAGTTGTGGTCAGATAGTTTAATAATACAATTAGCCTTATATGTTAATAACATATGTGAAAGTAATTTCACGTATGTTATTTTACTTAAATCAGCAATCCTGTACGGTAGGTCCTCATTGAACATTGTCAATAGGTTCTTGGACATCTATAACATATAACAAAACCTATATTACCACAGGCTAATTGATTTAAACAAGAATTAGGTTCCTATGACATATTTCTGGTCACAAAAACATCACCAAACTTCTAAATGAAGACCAAAACACTTATACTATTAAACAATGAAGTAAGTATGAGCTATATATCCGTTTGAGAAAGTTTTATAAAAACAAGTAAAATAATTATTTTCCCAATTTTTGGTAAATCAGCAAGTGATAGCAGCTCTAGTGGTGGTGAAGTTCAATCAAGGAGTAAATGTTTGCAAAGCAAAAATTGTAAGGAACGCTTCCCACCACACAATTCAAAATCAATTACAATACAACAGGTTCACTGAGCACTTTTCTTTTTTAAAAAAATTTTTTTATTATACTTTAAGTTCTAGGGTACATGTGCACACCATGCAGGTTTGTTACATATGTATACATGTGACATGTTGGTGTGCTGCAACCATTAACTCATCATTTACATTAGGTATATCTCCTAATGCTATCCCTACCCCCTACCCCCACTCCACGACAGGCCCCGATGTGTGATATTCCTCTTCCTGTGTCCAAGTGTTCCCATTGTTCAATTCCCACCTATGAGTGAGAACATACGGTGTTTGGTTTTCTGTTCTTGTGATAGTTTGCTGAGAATGATGGTTTCCAGCTGCATCTATGTCCCTACAAAGGACACGAACTCATCCTTTTTCAAGGCTGCATAGTATTCCATGGTATATATGTGCCACGTTTTCTTAATCCAGTCTGTCATTGATGGACATTTGGGTTGGTTTCAAGTCTTTGCTATTGTGAGTAGTGCCACAATAAACATATATGTGTATGTGTCTTTATAGCAGCATGATTTATAATCCTTTGGGTATATACCCAGTAATGGGATGGCTGGGTCAAATGGTATTTCTAGTTCTAGATCCTTGAGGAATCGCCACACTGTCTTCCACAATGGTTGAACTAGTTTACATTCCCACCAACAGTGTAAAAGTGTTCCTATTTCTCCACATCCTCTCCAGCACCTGTTGTTTCCTGACTTTTTAATGACTGCTATTCTAACTGGTGTGAGGTGGTATCTCATTGTGGTTGTTGATGGCGAGTGATGATGAGCATTTTTTCATGTGTCTGTTGGCACATGAAATGCCTTCTTTTGAGAAGTGTCTGTTCATATCCTTTGCCCACTTTTTGATGGGGTTGTTTGTTTTTTCCTTGTAAATTTGTTTGAGTTCTTTGTAGGTTCTGTATATTAGCCCTTTGTCAGATGAGTAGTTTGCAAAAATTTTCTCCCATTCTGTAGGTTGCCTGTTCACTCTGATGGTAGTTTCTTTTGCACTGAGCATTTTTCTACCACATTACTTATTACTGTGCATTTGTATGAAATTGAATACTTCACACTTTTATTTTATAATACTTCATATTCATTAATTCATTTTCCAACCAGCTTAATCCAATTCAAGGCTATGGATGACTGGAGCCTCTCCTGGCAGCTCAGAGCATAAGGCAGGAACTCACCCTAGACAGAAACCACCCCATTGCAGGGCACACTCACACTCATACCCACCATAACTCAGTCTGGGACCATGGAGACATGCCAGTTCACCTCACTTGCACTTTTTAGGATGTGGGAGGAAACCAGAGTACCCACAGAAAACCCACACAGATATGTGGGGAACGTGCAAACTCCACAGACAGTGACCCTGACCAGGAATTGATTTTTTTTCTTATTAGTGTTATAACAACATCATGTTGAATAAAGAACATTATTTTGATGACATCCTGTACATTTAAAAAGTATAATTATCCCTATTCCACAGATAGGTAAACTGAAGCTCAGAAGAATTAAGTAATTTCATAATAATCCCTAAAAATAAAAGTAATAATTAAAACAATAATGAACACTTATTGCCAGGCAGTGTTCAGAGTATTTTACATGTATTAACTCATTTAATCTCCAAAACAACTTTAATATATAACTCTAAGAGATAAGGAAAACTACTAATTTTTTTTCAGATGAGAAAACCAAGACACAGAAATTTTCTCTTAAAGAGATTTTTACGGTAAACATCAATATTTTGGGAAAAATTGCTCAACCTCTCTTAGCCTCAGTTTGAGTCTCTATAAAATGAGTATAATGTAAGCAATCTCATACAGCACACATATCAATCAGTTTTTGTTTGGTTATGTTATGATTCCAAATAATCCCCAAATCTCAATGATTTACAAATGAGGTTTTTTTTTTTTCTTTTTTTTTCTTGTTTTTGTGTGTTGGTGGCTTCACTCTCATATCTTATTCTAGAGATTAGGCTAAGGAGCTGATCCAATCTAGGACACATTTTCAGGGCAGAGGAAAAGAGAAAGAGCTGGCAGAAACATACAGTGGTTTCTAAATTTCTTCTTAGAATTGGCACAGTATTACACTGTTCACATTTTAACTGGCAGTAGCAAGTCATGTGGCCAACCTCGATGACACCATGTCTTCCTTTCACAAGGAAACCCATCAAGTCACATGGCAGTGGTCAAGGATGATTTTCTTACAGGGAAGAGGGGAACTGTGCTTGGGACAAGCATTACAATCTGCCACAATATGGATTAAATATAATAATATATAAAGACCTAATTCAGTGCTTGACATCTAGAAGTTCACCACAGTTACAGTTATGATTTCCTTTTTCCTTTTTAATGCATTCAGGTAAATCTTAGAGCTTTGAGACAAAGTACCGATTATAAAAGTGACCACTGACAATTATTCTTTCCTCTTGTTCCAGGAAAGCTTTAGTTACACTTTGCATCATTAAGCATATATTAATATTTGAACTGATATAAGGAAGACTTAGAAAAAATTTCAGATTTTTTTCAGAATTAAATTTATTTCACGTAGATAAAAACCATGAAAAACATTTACATTTTCCCACATTACTGCACAACATTTCAACGGAATATTTCTTGCCATAGATAATATTTTGCTCATCTGTAGAACTGAAACAACAGTTTATATTCTTCAAGATAAAGAAAAATGGCATGTTTGAAATTTTTTAAACCCAGACAATAACATTTGGCTTCATTATTACCGTCCTACATAGTCCATTACTAAATTATTTTCATTATCGATTAGCACCAATTTATAAAAATGCATTCTTAATATTGGTTTGGTCAGCTGGAATACAGCAGAAAAATTAACACAGTTCAGAAATACCAAGCATACATTTTTGCTGCACATTAATCTGTGCAGTAACTACACCTTATGCATAGGGCTATGACTAGCCTTTATTACTCATAAGTTTGTTTTCAAATAATTTTCACCAGTAATCTGAAAATTTTGACAATTTAAAATGATTACTATTTTTATGTTTACATGAAAAACTAGTATAAAAAATAATTTGACTAAAGTGAAAATTTCAAATAAGTCCACTGGCAGATGAAAATAAAGCAAAAAATTACAATGGGTTTCTCACCTTCTATAGTAGTTGGTTTCAAACATGTGTAAAAAGTAAATTCTATGCTATGAGACGATGAAATCATCTTAGAAATTAGTTTCTAAGATCAGTCTTAAAGATATTTCAGAATATTCTAGAATATGATCTAATTATTCTTTCAGTTGTTTATAGAAAAATAAAACCACAGAATTATTCCTGTTACCTGGGTTGAAGATCCTAATAACTAAATAGGTGTAAATTTGGATAAGGTATAATAATTTGAAATGAGTGGATAATGTCTGATTTCTCTATGAAGCATAAGTAGATTTTAGATACCTTATATCTGTGACTCAGAATGTCAAATTACAGCATGTATTGGCAGTAGCTGTCTATGGCAGAGAGGTAATATTTGGTCTGCTATGAAGGACAATAAAGAACGAATGAACTTTTTTTCCTTGAGAGACAAGAATATTAAATAGAAATAATATCAAGGAAAAAATTGCCTGGTCCCAAAATATAAGGGTCATTAATTGAAGACAACAATTTTACTCTTTTTTGACAATGAATAGCATTATCCATATTATTAGGAATAATGTAATACCACCTCATTCTTATCATGTGTTACAATCATTATGTATATATGAATACATATATAAAAATACAGACACTGCATGGTGACTAAGCAGTTTTGGAATTAATCCATAGACTAAGTCACAGCATGCATAAATTGTTTACATCTTAACTGCTTATTTATACCTGAACAAATGTTCAATAAGTATACTGCTAATTTTCAAATGATGTAATAAAAAATCTGGTGGTAGTACAGTATTATTTTGCTGAATTACATTTGAGAAAAAAGAAGCTTCCTGCTGCATCTATTTTAACATAGTATATCATGGATCTTCTTATAAGAATACATGTATGGAAACTTAAAAGGTCATAAATTTCTCATGAGGAGACGTTATTTGATCTGTCATTGGTGTGTATTTGCAAAGCATTTTAACACTACAAACACTAGAAATTTGAAGACTGGGCATTGGAAAAGGTTTATACTCTACTACAGTGATGCTGGTGTACTTCGGTCTCTGAGTGACGTCAATCAGTTGGAGGTAGGAGTTTATCAATGAATTGCTTGACATCCATCATTTCCTGTTGACACGAACTATGCATCATACTTTAAAACCTATGAAGGTTTTACCAATGTTTTTAGTTTTTCAACCATAAGAGAACCAAACACCAGGGGAACTAAAGGGTCACAATCTCTGTGGCACTGGAGAATAGAAATATCTCTATTAGCGCCACTGATAGGGCCCTGTGGAAATGAAGCCTGAAGTAGAAACCAGCAACTGAGCGCAGTGACACCCGTCAGTTTCCGCTGCGTGGTAAGGGCAGTATATAAAGATAAAGCTCCTCCCTGAGAAAATCCTCCCAAAATAATTCTGTTAGAAGGAATGCCATTGTTCACTTCTTGATCAATCAAAGCTTTTATATTTTCAGCTGCCTGTTTACTCCCAGGTTCATCCTCTTGTGAATCTGGTGAAAGCCCAATAATATCAAACCATGAAGGCACAGCCATGTTCATATTTAATGTAAAGGCATAACAGACGGGGCATGCGGGCAGATATATTTGATATGTGAACTTCTGATACCTGCAAAGGCTTCTGTTCATCCGTGCCCAGTATCTCCCAAGCCGTGAAGGAAAATCACCGTGGCGGTGGCCTTCCAGGCGGCGGGCATGATGGTTTTCAGCGGGGCTGACATGTTATTTCTGCACATAACACCGGCTCAGCTCGCAGCGCAAGCGGAAGGAAGGGCGGGCGCCCGGCGGCGGCCCAAGGGCGTGCGAACGGCCAGCTTGTTTTTGTAGTTGCTTTCACTGACCTAGTGTTATGTAGTTTATTTATTTATTTAAATATTTATTTATAAATAAAGAAAACTTTACAATTGGTTAGATATTATTTCGAAGCATGTAAGCTGATTTGTGTAATGAGTATGAAATTATGAAATAAATAAAACTAGGAAGAAAACTATAACTATCTGGATGAGTTCCATGTCTCATAAAAGAGTTTGTTTAAAAATGCCCTTTGCTATGGTTGCTTTAAATTAGTTGGTTTTGTTGTTTGGGCTTCAAAGAATGGTTTTATATACAGGGAAGTAGTTTTTATTTTACATATTCCATAATAATGTGGTTCATATCAATATAAACATCATGTAGTTCTCAAAGTCAATAGTTAATTTCCTCATACTGATTTGTGATTTTGAACACACAGACACACACACACACACACCAAAGTTATATATAAACAAGATTTTACCCTAAAATGTATGCATAATGCTTAGCCTGAAAGACTATTTTCTACCATGGAAAGAGTTTAATGAATAAAGTAGAACTGTTTGAAAATGAGTAAAAGTGTTAGTCCACCATAAACATGTTTTGTTAGATAAATTCAAATATTTATATTTGATAATTTTGAGTATATTGATTCTAGAAGAGAGACTATATGAAGGATGTCAAGGCAGTCATTTGCCAGACTGTAAGTAATTACTTCTTTATACTTTGTTTTCACAGACTGTCTTATTTCAGGAGAATTTTTATTTCTGAAATCATTGATCGGTGTTATTATTCCTGCCATTTAAATGAACTGCAGATATTTTCTTGGTTAAAGCGATATAGTGACAAGATTTTGTAGTGTAGCCCATTCTTTTAGGGATAAAGATATTTATACAGCACTTTCTGCCAACATAACATTTTCCCTACTGACTTCTGTTGTTGCCTGTTACATGTTCATTCAAAGGCAAGAAAAGCGCAGCAAATCTGTCTATAAGAGTATCCTTTGGCTTTAGGAATTTTTAGCACCAGTAAAAATGGAAACTTCTATTGTTTTCCTTTGGTGAAGACTACTTTGTTGACAAGAAATACCTGTAGTCCAGATTAAAAGAAGAAAACGTTTATGGAATAGAGAATTATTTTCAGTGAAAACAATTAAAATGATTACAAAGTCCACTTTTTGTTGTTGTTGCTTTTTTGCCTGCAAGAACAAAATGGTCATAGGCAAGAAACAAAAACATTGCTTCACATTTGAAAGGCCTCTGGAAAAAGTTCAAAACGATTTGAAGACTACTGTCTCATCAGTTTCTTCAAGTGTTAGAATTAGGAAAGACTTGGCATTACTATAGATTTTATGAACTTATTTAAAAAAATATTCTTCATTGCAAGAAAATGAAAAATTATAATTTAAAAAATAATTTTCATGGTTATAGATATATAACAAATACCTTCACTTGGGATGTTATCTGCTATACTGAATATTCTAGATTTTTATTAAGTAATTGTATGGAAACATAGGCCCAAATGTAGTACTTAAAGTAAAAATGGCTAAATGTTTCCTCATTATTAGATTGCTATTCTTGTTGAAGAAAATAATTTAATTTTTTAATTTTTATCCTCATTCTTTAGTAATTCACTGATTAAATAGCAAATAATAACCAAGATGATTCTAGTATTGTAGGGTGAAGGAGTATATATGGTAATCCAGGTCAAGTACTTGATGCATTTCCTAGCACATTGTTCGACCTCAGTAAATGTTAGGAATAATTTATTATCAGTAAACCAGTTTCGCGTTGTCACTAATTTATTGTGTCATCTTTGGTCAGCCATTTATCTTTTAGGTCCTCATTTTCTTCATTTGAAAATATGGGGGAAGGTTTGAAGTAGATGATCTCTATGTCTCTTCAAGCTATAATAGATAATTGTACTTTGTAGTGTACTCAAAGTGAATGACTTCTAGGATTCTGGGGCTTGATTTAAAGGGTACATATAGCACTTGTTATGTAAATATATTGGCTATTTTTTATATAGATGCCATTTAAATAAATCCTTTCCAAGAAATGTCATTGGCTGACATTAATTAATTTTTATAAAGAGCTTTGAAGATGAGAAATGGTATATAAGCGGTCATTACTATCAAGCATGAGGAGTGTAAGTTTAACATTGCTATAATGTAGTTTGAATCAGAAAATAAGATTGTATTAGAATAATTTTTAATAACACCAACAAAAAGCATGAATCCCTTTTCTGAAGGAAAGAGTACATAAAATTATGCACATGTGATAAGTGCTTGAACATTTCATTAAATACTTTTACAATGACAAAAAATGCTGTATATGGTATTCAATTCAAAAATTTCTGAAAAGAATCTTAAGCACAACTGTTACTAAAATATAGAGGACATTGCTTTTGAAAGTTTTTTAAAATAAATTGCTATTTATAATGTGCATATTGGTAATTATGCCTAAAACCTTTTGGCTACCCAAAGCGGTGAGATTTTTATATGCAATAGTCCCCCTTATTCATGAGGGATACATTCCAAAACCCCTAGTGGATATTTGAGACCACATATAGTAAACAATCATATGTGTACTATGTTTCTCCTATATATACATACCTATGGTAAAGTTTAATTTTTAAATTGGACACAGTATTCATGCACTTTGAAGCCATTATTAAGTAAAATGAGGGTTATTTGGTCACAAGCACTGTGATACTGCAACAGTAGATTTGATAATAGAGCTGGTTAGTAAGTGACTAATGGGTAGGTACATACACAGTTTGGATACACTAGACAAAGGGTGGATTCACATCCTGGGGGGGACAGAGTGGAACAGAATGATGTGTCATTGTAAACTTATGAGTTATTTGTCTCTGAAATTTTCCATTTAATATTTTTAAACTAACTAACCACAGGTAACAAATCACAGAAACTACAGGTAAAGGGAAACCGCTATAGTTTCATTTCAAGGGATAAGTTGACACTGACTCATAGTGTCTCTAAATAAATGGAATAACGAATCCTGCAAATATGTAGTGCTATGATGCTATGCAACTTAAAAGGGTTAAAATATATAAACACACTAAATTTTGATTCTACAATTCATTATATAAATCTCTATGATACATTTCCTTTCTACTTTAGCATTTTATTAATTCTGTATTTTACCTATTTTTAGAAACTTATTGCTAAAACGTATTTCTAATACAAAGTCTTCCCTATACTAAGAAACACTACTTATCTCATTTGTAAGTCCAGAATGCTTCCTTGGAGGAGTAGAGACGCAAGGGCAAAGAGTATCTATTGAGATAGCTCATCACCCACCAAATACCCCCATGCCATTCATATCTAAGGTAGTCTAGTCTAAAGAGAGGGATAGATAACATACATAATAGAAATATTCTGAAAATGTTTGTTGACTTCTGCCTTAAGAATACCTGATATTCATTTTGGTGTGCCATTATTTAAACATATGTATATAAAATATATAATCTAGAATATATTTTAATTAATACTTATCTAAATTATAGAGTCACTCTTTCAAAGTCAGCAGATATTTGGTGATGTGTTCATCTGTATAACCTTGCATTTTGGTACTTAAAGGACAAGTAGTTTAATTTTACATGATAGAAAATACAAGTTTTCTGATGTAAGTTTTCTATCATTTTAATCATTTTTCATGTCTATGTAGACAAATATTCATTAGTAAATCCAAGTGTTTCTTAATCTTAAATGTTGAGAAAAAATGTTGGCAAAAGAACCATCATCTTACAAAAAACACACACAAAATGAGGATATGATTTGTGTAAATATTTCGCCATTTAGTAAGGCTAACTGTAATTTCTCATAGCACATTTTTTTCTTCACAGTAATCCAGTGTTTGTGTATTTAACTAAGTAAAGCTGAGAGATTTTGTGTCTCATAAACTTCTTAGGAGAGTCTCTTGGCATCGTCATTTGCCACTTGCCTTTTAGTGCTCCTTGGTTCATTTATTTGAAGATGAAAAACTCAAAATGTTATAACTTGCTGATGTTTTGCCTTCTTTGTTACTGTTCTTCCTTAAACATTAGAATAAAATGTTCAAGAATATTCATTGTAAGCACGTCCCTGAAGCTATTTCCCCAGGGCAATGTTCAGTTTCAAATCATGGAGATGATTTTGATAAAAGGACTTGATACTATAAAGGGAAGAATTTGTATAAGTCCGTCATCTGGCCATCCTGTGATGATAGCATTTATTTTCTCAAAACCTTGGCAGGTCTGCAAAAGAAGTCAATGAACTAAAGGTTAGACAAACATGGTGCATAGTATCACTGTATCAATACATAAGCAATTTCAAGTTTTTCTCTATATAAAATGAGAGTTAGGGTTAAAAAAGTCGTTTCTGAAACTTTTAAAGTAATTTCTGAATATTTTGTAGAAGTTTATTTTCATAAAACATTTATAACCCAAGCACAGTAATATTATTCTTAGAGTTGAGATCGGTAAAGGAACAAATGAGTTTAGAGAGAATTCTCTAATAACTAGCTAAAAAGTAAAAATTCTGTGAACCAACAATTTGTGATAGATGCAGCCTTAATCATGGCTTAGATCTCATCAAGATCCCTTACAAAAATATGGATAGCACTTCCCTTCATTTCCAGTATTAGATGGTAGGCCATTGCTTCAGACCTGTATTTCTGCTTGGCCTAGTTTCTTCTCTACACCTATCACCAAAACTTTTGGAAAAAAGGCATGATGGAGGAGGAGATGGTTCTGTGGGAAGAGAAAGAAAAGAAAAGCAACTAAAGAGAAAAACATAATGGCTTGACATATTAGAGAACTTTAAACATACATCTGTTTATCATTTATCGCTGTCCTACCATCTATCTATGCAGTTATATATCTATCAATCAACCAATCATCTGTCTATCCATCAATCTAATCCATCTACCTATCAGTCAATTACATTTTAAAAGCTCATCTTTTAATTCCGCTTCAATTGAAATGATTCTGTCTCCTGTTAATAGATAGTGTTACAGGGCTTGTTGTAGTTACCGCTTTCCAAATCCTTGTATGCAGGGGAAAAAAAAAAAAAGAAAAGATGTGATGCATTCTAACCAAGCTCAGTTGCATTGAATATTGTGGTTTCTCTTAGTTGATCCTCACTTGGCTCACCTACCAGTTGTTTCTCTCTGACTAACTCATTTTCTGAAAAGGTTTCCCAAGTAAGACATTTTAAGTTTATAGGCAGAATTGCAGTAATTTAGAAACAGTTAAATTACCTAGACCTTTCCATTCCAGCCATTTTTTAAATCTAAAATTATTCTGCCAACGTTTGTTTAAATATTGAGCCAATTGACATTAGTGAGTCTTGACTGTTCATTAAGAACAAATTTTCCCAGATACTGAATAGTTACGTAAATTGCATAGCAGATGTTTTTCTAGGAAAGATCCAAAGTTCAATATTCAAAATATCCATGGAAGTATTTTAATTAAAATATTGAATATTTTGGAATAAAAACTGGTAATATATTTTTACCTTTTTAAATTAATTTTAAAAACTTATTTTAAGTTCAGGAGTACATGTGTAGTTTTGTTACATAGGTAAACTTGTGTCATGGAAGTTTGTTGTACAGATTATTTCATCATGCAGGTATTAAGCCTAGTCCCCATTAGTGATTTTTGCTGATCCTCTCCCTCCTCCAACCCTCTACCTTCCGATAGGTCATAGTGTGTGTTATTCCCCTCTATGTGTCCATGTATTCTCATCATTTAGCTCCCACTTAGAAGTAAGAACATGTGGTATAAGCTTTTCAAAGAAGGTAATATTATTAGAAAGGAATTAAATCATGATATTTTACAAATTCCTTAGTTTACCACATATTTCTTTTGCTTCTTAAATTAAATACATCATCACTGGGTTAAAAACTAGTGATTTATTACTAAACATTAGAAATATGTATGGTAATTATTTTTGGAATGATGGAATTTTATATTTAAATCAGGAATAACATCCCCCAAAAGTTGCTTAATTGAAATAGTCATACTCTTCTTGTTTCCTTCAAAATAAACATCAGTATTCATCAGATGATTGATATATTGATTAAAACATAAATAATAGCACCGTTTTTTCTTATGTAAAATGTCTTTTCCTTGCATTGCTTGTACTAGACAAGTAGAAGGCATATTTTATGAAAAAAAAAGTCAAGTGTTCTCTAGAAAAACCTATCACAATTGCTTATTTCAGTTGTCATTGATGGCTCAATTTCTTATTGCTTGTGCCACCAATTCAGAGATACACACAAATTTTAATGTACCTTTAACATAGCATATATTGCTGTTAGAGAATGGTTTGGGACAAAATCCAAGAATTTTGATGTGACATAGAGTGACTGGTACTAAAATGACCACTAAAATCCCTTCTTCTCTTATTAAAGCCTGCATTACCACTTTTTGAAGCTGGTTCTTAGCTAGAGACATGTAGAAAGAAGCACACTTAATGACATGATTAATTTTGTACAATTTAATGAAGGAGGTAGTTCAAGGCTGTTGGAAATAGTTTTTCTGAAACATAAGTACTCTTACTTTAAAAATGCCATGTTTATTTTTTAAGGTATTAAAATTTACTTGAAAATGTTTCTATACCTTTTAATGAGTTCAATTTCAGACATATATATTGCATAATTTAAAACTAGATGAAATATTTTGTTTTATAAACAGTAAATTTATCTTTTTAAATATTTTTATTTAAAAAGGGAACCAGTTATTATGTGAGACTAGTATTTTTTAGAAAAAAATCATGATGTTATTAAATTAAATACAATTCTTTATGTCTTTAGAGCTGCTCATTTAAAAATATTTCTTTGTCAAAATGCCAAAGAATAAACAATCTCTTTATCAAATTACTTTGATAGTTTTGAGTTGACACCCAGAATACCCAGGCTTTGCGGTCTCTGGCAGAAGGGCATGTAGTTATAAACTTGCAAGTCCTGGGAATTTTTTTCATGTACATGAACCCACCTCAGGAAATTCAGCATTCCCGGAAATAAAGATCTCAGGAGACCCCAGGATCTTTAATATTAATTGTGAACGGTCTAGAATGATATACTGTACAAAGCAGCCATTGCAAATTTGTACTAAAACAAAGAGTGAAATCAAGACAAACCAAAATAGTCTGTGCCCCCTTAAAAAGTTGCTTATCTTTAAAATGAGCACTAAACTGTGTTTCCCATGCAATATAAACAGAAGAATTACTCATCTTTCCAAAAAAAGCAAATCCTTATTAATGTATCAGTCAACATTTTTTAAAATTAAATTTGTCATCTAAATTCAAGCACTTCCCAAATAATCAAGATGTATCAAAACTCTACATGTGCATGCCCAGGTATTAAGAAACAAGTATATTTAAAGGCTACAGTTGATTTATGTACCTAAAATGTAATTGTTTTATTATTGTGAGACAAAAATAAATTTTCTCTTAAGATGCCTTATATTGTATATGAGTTGTAGAGTTTGTGATTTCTTAAATATATAGTGCTTATTTTTGAATTTAGTGACACACGCTTGTATGGAATGCTGGGATTGTGATGGAATGTTGAGATAGGATGGGATTGAAATAAAGGAAACTACTCCAAAAGAGTGGTAAGAAAGATTTAGAATGTTATGAATTGTTTTCTGGCTTTGAAGTGTGCTACCTTTAATACGTGTGTTTGTCTTATATTGTCTTTCTAGTGTATTATACTTTAACTCAGTGGTTGCTGCCAAATCCATCTCTCCTTGATTTAGTTGTAATAAGAAACTTGTTTTCTTTTCTCCCTTTTACACTTTCCCCCTTTCTGCACAACTTTGCTTTATTCTTTAACTCCTCCTCCCCAAATCCAAATGAAGTGTCACAATTTAGACTTCAAAGCAATTTTTTAAGTTTCATTACTCACTTGAAAGGGGTAACTCTCTTCTATGCCCTGTATGATTTTGTCTTCTAAATAAAATGCTTTGGCAATTTAAATTTATTTCAAAAATGCAGGTGGAAAATTGATTTAAAATACCTTAAAATTAATGGTGCATTACAAGTTTACTTTATTCTAGTTTATCTAGAATGGTTTAGGAGCCCTACATAAAACTTGGGTGCTGTGTTCAAAGTTTGTTATAAAAATAAAGCACTAAAAGTTTCTGGACTGATTTCGAAAATCTAACAAAGTTCTTAAGGTTCTTATCAGGATACTTTTTAAAGAATGAATAATCATTTTTATAGGGTAAAATCTGAGATAATATGGGTAAACTCTTGGAAAGCACAGTTTGTGTACACATTTTATTGCCCGACAGCCTAGTTCCACTGTTAGGCATGCAGGAAGCCATCAATACAAGCTTCTGGAATTGCATTGAGTTGGAGACTGAGGATAGTTGAGGAAGCCAAATAATGTGAATGGGTATCAATCATTGCAAAAATTCTCATGTCTTACGATATGCTTTTGTTGTATTAAAGAAATGTTAGAGAACCTAAAGTTGGAAACTTATTTGCTATTCATTTTTCAGTAAAATGTTAATTTTCATTTAGCAATCCTCAAGAGATTGTTGTTAACCGTTAATACATCAAAGGCAATGCTTGCCTTAACAATAAACCAAGAGGATATTTAGTATGAATTTGTATGTTTTCATCTTTATTCCATTTACCTCATATGTTGTTTTCTTTTCTTTAAAAATGTAAAAAAAGATGGAATACCTATTGAAGACAAAGCTTTCAACGAGCTTTTATATATTTATTTTTATTTATACTAACCACTCTGATTGATAAGGATATCTCTTCACTGGTTTGGAACACAGATCTATGATCTTAAAAGCAGCAACAACAACAACAAAACACCCAAAGATATTATTTTTGTAAATAATCCATTATAATTTAATATTTTCTAAGAGCAAATCTCTGAACATATTAGTTACAACATTACTGGAAAAAAACCTAAAATTATATTTTGCCTATATAATGACTAATTGTCTAGCAAAATGCCTTGTACACAGTAAGAATTTAGTAAGTTTGTTATAGTAAGAAGGATATAATTACTTCATACAACGAAATTTAGTTTGTGATAATCCACTATAAAGCTTGAAAGTAGACATTTCATATATTCTATCAGTGAACATATTTTAAAACAATGTACATTTAAAAATCTATGAACCATTTTTAAGTTTCTAAAATAAACAAAGGATATCCAGCTGGTTTGTTAAGTGTCTTATTCTAGGTTAAAGTTGACTCTTTAGGTATGTGTGGATGTGTGTGTCTCTATGTATACATGTATGTACACATTTTATATATGCACATGTAGCTATACAGTAAATATGCTCTTTCTCTACACACACACAGACACATACACATACACACATGAATATGTCATATTTTCTGATTCACATGATCATTCCAAGGATGCTTTATTTTCTTCATATCTGATTGATCTCCCATTGGCAGTGTCTCCCAGCACTTGAGCTCTAAGTTTTTCTGCCCCCACAGCCTCTTTGTCAAGTAGTTAATGATGTGTCAACAAACACTTAAATAGGGAACTCCCTATTTCCATGAAACCATCTGTGAATTCTTCTGTGATGTGAATAATCACATTCTAATTTATCTGTTTTTCGAGTTGTCTCACTTTCTTTAAAAGAGGCTGTCTGGTGATATTATTTTAGAATAGGAAATTTTTAAAAATTGGTCTCTCCGGTACTCCTAGTCTTAAGCAAGAAATATGTAATTAATGACTAAATGGAATCCTCAGTTAGTACCATAAATATCAAGGCCAATAAAGAAATTCAAAGCTAGAATCTGTTTAATATGCAGTAATCTATAAGAATTCTTATAACTCATGATAATTTGTTTAGAAGATGTAGAAAAATGGGTAATACTCTGTTTCTGAGTAAAATAAAATCAGTATTATTTGAGAATTTCTTATTCTCCATGTCTCTGTATTTATATAAATGCACTTATTTTAAAAATACTGTATATTTGAAACCTAAATGTATGTATTCAGTGTGATTTATCCTGCCATTAAATTTTAGAGGGGAAAATAATCACCAGTCAGGCTTACAAAAGCTTTTATAAAGACCAGTGGTTAGAGTTACTGTGGCTTTGAAATACCTCGAGTGGTTTCTATGGAAACATGAAAGTTAAGCAGAGAGATAATTTTAGATAATATTTAATATATCATCTACTTCCTCAATAATAAAAATAGCAACCTAAACTTTTCAGGTTGTTATAGTTTCCCCCCCCCAAAATGCTAGATTCTTAAACCCTTTGAAATATGTAGATGAAAACATGGATTAAAATTACTATGTACAGTACCTGTGAAGAAAAGAGACCACCTCTTATTTCTTAGCCCATATATAGACAGTTTTGTTCAGGGTCTGTGTATAACTGAAAACTCAAATAAACTGGCAACACAGTGTAGTAAAACTTGCAGGAAAAAAAAGCAAAATTTCTTAAAATATTAAATTGCTTATTAGTAAATAAAAGCATGTAATTTTATATGGCTTCTGATCAAAGTTAATTTTATTTATGTGTATTTGATTTTGGTGGGGAAGAAATTTGTTTATAGAGTATAGTTTCTTGCTCTATGAGAGTAAAATAAGTTATGTTAACTAATATCTAACTAAATCTCTCATTTTATTTGAATAAAAATGTCCATTTTAGAGCACAGAAATGCCTAAAATAGACACAAAAAATGTCTATTTTGATGAAAAATCCATGTCGTTGGACATGGCCACATGGAGCTGTAAGATTTAAGTTTTTTTATGAGAGCTTCCATTAAAAGCTTGAGTATATATCTTAAAATAAGATGGCCTTTTATTTTATATGGACACTTGTATAGTTTGTGGAGACTTCCTGGAAAAACTAAAACATCTCCAGTTTTTATTTTACAGAGCCTTGTAATATCTTAAAAAGTGAAATTGGTCAAAGCATGTTTAGCATATTGTAGTTTGCTTTACAATTTGAAAGCAAATACTTTTATTAACATCCAATTGTCTTTCTTAAAATGGCATGAAAATACTTTATGTAGGAAATTTAAAATATATTTAAAGCTGAAGCATTATTTTAGTGAGGTTTGGTTTTGTCTTATCTTTTTTTGTGCATCATAGGTTTTATAAGCAAGTGTTTACATTTCAGATATGATATCAGAAACTTGCACTCTTAGTTGTGTAATTTATCAAGGGTGTCTACAAGTATCTGATAAATCATATTCGGTTGGAGGTAATCTGTTGTAATCCCAATACAGAAATCACGGGGGGAAATGGTCCCAGCAATGAATTATTCTTTCTTTCATTCTTGCTACCTTGAGTCTACCAATTTTTCTCAAATCCCCTGATTAACATCACTTGCCCCCCATCCTGCCCCATTCAAAAAATGTCTTTTAACTAAAAATACAGAAAAATATCAAGTAAACAAAATACATCAGTAATTTTGCTTCTGGAATGGTAAAAGTTGTTTTTTAAAAACGGTTAAAGAGTAGGATTATAAATAAGACATGAATCCACAACTGTCAATTTCCTGTTATAAATTGTACAAGAGGACCAAAGGTTTAGAATATTGCTTAATATTCTAGCCTTGGAATTCTTAGTATTGTAATAAGATTGGTAATGCTTTCCTTTCCTTATTTCAGTGCATAATAAATTTAATGTTTTCAAAAGTGAATATTTATTTAGGGATAAAATAAAGACTGTGCTTTATAGTTACAGTTTGCGTGCTCCTCTGTAAAGAATAGAGTGACTATCTTGTGTTAGTATAGATACTTTCAAATTCAAAAAGTCTATCAAGATTTAAAGAAAATGTTAATATATTACACATGGCATATTGTGTTAAAAAGTCTTTCTATGATACTCAAAATGTTTCAGAAACAATGACAAGGTCAGTGTTGCTAGAGATTCAGTGCTTTACTAGAATGCAATGGTTTTAAGGGAAATAATACCAGCTCACACATTTTAAGGCTTGAAACTGAACTCCTTGATTGTGTTTAGCATTTTGGAAGTTACAAGGCCCTCCTATTTTGTAGTTGCTGTAGATTAGATGGGTAAATGAAAATGTCTTTCTGATTTCCTAGAAACACTTTGTTTCTATTTTTTTGTGAACATATATTTTTGTGAATGGCCTTATTGTCTCATGACTGTTTTCCAGGCTGTGGTATCATGATGAATGGGTAATTACAGTACAAGGCACCAACACAGGCCACTGCATGTAGTATGTTTTTACTTCATAGTGAGATTCTTTTTAAGTTCTGAAGTTCTTGGATTAAATTAAATTTCATTTTGTCATACCTAATGTGTTTATTTTCTCTTGTGAGGAAAAAGTCTTCAAACTTTATATGATTTCTTAAATTCAAAAAATACAAGAAGCACAATTCCAATTTCATGAGAATGTATTATTTCTTAGTATCATACATTCATAGATGATAGATTACTTTGATGTGTGTGTTAGCAGTGCTTTGACTTGTTTAAAAATGCCATCATTTTATAATATGAATTTTTCTTGCTAAGAATAAAAATTGACTACACAATATGATAATATTTGTTTCTGATCCAACACACAAAATGAAAGCTTTGCTTATTTATTTGATTAAAATGCAAAAGTGCAAGTGCGTTTAGGTTTGTGTTGTATAGAATAGAACTTCTTTTATCAATCACTTTCATAACCTTTAAAGAGCCTTAAATAGTACATATGAAAAACACATTCATATCAGGTTCCCCTTGGGGATTTTTTCTTTGGTTTAAGAAAATTTTATTAAAAATCGGCATTGCAAATAACATTTTTCATAACTATATGTAGACCTGTTAAAATTTTTATTAAAACTGGAGTTCGGCCTGTTCTTTTTCATCATTCTATCAGATATTAAACTCCTGCAGCAGCTGTAGGAAATAGAGAAAGGGATTTTCAAAGGGATTTGAGTCTCCCTGTCTCTGTGCCTTTAGTGATCATATTATCATAACTATCACACATAACAAAGCTCTAAATCTGTAATTCAGATAAAGTAGTCGGGACTCTGAAATACAAAAATCCAAACATATGCCGTAACATTTTTTTGCAATGCTGACTCCTTTAACATGGATTTTGTAAACTTGGAGAGGTATTCAAGAGCTTTTGTATACGAACACAAACTAAACAACATTGTTAGTGGTATGTCTGACAGAGATTTAATTAGAGGTGTTTTTATACATCCAAGCAGTTCCATTAAAAGACCATGCCTACATGCTCTAGCAAATTATGATCAAACCTCTAAAGGTTAAAAAGAATGAAACTAGAAGCTTGTTTTGAAGCAAGGTCTACATGAATCTATGTCTAATCCTGCAACAGTCTGAGTTCTTTCTCAAGAGAGCAACATTCCTTAAATGCAGTGCTAAGGGTGGTAAGTGTGACCACATAATTCTTTTATGAATTAAATTAAAAATGAGGGTAATAAAATTGTAAATGGGCTGAAATCCAACTGAAAATTACACAAGAAAGAGTTATACAATGAGTTTTTTCTTCACATTTACAGGACAAATTTATAACTTAATATCTACATGAAAAGAATATTTGTGCTGTAAAAAGTTGGTAACGCTCTCATCAGAATGTCCAACCAGTTTGTAAATGAGCAGCCGTACGTATATATTTATTGTAACAGTGCCTTCTACTGGTCACACATTATCTATGATGTCAGTGAAATTACTGAAAAGTAATGAAAACTTGTGTTTATCCTAAATTATTCTTGGGTATTTTTATTGCCTTGGCAAAAGTATTTCTGTGAATCACAACTTACATGCATAAAAAATATGGTGTGTTAGAGATTAACACATTTTATTTCTGTTATACTTTAGCAGTAATTGGACCTGTTAAAAAGTTTCTCCTAAAAAGAAAAGCATTTCCTACATACTGCAACTTAAAATGGGGAATATTTCCACCTGTTTATTTTTATTGTTTTTCTGATTTTGAAATTGATCTTTTACTTACCGGCATTTTTCTCTTTAGCTTTTCAGTCATACTGTGTCTAATTAAAATGAGTAGATTTCTTACATATTATCAATATCTATAAAATCTGAGAATCATGAAATTTCTTTGTAATTTGAGAAATGCAGCAGAATTTGAAATATAACTTAACTAACAAAATATTTAATAATATTTAGTAAGAAGGATTTAAGATTTGTCTAACTATCAAGGTATAACAAAGATGGTTGATTTTAAATTTGCTTTGAAAAAGAATCAAATAAAAAGAGAAGCATGTATAATCATGAAGAAAAGTTGTATTTTTCAGCAAAATATTGACATCAAGTATTTCATTCTTTCTTAATATAAAGATACCAATGAAATCTCATTATGAATCTATATTATTTCAGTTTTAATTTTAAATAGCATTTAATAAACTTACTTATATGATTATAAAATAATTGTTTTTCAAAAAAAAGCATGTTCCGATTAATTTTCTGTAGATACGGTTTACACTGAATGGACTATCTTGCTGAAATAACATTTTTAAGAAATTCTGAACATGAAATTTTTACTATCTGCAATAAAATTAAAATCTGTGTTGTGGAAAAAATATTTTACTTTTGTTTAAGTCATTAAATACTGCTTTTATTGCCTGAAGCAACATTTTTTAAAACTTTATTATGTACAAATTAAAACCTGAATATCTGATAAAATTCATTCTATTTAGCTAGAAATTATTGCTTCAATGGAGACAATCTGTTTATGTCAGAAATAATGTAAATCAGAAGGAATCCTCATGATTCCCCTTATCACAGATTGTTGCACGTGTGTGCTCACTAGTGCTTATTAGACTAGAATCCAAAAACTTTCCTCAGGAATGCATCACACCAGGGGCAAATTGTTTCGATGCTCAATTCAAAATTTGGAATCACCTACATGACCATAACATTCAATGGAGAAAACACAATGTTTTCATTTCCTCAAAACTCTTTATTTTAAACAATTGTTTTCTCTAGGAACAAAATGCCATCATTACAATTCTATCTTAACATTCATGGAGAAAAGATCAGGATTAGGAACACAAGGTACAGTCAGTATTTTTTGAACAGTGTTCCAGTGAAATTTCACTCAGTGCTGAAAAGCATATTAATGGAGGAAAAAGCTAGAGAAACAGTTGTCAGAGATGAAAGGGTGCTGTTTCAGGTTTGTACATCAACAACTTCATTCCTTCGTGTGTGAGAAAATCCTTCTATTACTTTATAACAATGGCATCCGTTTTGTTTACCTTGTGGCATCCATAATAAGGATAGAGGTGTTCCTTGTTAAATTTTGTTATTTGGAATGAAGTACATATATCTTTACAAACAAGTGTCTGGTTGCTATTTATCCATTTGTGACTATTTCCATATTATGTGTGTACATTTACACTTGCATAGATGCATCCATGAATAATGAGCTGTGGAAATGTGTGGGCAAGGACATAGAAAGAGACAATACATGACAGTGGGCAGTTAATGCACTTTCATTTCCATGAGTTAGGGATAATTGCATAATTTATGAATGGCAGAGAAAAGGCACAAGTGTGAATTGCATATGGGCAACTTAATATATCACTACCATGCTAGTTAAAGGATGTGTTTAAACTTACATCACTAGTAGTTTGGAATCAAATCATTTTAAGTGGCACATCAGGAGGAATTGAAAACCTACTGAAAATAATGTAATTGTTTCCTAATAAGGATAGGTTATTTATAATAAGCATATTTTGTTTTTGCTTAATTTGCCTGCAAACTGAGTTTTCATATCTTGTGTTAAATATGATTCATTCATATTTTATTTTATGCAAGGTCTTCATATAAACAAAACTGTGTTCTCATTTTTTTGGAAGTTACATTGTGCCATCTTCTAAGCTATTGAATTCACTGAAGACATACAGATCTTATTCATACTATGTCTAACACAGACATTGTAATGATGATGTGTATTTCATGGAGAATAGTCATCTTTGCTAGAACTTCAGGATTTTCAATGGTTTTTGAGATATATAATAAATATAATTTTCTATGCATTATAATTCTTCCTTGGAATATTTAAACCGTAGTACTCAGTAATTAAATTAAATATTCATTGAGAAGTGCTTCCTAGTATTATTTAAATAGTACATTCAAATGAAGTAGTAATGGATTAGTAATTTTGAAAGGTTTCAAATTCAAAGTGCTGTCTTGTGGTATAACAACACAGTATTGTTATGGGGTGGGGTGGATGCTTGCATATTTACACATTTCTACATATAGTGTAGAGTGCTAAATTCATGTGCCAGTTGATGGCTCTAAAATTGTCCCAGAGAGCTGCAAATGTTCATAATGACTCTGAGGAGTTAAATTTAACCTAATGCTTTATAACTAAACTACAATATGCAAGGAGATTTCAATACCCTGCTCCATCAGCTCCTTGTCTGAGCAACTTCATGAACACAAATTCATTTAGTTGTTCACATCAGTTCCCCTCGCTCCTGCCATAAATGTTGTGTCACTGTATACCTGGGAGGAAGCAAAAATATTTGCTTTACAGCTGCTTTTTCAGAAACATATTTCAAAGACAAAAATGTTTGGTATTTAGAAACAAAACAAACTTCTAATATCCATTATAGTTAATGAAATAGTATATTTCCTCATGTGGGAAGAAAATTACTTTAGATTCAAACCTATGTTAACTTGCATAGTTGTGAAATGTACTAACATCAAGTATTAAGAGAAAAAATAATATTTTAATACAATGAACACAATACTGTGCCATTTATGAAATACAGCACAGAATTTCTGTCTCTGCCATTAAAATGCCTACAATTTGTGAACATCGTAAAGCATACTTTTCTCTTCCTATTAACTGGAACAGACTAATTGCACATTTTGAGAGTGGTTGTTGGGAGATTCCACAGGCAATATTATAATCATTCATGGGCATCAGGCAGGTATTTAACAGTTTGGTTCAGGTTGTCTAGGACAACAAGAATGTTGTTATGCTGCATCTCCAAGCTGCTGGGATGAAATCAGTTGTGACAAAGCAGTGAAGATTAAATTTGTAACAGATACAACACCTTTGAAGTACTAGCTTATGATTTCACAGTGGCATTATAAGTCTTACTGCAGTATTTAAGCAGTTAGAAAGAATGCTGGTTATTAGCAGTTGAAATTTGTAAAATAGGATTTTATTGTCTTTAAATAGCCATGGCAGCACTTTGTATTATCCTAGTGCAACATTTTTGTTACCATGTATTAACGTTGGTGAGTATTTTTCATGCTCCTCTTTTTCCAGGTAAATTCTTTTATCTATCTTTTAAATCCTATGTTAAACAAACATGGAAGCGTATACATATGTATTAATATAAACATATCTATTATGTATTTTAAAATTTAATGCCATTTTGTAGAAGACTAAAGGAAGAAACTTTCTACTTTATTCCTCCCAAATAACATTATAATGATCAGATATCAAATATTTCAGGCCTCACAGAATACTACGTATAAGGCAACTTAAATATATAACACCATAAAGCCGAACTATTCTCTTAATAATCTTGAAAGGACAGCATTAGCTATACGTAAAGCAATTGTGCTTGTTACTAAATCTGATCACATCTAAATTTCCTGTCTTATCATATGTCAGAAAGAGCCTGGCTCCTAAAAATAATGTCCAGAAATCTTGAGGTATGTAATAAACTGCTTCTTGATGGGGAATGTGATCTCCACAGATGTAATATTAGGGAAACATCTAAGGTTCGGGCATAGAAATTTGTATACTAAAATTTTATTTAAGTTATTTAATATTGAACTTGTGTTATATCACTTTGTTTTAATGATTACAGAAACTTCAATGGGTTAACTTTGGATGAGGGTCAGGTTTTATATGTTTATATTTTCTTAGCCTTGGTCAGGAGAAGTGGCTTTGCTTGCCCTTGTGCAGTGCCGGAGTGGTAGGGTTTCACTCCGTTTGAAAACCTAGCACATCCCAAGAGGTTACCTTGGTGTAGATTTCTTTCTTTCTGTATTAAATCGCTTATTGTCGCAAAGTGACTAGTGCTGCTGGGCTTTGAAAAGAACTTCTAAGAGGTTAAAAAAAGCTTCTGTATGAAAGGATTTTTTACTTCTGCGGACAGAATACAGTTTGCAGCTGTCTGACTTGCGACAGTGATATGGATCTGATTGTATACAGTATAGCAGGAGCCGTGGATGCAGCTGGAATGGAGGTTATAAATTTTAAAAGCGATGCAGATTTTTGCCATTAATTGGCTGCTAATAAAAGCAAACTCAATGGCTTCTAACTGTGGGAGACTGTGGTTCTGTATCTGATATCAGGAATTCATACACATTACACAGTTTTAGGGATTCAGACCACGACTAATTGAAATACGAGGCATACTGATCAAATTTAGCATTACCAGCATGCACTATGGTTTGGGACTGTATGGCGACAAGGTAGCATTTATTACTTATTCTCCATAACACTGCTTGATTGAAATATCTAGCCATGTTGTCAGCAGAGGCCCAGCTGGGCTTTAGTACAGCTAATTAAGTCATTAAAAGAGAGGTCAAGCAATCTAATTCTTGCATACTAAAGAACAAAAAAAGTCTTTTATTATATTTTTTAATACATTAAGATTTGAATTTTTAAAGAAATTTCTACTTAATAATAAATGTATTTACTGGTGTATTTATTGAAGTCTTAATTTAAATATATAGAAGTAAGAAATTATGAACTTGTCGATACACAATTTCCAAAGCAGTTTATATGGTTATGTTTTTAAGTAGTATATTGCGGATGTGATTTTTGAAAGTTGTTCAACAAGTTAAATACTGATGGAAGGGGTGTAGATTCTGATGCTTTTCTACTTATTATTTCAGTTATGCTGGTCTTTAGGAAGAATTTGCAGAGATAAATACTATTAAGTACAGTGTATGTATATTATGACATAAGGTATGAGTCCTTCAAATAAAAGCAAATAGATACTATGACATTCCTTATTTTAAGGTTCTTTTGGGTAAAAGTATGAGGTTCTAATTGTCTATTTCTTTGTAATTTATCAAATGCCTCTTCAAATCCCCTTTTCATTTGTCTACTTGAGAAAGCACATGAGCTCGTTTGGGCAAAATGAGTCAGTGGAGATGGAAACATCAATGTATTTGAGTGGACGTGTGTTAACGCTGCTCTAAAATATTTTTTAAAGGTGTGGGGATTACTGACACATTACCTCAAACACCGCTTACTCCATAATGTAAGAATGGTATACTATAATACTTAAAAATATAACTACTTTGCTTTTCTTTATTATGTGAATATGTATGAATAGCTGAATTTACATTTTCTCATAATAGATTCCTGAGGTAAACACTGAACATGGTAGGTGTTCTAGAAATGATTAACCAACAAATGAATGAATATCTTCAATGTACAGTATTAATTTTCTTAATAGTTTGAAGAACAATTTGTAGTGTTTATTTTACATTAATTCTCAATCAGTCATAGTCTCCAAAGCTAGAGTAGAAGATAGATCTTGGCGCTCAGATTTGTTTATTTGATTTCTGTTACATGTATGAATGGATTTGGGGAAATGTTTGGGGAAGAAAAAATTATATGTTAAATTAACAATGAAATTAATTGCTGCTTGTTATTCCTGTTTCTCATTTGGTATATATCATAAACAGTAGAATTGGTAGATATTATTGATTTTGGTCTTCTTTTTAAGTATTTATTGCAATATTAAGAAAATTTAAAAATCAAGTAAATGAGAGAAGAGTGATTGGAGGAGCTTGAAAAAGAATGGACAAAACGATACAAAATAGTTCAAATTACAAGTGCTGTCTTGGTTAGAAATGGTTTGAAATATCAAATGAGGTCTGCTTTAGAAAAATCCTAGAAAAGAACTATAAGGAGATGTAGGTCTTATTCCAGATTTCATATCTGTTGAGGATCTGCTTTCAGCATGCAATTGACATGGAACAACTGTTACTAATTTTTACACTTTTATTGTAGTAGAGCATGCATATCTAAATAAGCTACTGCTATTTTGGCAGGAACTGTACATTTTCAAGTAAAATGTGGGCTGACATCAAAATATTGTTATGGTAATGGCTTTTCAGAGATTGGGGCACTTTGAACTATAAATATAACTAGTTGTTATCTAGCTGCTATTGCTTGAAAGCCTTTGGATGTAAAATTATGCATATAATAAATTGTAAATTTATTTGTCCCAGATGCAGCTTTCTTTACTAATATTTCTAATTCTCTTGGAGAGTAATTGTTATTCATACATAATGGAGAGCCTAATGCAATACCATGAAGATTGGGCATTGGAGCACCTGTTGCTGACTGTGGAATATAGGAAGGGACATATTCATAAATCAAGTAATGAAAACAGTCCTTCCCTGAGATGACTGTATAAGTTCAAGGAGATTCTAGTGGTGAATGCCCTAAAAACTAGTTTGTGTCTATTATGTTACAGCTTATTCAGTCCACATCCTATGTCTTCTTTTCTAGAGAAGTTGAAAACCATGCCTTCCTCAGAATCATACTAACAAATACAGAAGTAGTTTATTTTGGTTCAAAGCTAATATCAGAAATTTATTCTTTGTATCAAAAAATAATTTTCAGCGTCTAGTAAAAGTAACTTTTCCCATAGTAGGCTTTGTTAGTAATAATAAATCTTACGTGAGCCGTTTAAGAAGCACGTTTAATTAAACACATGATCATCAGACTAAAGAATGATCATATTATTTAAAGGCTAACCCTCACTGTGCTCAGTTAAAAGGAGGTCCTGCAACTGGAGTGACAGACAAATTCCCTGTCAACTCTTCCAGACAGTCTCTCATTCATATACAAGACCCATATCAATGGTGTATCACCATGAGAGGCTGCCTCTCAGGCTACCACTTACTGGGAGTTTGTGGATGAGGACATACATTAATCAGAGATGTAAAGTTACCAATCTTCATAGATGACTTGGAACTCAAATGAAGGTTTCACCTGTCTCCCAAAACATGCTCAAAAGTGTTATCATTAACACTGTTTAAAACTGGACTCAAGAGGTAAATGCTTTTAAGAAATTTCTACTTCTCTGGAAAAAATGTTGACTTTTTTTCAAGACTTTAAAACATAGTATTTTGTTAGGTAAGTATTTAAAATAGATATCTCATTTTTCAGGATTCAGAAAGTTTTAAATCTCTTAGCTTACATTTATTGTAAGGACCATGGGTATGGAATATGACTGAAGACCAAAAGTCTGGTCTCAAAATAATTCTAGCTCAATTTTAAAATCAGAAGTTATGGAAGGTTTTGGGGTAAGCCCGAGAATCTCTGGGCACCTGTCCAAAATGAACCTCTAAGTCTTTTGAAGTCTACCCATCACTAATATACACAGCACAGTCTAATCCAGCTGTCTGCCCCTTTTCCTGTTTCCCTTTCTCTTTTTTCAGTCTGTCCTGAGGTACCAATAGCTACATACTGTGGAAGATGTTTAGTAGAATGAATATTGCCTCTTGGAAGTGTTCCCACACAGTGAAGCTAGGGTTTTGTTTGGGGGAGGTGGTGGGGAGAACAGGTAATACTTCAGTCATTTGTCTTTCTGGTTGACATGCATTTACACCATAATAATTCCTACCTGCCTTTCAAACTGCAAACTATTTATCTATCAGTAATAACAATAATATCTTTGCAGATTTGTTTTCTGTTTCAACAAAAGATCATACAATTTTAAAGAGCAGTACTGATTCACAGATGAAAGTAAACAAAATATAATTTTGGAAAATCAAATTAATGAACACCTTTAATACTATAAGACTTTATATTATGTACTATTAAAGTTTTTGAGTGGGTTAAGTCAGTGGAATTTTTAATTAATTAATTTTTTTTTACATTTTACAGTTGATTGGTTAATGAACTTATAATTTAATACATATTTATTTCAAATTTTTTAAAATTATTTTTTGGCTCAGGATGGATTTTAGATAAAGATAGAAAAAATAACATTAAGGCAAAGTAAAATCTAAGCATAGTTTCTAAGAAATCTTTGTAAAATACACATTGAAAACTTCAGATTGTGGTTAGAAAATATTTTTGCTAACCAAAATACTTAAAATAGCATGTGTTTTTAGATTCTCTCCTTTCTTGGTCATTTTCTACTGTTCATAATTGGATATTCATTTATAAAAATTATTGAACTGTTTCTAAAAAGGAAATTCTTCAAATATTTCCAAGCATGTCTTCCAAATACAGTAGCAGAGTCAATTTAGAGAATTTTATGTTGTTATCACAGAACTCCACACAAGTTAACCAAAAACACAGGGCAAGAGCAAAGAAGCCAGTTCCATCATTGCTCTGATCTATGTAATAAAGACTCATTTTATATAAATAAACGACTGGCATGTTGAAGGTCAGAGAAACTATGACTTGGAAAAAGACTGCATGATCAGGTAAAGAAAATAATGGAGGTTTTCCTTTTTTTCAGTACTCACCATGCCCTTCTTGTTTTTCTCTTCCTCTTTATGGTTAAAATCACAAAAGCACTGAACAAGTCTTGTGTATAGATTACTATACCAAAAAGTGTGAAAGGCTGTTGATAGAAAAAAGGGATATTCACAATCTTAAAAATAAACAGACCAGCCAAACACACATAAAAGTCAGCACCATTTAGAAATCTAGATTCGTATTTCAGCCCTGCCTTATGAAATTAGGCATGTTACTAAACATTTCAGATCTATATCTATCTATCATCTATTCTCTGTCTCTGTCTCTCTCTCTCTGTCTCTGTCTCTCTCTCTCTCTCTCTCTCTTTCTCTCTCATAAAATAGTAATAGAATAGTAACCCAATTACCTTTTGGGTTTGTTGGGAGGATGAGATTGGAAAATGTCTGATAAAGAATGTTAAAATTTCTGTTTCACTGACAATTCCAACAGGGGTTTGTAGGAAGATTACAAACTAATTCTAAAATTTTTATGGAGGAAAAAGTACAAAGAATAACCAAAACAACTTTCTGAAGATGAATAAAAAGGAAGCATTAGTGACTTTAGGTTATAGTAATCAAGGTTAAGTGTTACAGAAATAGAGGTAGACAAATAGACTAGAATGGAGACTCCTGATAAAGAATTCTTCCTAAATGAAAACTGGAACAGATCCATGGGTGTGTTGGGAAACTACTCAACAAATGATAGTAGGACAGTAGTTTAGACACATGGGAAAAAAATCCACATAGAATCCTAGATAAATGCAACATCTTGGTGTGAAAACCAAAAGTTTACAGTTTTCAGAGTAAATATAAGAGAAAATATAATATCAGAATATGAGAGCAGAAGTCCTTCCTTCCTTCCTTCCTTCCTTCCTTCCTTCCTTCCTTCCTTCCTTCCTTCCTTCTCTCTCTCTCTTTCTCCCTTTCTCTCTTTCTCTCTGATAGGGTCTTGCTCTGTCACCCTGATAGGCTAGAGTACAGTGACGTGAGCATGCCTCACTGTAAGCTCAAACTCCTGAACTCAAGCAATCCTCTTGCCTCAGCCTCCCAAGTAGCTGGGACTACAGGGAAGTGCCACCATGCCCAGCTAATTAATTTTTTGGGGGGGAGAGAGGGTCTTGCTATGTTGCACAGCCTGGTCTCAAACTCCTGGTCTCAAATTCCTGGCCTCAAACTCCTGGCCTCAAGTGATCCTCATGCCTCGGCCTCCCTGGCTCTGCATCTGGCTCTTAGAAAGCATTTCTTAAGACCAAAACCCCCACATATCATGAAGAAAAACACTGATATATTTAATTATGTCAAAATAATAAAAATCTCTGTATATCAAAAAATTATGTAAAAATAGGAAAATATAAAGTAAAACTCTCCCAGATATTTGGGATGCATATAAGTGATAAAGAATTAATATACAACAAATAAAGGATTTCTACAGATTGAAAAGAAAAGGATATATGGACCAATAAAATAGGTAAAGGGTATGAACAGGGACTTCACAGAAGAGGCAAACTAATATAGCAAGTAAACAGATCAAAAGATGCTTGGAACTATGAAATTTAGATTAAGCAATGATAAGGTATTATTTTTCATCTATTGGTTGGCACAAACTGAAAGTCTGGAAAATATCAAGTGTTGCTGAGTATGTGGAGCAGTGGGAACTTTCATGCACTGCTGTGTGAATATAATTTGGTGCGATAACCTTAGGGAATATTTTAGCATTCTACTAAATTGTAGAAAGCACATATTCTAAGACACATTCCAGGAAAGGTTAGAAAATGGAGATGATGATTAGTGGATAAAAGAAATACTCTATCCTAGCCATTCTATACAAGGTAATAAACAAAGATACTAAATGAATTAGAGGCATATGTATCAACAGGTATAAATCTAAAAAACCCAATGATAAGTGAAAATATAAGTTGCATAATCATACAGAGAATGATATCATTTTACAAAATTTAAAACATACTGTATACTGTTTTTAGATAAATACATACTTAGTAAAACATATACATGTGAAATATACATGCCAGTTTCAGGATATTGGTCAAGTCTGTAGAGGGAAGAAAAGAGAGAAACGTGGCCTGGGGTGGGTTCAAACGGGATTCAACTCTACTTGTAATATTTCCTCTTTTAAAAATGAAAACATAGCAACATGTTAAGAATTCTTGAAGCTCATCATATTCTATGCATTTTTTTATTTGCTTGAAATGTTTAAATTTTCAAAAATTTTTTAGTCAACCATTAGATTTTCATGTTTATTAAAAATTACTAAACATTAAATTATGTAAACTTCTGAACAAATGGATTATGCAGTATTAAGAAGTTGAGGTTATTAAAATTTAGAGGCTGAGAGGAGCAGCCCAGCAGAGGTGGAATCAGACCCCCAGGGAGGGGACCCTGGATGACTGGAGTGATGTTTCTGAGAGGGAACCATGAGGCTGGAATGGGAATATGAGAACCACAAATGGGAGTCACTTGCTACTACTGGAATAAACAGTCACTACCAGGTTGAAGCAACATTTCTGAGGTCATCCTAGAGAAACAGGAAGGACCCAGTGCCTTCTCCCATCTTTCAGTCTCCTTCTGGTGCCCCCTAATGTCAGAGCTTAACAGGGAGCAGCTAACAAAGCAGAAATAAGTATTAAGAGTTTTCAGAGTCACACCCTGGAATCACAAAACAGAGTAGAGGGCATGGTTTTAAAGCTGAGAAACAGTACCTTAGTAACAACTATATTTCTCAGTCGCTTCACAGAACCTCCTGTCTTTATCCTAAGCTCCAGAATATCACTTCATAATGGTAAAGAATAGAGGATGCTAGTTCTTCCACGAGCCATCTGTTATGGTCCTGCAGGAAGTCAGAATTCTTCTAGCCTCTTTCTGTTGCTTCCTTGCAGGCAATTTCACTTCTACCACCATGTAAACTCATATTTATTAATAAACCCTTTATTTTATCTTGTTTGGGTCTTCCACACATTTCATTCCCCCACACAAAAACTTTGGCAAGTAACTCAGTCTTTCTCCGTACTTCAACCCCTGCCATGATCTGGAGGGATAACAGTGTCTATACGAAAGCCCATGAGAGACCCTGCTTCTCTGCTCCTCCATATCGTAGACTCCAACACTTCCAATCCAACTTCACAAAAGCAACCCAGCTCCGTGATCTCACCTTTGATTTTGTAATTCCTGAACATCCTCCTGTTGTCGAATCTTCATCACATGTTCTCTGCTTTTCTTAGAATAACTACATGATCTTTTAACTCTCGCAGACTCTTGCTTCTATTTGGCTTGTTTTCTGACTCCATGAAATCACTACTGTCTTGCTCTAACTCTTCACTTTTCTCCGTGTCTATCAGTGCTTCTCTGGGTTTACTCTTTTCCTTACTTGCTTTAGACCATAAGAACAGTACTTTAATGATACTGTTATAGTTACCCTTGCTTCTTCTCCTCTGCCTTACTCTCTCATTATAGATATAGATCAGCACTCCTGGATTTTCAGTGAAGAGATCTAGTCTTTGCTCCTATACCAGAAAGGCTGCTGGGGCCACTCCAGATTCTACCTTTTTCAGCCAAGATTCTTGAAAGTATAGCCTGCCTTTGCTATTTCCATGTCTTCATCTCTACCCACTGCAGTCTATCAATTGCTTTTCTGAATCTGCCTTTGTTTAAGGTTAAAGATGGCATTATAATTTTAGAATCAGTGAAAAGTTTTCAATATTTATCATACTTAGTCTCTTAAGATATTGAAGACTGTTGAGTTTTCCCTCCTTCAAACTCTATCCACATTTGGTTTCTGTGATATGATTTCTTCAGATCATCTCCCTACATCCTGCTCTTCCTTTTCAACACATTTTTCAAGTTTTTAGTTTTAGCCTGCATCTTAAATATTGGCATTTTATGGCTCTTTTTCATTTTGTATGTTTTGCTGCTGAGTGTTACCTTTCATTCCTGTAGTTTCTGTAACCACAAACACACAATTGATGCCTCTTCCTTCTCTCCTGGCTCCAACCCTCTACACTGATATCTTAAAGCACTTAAAATATAGCTGTCATCTTCCTGTCTCCTGACCTATCCCACTCAGTCTCTTATTGCTGTCCACTCAGTTTATCAAGCCAGGAATATAGGTATTGGATTAAATCTCAACCTTTTCCTCTCCCTCATTCTGCATATTTATTTATTTTTGAGACCAGGTCTTGCTCTGTTGCCTGCGAGTGCAGTGGCATGATCTTGGCTCACTGCAACCTCAGCCTTCCTGGTTCAAGTAATTGTCCTGCTTCAGCCTCCCAAGTAGCTGGGACTGCAGGCACATGCCACCACACCCAGCTAAGTTTTGTATTTTCAGTAGAGATGAGGTTTCACCATGTTGGCCAAGCTGGTCTTGAATTCCTGGTCTCAAGTGATTTGTTTGCCTCGGCTTCCCAAAGTATTGGGATTACAGATGTGAGCCACCGTACCTGGCCCATTCAGCGTATTTAAATGATATCAAGTCTTAAAACTATCTAATTCTGAAAACCTTTCCAGTAAGACCCATTCTCCAAAGTCATTGTCCCTTCTTTCAGTTTGGACACTCATTGGAACTGAGGCAAGTGCCTTCAAAGTCATCTCCCCACCTCGATCCTCATGCTTTTCTAATACATCCTCTATACAGTCATGAAAGGGATATTTGAAAAGCCGGAATCTAACCTTCTCACTTTCTTGCCTGATGACTTATAGTTGTTCATTGCTTACATAATAAACATCTGCTTCCTCCATAAGGTGCCTAGGTCTCTTTGGAGTCTGACCACTGCCTCATCTGTCTTTCTTTCCCATGCTGGCTCTATATTGCTGCTATTCTGAACCTCTTACGAATCTCTAAGCATATTCTGTATTTTCACATTTCTCCGTGTGTGCACATGGTACTCCCTTCATCTGGAATAACTTCTTCCTCCTCCCTCTTCATCCTACTTAGTCTCTTTGGCAACTTTAAACTTTTCTTCTCAACATATAAGTCTCAGATTAAACATTTTCTCCTCTGTGAAGCTTCTGGAGGCATTGTGTTTAACAATGAGAACATGGGCTTTGGTGATACCCATACATGGGCTTTAAACCTAGCTATACCCTGATATAGCTGTGTAAGTAATCTTGACAGGCCTTGACAATGTGATGATAAATCCCACAGATTTAATAGGTGGGATTACATGCAATAAATGATAAAAGAGTAAATGAGATAAAATAAGATGAAATAACCTAGCCAGTGCCAGGCAGCATGGTAGACATTCAGTCGATGGTTGCTATCATTATTATGCCTGTAAATATTAATGTTAAGAATGATACTAGTAACAGTAATAATCCAGGTACTCTAATGCAGAATTAGATATTTTGCCTTATAGATCCCAAATAGAGCTATGTAGGACACGTTAATTTTGTATATCACTCATTCCCATAAGACTGTGAACTCCTTTGAAACAGTCATTGAATTAGTTTGAATATGCCCAACTTCATTGCTAAGAGGACTTAAAACAGTTTGTGAAAAGAGATATATAACAATGGAGTAAAGTGTATATGTATTAAAATTATAACAAAAGGAAAATATGGATAAAAACCGAGAGTAAGTGAATTCATAAAAATTTGTGCCTTGTAGTCTTGTGCGGTTTCTAGGATAGATAAGTGATTTACCTTTGAGCTTCCTAGTGGCCAAGATAAAGTGGGAAACAAAATTTATAGCATCTACAAGGTAAAAATCAACCAATTACTAAGGATAAGCATAACTTTTCCTGGAACTGTGTCTTTTGAGAGACTTATTAGATGCATTAATCACAAAGTGACACTGTGGTGTACTTTGAAGACTTGCTACTAAGATTATGGTTCTTGGACCAATTTCACTTGGGAGCTTGTTAGACATGTGGAGTCTCAGGCTTCACCCAAACCTACTAAAGTCAAATCCACATTTTAACAATACCTCCAGGTGATTTGTATGCACATTAAATTTTGAGAAAAGCTTCTGTAGAGGACGATGTTTGCAATAATTTCACTCAAATAAATTAGTGAGCTTTATGTGATGGTTTCTTTATATGCTTAACTTTTGGATTTTAAATTCCAAATATGCAAAAAAGTATTGTAGAAAATATAATTCAGTTTCCAGATTTAACATATTTTTAATATTACTTCAAGTATTTTTAACATTATTCCAAGTATGTTTCAAATCTCTCCTTTAATAAAGAAATAAAACATAGACACAGTTATGTATTTTCTCCCATCACTGTCTCTTGCCTCCCTTCTTGGAGGTAATTTTTCTTGTATGACTGGAGAGCATTGTTCCCATATAGGCTTTTTTAGTTTTACCACTTATGGATATATTTATAGAATACCATTATTTAAGTAACTGTTTCTAATGCAGATTTTCAACCTTCAGTGAAAATCTAGGGCAGAACAGGAAAAGATACCTCAGGTGAAAAAAATGGGTTTGCATCATATTGTTCTGGTAATGCTCTGCAATTAGAAATGAACATGGGAAAATTCAATTTTATATTTCGTGGTTGCAATAATGGAGCAAAATGACAGTACTAATGTGTCAGTATTAAATTCCAATGCTCTTGTTCCCCTTTTCTTTTATAAGGAAGAGATGATTAACATTTTTATACACTTTTTCTTTAGATGCTGCTCCAGCTGAGAGAGACAGAGCAAATGCCAGGTCTGAGAGCCCACTGAGCTGGAGGAAAAGGTTTTGGATAAAATATATTATCCTAGGGAAAAGAGGCAAAGGCCTAAGAGAAAGAATTGGTCCTGGAAGAAATAAGGGCAAGGAGAGAGGAATCCAGATCAAGGGACGGGCAGGAAATTGGGCCTGCTAATGACCCACTCACTTTGTCCTCTACTTATATCCTTTAATTTCCCTTTCCTATTATTCTCCTCTTCTCCTGAAAAATTTTACTCCCTTCCTCTAATTCTATGATGACTCCATCAGGACCTTTGGGAAGTTCATAGGCGCCCAGACTGGTTTTGGAGAAAATACAAATGACTAATAAACATAGAAAACATGTTCAAATTTACTAGCAAGTTAAGAAAAAATAATTAAAATGGCAATAAAACTCTTGGAATGGTCTCAAACCTACAGGGAAGTTGTTGGAATACTTTTAAAATGAGTGGAGCTTTGTTAGACTCTAAGAAGCTTTTATTCTCTAGGTGTATCTTAAGCAAAAATTATTCTGATTTGAGGCAATTTTTAAATACCAAAAGTAACACTCCTGCACACACACACACACACACACACACACACATATACACAAAATCAGTTTTTTGGCAGGCACTGAGAAACAACAGAATTCCAGACTTCTAAAAACTGATGATGCAATCACTAGTTATATTCTCCAGTAAGAACCTGGAATGCTGATATTTATAGTACATGCAAAGGCAGAGTCGTTTCTACACAGGGTATATATTCAGGATTTCAAAAGCATCATGAAAATTTTACATTTACTCATTATACAATTGTACAGGGGAACAAAAATGTAAATATTAAAATTTGGTGTGGTGGCTTATGCCTGTAATCCCAGCACTTTGGGAGGCCAAAGCGGGCGGATTGCCTGAGGTCAGGAGTTCGAGACCAGCCTGCCCAACATGGTGAAATCCCATCTCTACTAAAAATACAAAATTAGCCAGGCATGGTGGTGTCTGTAATCCCAGCTATTTGGGAGGCTGAGGCAAGAGAACTGCTTGAACCTGGGAGGCGGAGTTTGCAGTGAGCCGAGATTGCACCAATGCACTCCAGAGTGGGCAAAAAGAGTGAAACTCCGTCTCAAAAAAAAAAAAAAAAAAAAAAAATGGTAGCTGGTATAATTTATATTGTGCACATTATGTGTTATCTTCTGCTGATCTTTACGTGCAACATTTTGCTAATCAAGTCTGTCTTACTATGGAGGGCAATATAGGAATTTGGTGGTGATAGTAATAAGAGGGTGATCCATCAGATATCTTAGGTAGAAAAATGCTCTGGGCCACTAGACTATGTGTTTGCTAGGATCCTGCCTCGCTTGAACATTCTGCATGTATTTCTCAAGGAGAACATTTGATAGAGTTGCCCACCTTCTTGTCTTTAAATGCTTCCCTACATGTAGTTATAGTGAGATGTTACCCAAGGGATACATGTGTCAAGGTGGAAGCTGAAATAAACTGACCTGTGAGATTTTATTATTATTTTTAATTTTTATTGCTTTGTTTTTCAAAGACCATTTTTGACATGCTTTTGCTTTTCAGAGTCTTTATTTTTGACAGTCTTTATTTTGGGTTATTTCTATTTACTCCAGGGTAAAAGTTAGGCATTTCAGGGTTTTACTACATTCTCTTCATCTCCCTCTTTTTAACCAATATTCTGCAGGCCCTTCCTAAAAAAATGAAATGAAATACAGTAAAGGAAATAAAACATAGAGAATGTTTAGGATTTTTATGCTGTGGAAATGATGCTAACTTTCTCACTTGAAATACATTTCTTAAGGAGAGAGGATTATTTGCACATGGATCCAATGAGGATCCCTTCTAGTCCATTTGGTAGAGTGTCCTGTTTTTTGATGTAATGCCTATGTAATATAGAAAAGTCACAACTTGTCCTAAGCTGCGTTTAGGCTTTAAATCTCTCTTGTAAAGCTGTTTATTTTTATTAAGCCTCTTCTTTTTAACTCAGGTGGTGTATTTGTATTTAGAAATGTATAACTTTGGCTTGCTTGGTTATTTTCCCCTCATGCAGATTTTATGCTGGTAAATGTGCACTAAAGGACATTTGTATAATTACTTGTTTAATCTGGAAGCTCAGTGTACTTTGTATGCTGCACAGCACAGTACCAAGCTCAGGTATTAATAGTGTTTTTTGATGAGCTGATGAGGTTGATTTTGATGGCAATGAAACGAAGATGAGAATAAAATTAGTATAGTGAGATTTAGGAACAGAGCAGAAGTATGTTTTCATCCTCACATAGAGTATTTTGCTGGAAAAGATAAGTCTCATGCTTATGCAGAAATAGAATATGTCTATGGCATTCATAGCTATAAATATACTCGTGGCTACTTGCTTGTTGACTTAAAGCAGGCATAGATTTGATTCTAGATGCTACTTTTCTAGCTATTTGTTCTTATAAGGCACAAGAGAAAATAATATTTCTGTATCATTTAGTAGGTTAAACGTGAAATAATTCTTATAATTTGTAGTTTATAGGAAACCACTAGAGATTATTTAGCTCTGTTTTTAGATGGACCACTCTGATACTGTTTCGAACAGAAGACAATACATTTTGTTTTTAAAAATGTACTATGATGTTACTTTCAGCCATTTCAGGATATAAATAGTGCCAAATAATGCCCTTGATTCTAGTGTTCAAATTGGCATACAATTTATTATAAATATTTATGTAGCTCTTAAAGTATTTCAATGTTACTGCTTTCCCCTAAAATGTACAATAAAAACCTTTAGTTGTCCCTGCTGTTTATGAGTAGTTAATATGGTTTGAGACTTTTTTCTTTAAGTTCTTACAGCAACCTGTGACGTAGGTGTTTTATCTCTTTGTTTTCTAGATGAGGAAATCAAGTTATAGAGAGCTTAAGCAACTTTCCTCAGCTCAGTGGTTTTAAGTGCTGGGAGAGCAAAGAATGTTCTTAATCATGACTCTTTTCCATGGTAGAACATTAGTTTCACAAGATTTTAGTAGCATTACTTGAAACAAAAGTATTCTAGTGAAATAAGTGTTTAAAACAAAATTAGATAAGTGAAATGACAACAGGTTTGTTAATTATTCCAAAGAGCATCATAGCTATGATATGATGATGTTTATAGTGGGACACTGAGGTGACAATAGTTGGCCAAAATTTGCAAAATTAACTTTATTGCTCAAAGATGAATTCATTAGCCTTCCTTTGACACTACTTCATTAAAATTACTCTCCTTTAAGTATTAATGATAGTTGAGTATCTACTCTGTGCTGGGTACTATGCACGTTAACAACTTTAGTTTTCAGAGCAGTGTTAGCTATAAGCTTTCTGAAGGCAGGAACTATGTCTGTCTTATTCACAACTACGTGCCCTGAGTTAATAGTGGGACAAATTATTATTATAATATTTTAATGGATGGGAAAACTGAGGCCAGGAAGTTTCAATTGCTTACTGATGTTATAGACAAGTAAGAAATAAAGTGGAGATTTAATTCCAATTCATCTGACTTAAGACTAGTAGTCCATGCAGGATTCTAGACCCCTTAGAATGGTCTATGAGGCCTTTAATGATGCCTGCCTGCTTCTCTAGTGGGACTTCCTTCTATGCATCCATAGAAATGGAAATGGAAATGCTGTGCCCTGTTTCTGGAATTTTCTTTTTCACTTTTTGCCTTTGAAACATTGCTAATGCATTGTCTTCTATGTAAAGACTTCTCTAAACCCTATTCATATCTCCATCCCTGACAGTATTAATCAAATCCTTCCTTGTGCTACTTCTGAATTGCAGATATAATATTATATTGTAATTTTTATTCCTATCTACAAGTCAATGAGTTACTTTAGGTCAAGGGCCATGCTTTCTTTCTTTAGTTCTGCATGGTCTAGGCGAGGGGCTAGATATTACATGTCTTACACATTTGGAATGAGTGAACAAAGGGGTGTCATCTATTACTTAAATATCCAGGGTCTCAAGTGAGCATTTGGCAAGTGACGGATGGCAATCAATTCTTGGTTGAATTCTCTGATGGACATTTGAAGAGATGGCTCTTCCACATTGGTGATTAAAGATGGGTTTGTGTATTTTAGATTCCACAGGGTCAAAAGGTAGTTAACATTCTGCTGTGAAATTCTTAGAGCCTGGCTTGAGAAATCAACCCAGACACAGACCAGTCCACAGGGGTACTTGCTTTCTCATATAATGGGAGCTAGGTTTATAAGAAATGTTTCAAGCCAAAAAGAAAAAAAAGAGAAAAAACAAAAAACAAAACAGAATGTGAAGATCTCTTAAAGCCTAGCATTGGAAGTTACTCTGTGACTTCTGCGACATTCTATTCATAAAAATGAATCATAGAGTCAGCCATATGCAACGTGAAAGGAGTTTACACTCTTATATGGTTTTTTTGAGGGGCACCTCTTCCACTTTGAGGGAAAACCTGCTATTGAGTCACTTATAATTCATTCGTGTACACCAAGTAGCCATGTGGTCTTTTCATAGGAGAATTTAGCATAGGCTTGCTTCCTGAGACAATATCGAGTACTTGGTTTACTGTTATGATCATTATAGCTCTGGTTCTCTTAGAGTAGTGGAGAGACTATTAAATACATTAAAAGATATTATTTAAAAAGATTAAAAGAGATATATTGAAAGATTAATATAGGTTAATAAAATGTGTGTGTGTGTGAGTGTGTGTTCCTTTTGAACAACTGGGATAGCAGTGCCATGGGAGCTGATGTGAATTTGAGAGTGAAGGGCATCACCCAGAAGGAGTTTAAAAAGGAAGAGCAGATCTATGAGAGCCAGGAAAGGGAACATCAGGAGAATGGCCCTAAAAGTTGATGGAGAAAATCTGTCCCAGAAACTTGTTTCCAAAGGGAACATATCTTAGAAAACAAAAAAGTAGAGATGTGTCAGTCCAATCTAAGAATGAGATGCAGTTAAGGGATTTGGCTGTTGAAAGGTCATTAATAACCCCAGAGAGAGCAGTTTCTTTAGAGTTATAGGGAGTGGAATCCAGAATATAATGGATCATAGCAGTTGTTCTCAAGCTTTAGTTTCTGTAAGTAACCTAAGAGGCTTGTCAAAACAGAAAAATATCTGATCTGGTAGTTCTGAAATGAGGCACAAACATCTTCATGTTTAACAAACATCTCAAAATAGTGTGAGGCAAACCCCATTTTAAGAAATGCTAGATTACAGAGAAAATGAGAAGCTAAGTAACAAAGATAACTACCTCACACCATGTTGTCAACCAGCTTCTTGGCAAAAGATAGGGTGAGAGCTTAGGGAACAGAACAGAGGAAAATGTTGTTTTGGTTTTTTAGGAATGAGTATATTTGAGTACATTTATAGGCAAAGAAGAGTTGAATGGAAAAAAAAAAAGGTTTATAAATGAGAAAATGGAAGAGCAAATTCCAAGTGGAGTTGGGAAGATATATAATGAGGTGCAAAGCTGGAACCCCTGCTTGTCCCAGCCTGCTTGTCCCACCACACAGTAGCGATCCTATTATTACATGCTCAGGCTTCTCAGTCTTGGAACCAGTGAGAAAGCAGTTTGATGGGTTATTACTGGCTTCTTTCTCGTGAACATACGACATATGGAACCGGTTTAGTTGGTGAAGGTTGCCAGTGTCTGATGAGGAGAACAAAGAACAGTGTATTAAGAAGAACATCATTTTGTAGATTAATTTCCATTTTTCCTTAAAATTCTATGATTGCTAGTCTATTGGCCCAGCAACTTAGGTCTGCAGTCTCTTTTATTTATGTTTTCTTTCTGCTGGCTCTTGGTTTTGCAAAGAATTAGAACCTAGACTAGGACCTAGAGAGGTAGGCTCAGAGTGGGATAAGTTGCCTTGATTTCTTCTCACTTTTTTCTGTTCCTTACTACTCCATTGTGCTTTAGAGTGAACCATTTGCACCTGAATCACTTGGGGGTGGCTGTAAATAGTCGATGTTCCTGGGCCATGCCATAGATCTTCTTGATCAGTATGTCTGGTTGTAGGGCCAGGAAAAATGTATTTTAACAAATTCCCTGGGTGGCTTTTGTGCATGTTAAAGTGAAGAACACTAAACTGGAGAATACCTCTGGAAAGAGCCTGATACTGCTTTCACAAACTTTCCTTTTGACCACAAAAGTGTACTGGATCATTAGCACAGACACTTAGGCTCCAGTTAATCCCTGGATAAAAAATCTTGAATAGCAGTATTGTCCTAGATTGGCCTGGAGTTGGCTAAACTGTCTTAAGCTTCATAATAAATAACATCTGAGGCCTCTCTAGGGTGAAGGGACGATGAGGTTAGCAGGGCAGCCTTTCGATTACAGTTACTTTGCCTGGGTCTCCAACTCGATGTATTTTGGCTCATTCCTTATGAGTGTCTTCTAGCTCACATGGGAACTCATCAGAATGCTCTGGGTCTACCCCATATTGGCTTTGGGGAAAACATACGGTACTTTCTCTGAGGAAAGAGAGTGAAGATATTAAAGTGGTAATGCTATAAACAATATATTAGTTCCTGTTCTTGCCAGCCAAGCTAGATGTTCATGTGCATCTCCATTCATTCTTTTCTCATTTCCTCTCCTTAAAATGGAAGAAGTGACACTGCCTATTCCCTTCACAACACCCTAGATCCCATTGCTTCCTACTCTCTAAGTCACTGTGACTTACTGATCATCCTCATATCCTGGATTATCAATTTCTTCTTCTCATTGGCTCCTTTTTCTCCGATTTTCACCATGCTCAAATCTTCCTCATCATTTCTGAAACCAAATTCCTCCATCATTCCTCCTCTATCTCTCTTCTCTTTAATGGTACAATGTAATACAGGCATTGTCTACACGGTTGTCTCACTTACTCATTCTTCACATTTTTCCTGATCCACTGTAATTTGATTTCCAGGAAACCATACCATTGACACTGTTTTGCCAGTCACCAAAGGTTTCTTCATGCTAAATCCAATAGACACGTCTCAGTCATTATATTATTTGTTATCTTGGCAGCAAGTGATATTATTGACCTTTTCAGCTGCCCTGAAGTACTTACTTCTTACTTAAGTGTCAGGTTTGGCTCTCCCCCATGTGCCATTTTACTTCTTATTCTGGCCACAGGACACGTAGGTAAGTTCTTTGAGTGACACTGGCACTTTTTTTCATCTGGGCCATCACATAAGCACTTCCATCTCTCTAGAACTCTTTCTTTTCTCCTCACTGTGATGACTCTAATTTATCCTCTAATTCTTCCCTTCCACATCCCTTTCTCTGTTTCATCAAGTCTGGGAAAGTTGTTACTCCCATTTATTCCCTCAAAACTCCTTACATGACGTTTTTTCACTGTACCTTTATTACCTGTTTGTCTAAATTCCTCACTAAAGTATAAACTACATAAGGCTAAGGCTTTTGTCAATTGTTTTATTGATTTATCTCCAGGGTCCCATAGCCTCCAATAGTAACTGGCATAAAGATCAGATAGGAGCATAATCAATCTTGATTCCATAAATGAGTAGGAATACAGATACACAAATCTGCACACACATGCTTCTGCACGCACATGCACTCTCTGTGGCCCAATGGATCCTGTGGGAAATCTAATGGAGTATATGATAACATTTCATCTCTAGGGCAGAATTTCTAATTGGAAAGAAAGATTTACAAAACATTGTGATAAAGGACAGCAAATGTTCAGAGCAAAAAGGGTTGTAGAAAAAGCTTAAAAAAAGTGATAGCACATTCACCTGAGATGGGCAGCACATAGAGAAACCAAATATTTCAAAACTTAACCCTGAAGGATGATGCAAGTTTTAATAGGGAGATATAGGAAGAAGGTGTTTCCTGAGAGTGGCAATAGTGGAGTAGAAAAGCAGAGGGCAAAACTGGGAGAGAGTGACAAGCTAGTTATTCAGCTGGAGCAAATAGGTTTTTGTGGTCAAGACTTAAGAAAAGTCTGAGAAGGTTGGCATGTTGTGGAAGCTCATAAAGGGAAAAAATAGAGTTTAAACTTTCTTCTCTAGTAAGTGGGAAACCACAAAAAGATTGAATTTCACACTTTTCCCCACATGCTGACATAAAAAATAAAATTATTAAAATATTTGCTTTTTCCCTTTGACGTGCAGTTATTAGTGTAATCAGCGTCAGCTAATATCTGAGCACCAACTCTAACAGGGAGTGTGAATCTCAGAGCTCTCTTTCAATGTAACTGATTATATGCTGCTTCTGTGTATGCAATGATTGGCCTGGACAATTGATGATTTTGCCATTTTAAAATTTCAATTAAAAAAAATTTAAAAATGTTTGCCATGATGTGTAACCACTGCATGTATCTTTGCAATGATTTCTTTGTTTTAACTGGCAATTATTTAGTATCACCAGAGAATTGAATTAACACAAAATACATCATTCTAGGTAATTAGAAAATTGTTGAATGAGTATAGATCTAATTCCAGTTCCTGTAACTTGCTACAAACAATCTCCTTTGGTGCCTGTACTAACTCATTAATTTTTGCTGTTCGTTCACAGGTTTCTAGTACATATGCAACTATCTGAATTCACTTTGTAACATTATTTATGTCAACTGAGTAATTTACTAAACTTAGATATACACTTAAATGTTAATTGCACATTCTAAATGTGATTTAAAAACACATATAGTTACTTTGCACATTTTTAGTATATACTTTGGTTGTGATAATATCCTATTCAGTAGGCATAGCCTCAAATGAAGTTTGAGTACTTTTACTCCTCTTATGCTAGTCTATGGTCTATTTCCAAAAGTAGTTGATTCAAGCCATCTCCTTATTCTTCAGGCTTTCAATCCTACAATCACTTCTCTGCACTCTTAGCAGATACACTTCTGTATTCCTGAGAAATTCAATGTAAATGTTCTCGTGGGAGCCTCTCAAAAAAGGTGACAAATGTGCTTATTGAAAGACCAGCTCATGGATCCCTGACATGGCAGTGCTGGCCACTATTAGCAAAGACTACAAACTGTACTACTTAAGTGAAAATAACACTGTCTCCACTTTCCTAAAAATCCCTATCCTCTGCCCAGTCGAGAAGGCAAAGCAATGCAGATAGCTGCCATCTTCTTTCCCCAGAACCAGGCTCAAGCCTGAGTGCAGGGAGGGGAGATTATTTGGAATAGATGTTAAAGTTTTAAATTAAGTTTACTTAAAAATTTAGAAAACCTAAAGTGAGTCTTAATTTCCAAAACAACCATTGTTTTAGCTGGAACAGATATTTTTTTTTTTTAGCTGGAAACATCTGCAAAGCTACCGGCATAGACTAGAAATATAGTCATAGTAAGAGAGATTTAAGACAGCATCTTTAACACAATGATAAGGGAAAAACAAACCGCTTCCTGTTTGTACCCCATTCAGTTGAGTTCATTTAATTTATCCGCAATGATACTCATGTTTGATACATTACAGGAATCTTGAGAATTGTATAACAGAAAAATCAACCTCCAAAACATCTTAATTTTTCTTTCTCTTCTAATTGCTTCCTCTTTTCTTACCTCTCTTCCTTCCTCCTTCCCTTCCTTCCTTCCCTCCTTCCTTCTTTCCTCCCATCCTCCCACCAATATCAAGACCATAATCTATGCCAGACACTGCTCTAAGTAACAGGGATATACCAGTTAAAAAGAAAGAAACAATCATTGCCTGCATGGAGTTTACATTCTAGTGTCAGAGAATAAAGTTAATTACTTTGAGCCAAGACTAAGTGAATAGCAAGAGCATGTCATGAGAATATCCACTGAAGGGTGTTTCATGTAGAGGGCATAATGAATGCAAAGACCCTGAAGCAAGAGTGTGATAGGCAGGCTTGAGGAAAAGCAGGAGCCCAAAGAGATACTGGAAAAGTAATAGAAGGCAACGTTAGGAATGTGGTGGGTTAGGGGCACATGATGTGGGATCTTGGGTCTTTAGGTTTTATTCTAAGTGGAAGGAAAAGTCATTGGATGGTTTTGACCAGATAAGTGATACAATTTGATTTTGGTTCTAAATATAGATAGACCATAGGGAGACAAAAGTGGAAGCCAGAAGATGAGTTAGAAAACTATAATAGTAGTCCAGGCAAGAGATAATAGATGCTTTTACTAAGGAAGTAGAGGTAGGTATGATGAGACATGACTGGATTCTGGTTATAATTTGAAGATTGAACTGAAAATTTTGCTGATGGGTTAGAGGAAAGCTATGCAAAAAATAAAAAAATAAAAAAAGGCATCAAACTTTATGTCCGCATTTGTTTGTTTGTTTGTTTATCTAATGCAGAACCTGGTGTCATTTACTGTGATCCAAAACAAAACAGGAAGAGCAGAATTGAGGAAAAAAAATCAAGAGTTCAACTTTTGCTATATAAAGTTTGAAATGCCTAGTAAACATTCTGTTTGAAGTAGATGAGTCTAGCACACACACATGCAAATATGGAAGTTGTTAGTTTATAGCTGGTATTTAAAGTCAAGTGATTGTAGTTGAGCACCTAGGGAGTGGGGAGATAGAGAGAAGGAAAGAGGTCAGTGAACTGAGCCTTGGGTTACTCCAGCAGCTAGCAAATGGGAAATGAAAAGTGTCCATCAATGGAGGCTGAGAAGGTGTGTCCAGTGATGTCCTGAAAGCTAAAGGAAGGATATGTCTCAAAAAAGGTGAACGTGATTAGTTGTTAAATGCCACTAAGAAGCTTCATTAGATGAAGACTGAGAACTGGATACTACTAGAATTGACAAATGTCGATGTCCTTGGTGACTTTGATGAAGAGGTTTCAGTGGAGTGGTAGAGGCAAAAGCTTGATTGAAGTTGGTTCATGACAGAATAGAAGATAGGAAGTAGAGAGAGTGAATAGACATGCTTTAGAGTAGGTTTGTTATAAAGAGGAACAGAGAAAGGGAGGGATAGCTGCAGCTCAGTGAGAGATCAAAAGAGGGTTTGTTATTAGATAGATAACATTATAGAAGGTTTGTGTGCCGGTGGAATGATCCAATAGAGTGGGAGAAGCCATGGTGTGAGAGAGAAAGGAACAGTTACAGAAACAAAATAGGTAGAAAGGTGAAAAAATTACAATGAATAGTTTGGCCTTTGATATGACAATGACATCACTTATGTCTGGCATAAATAGAATCATACCAACCCTGTATACCTGCTGTTGAGAGTATTAGGTCAGGTAGGCCATGGGAAAGCCCTTTGTAAATGTACTTATAAACATAAAGGCTTCTATTTAGTTGAGGCATTTTTACTGAATGAGATGGTTGTGTCACCTACACCTGACAGATCTATTAGCAAGTGGACCTCAGATAATGCTGGGGAAGGAAACAGGGGCCTATATTCCCACATACTTATCTGAACACATACCTTTTATATAATTAGACCAGCAACAAATATTGAAGCATCTTTGATGAGCCAAGCACTAACTCGGGCACTGGTAATACAGTGATGAAAAAGACAAAGTCGCTTCCAGTAAGGGTCTTACATTCTAATAAAGGGAGATGATGAATAGAAAGATGAATAAATAAATAAGACAGTTTCTGGTGACGCTTGTCATTAAAAAAACATAGGGAGATGTGTTAGAGACATTGACCTCATTCCTTTGAGATTGAAATTTGTTACATATGGGGCCTATATGCTCCAGAAACAGAAAGTGTTCTGATCACTGAGAGTAATTATCTCTCACCCTCACAAATTTGTGAGACAGGTGGAACAAGACAGAAGCGATCGCCACTTTTCAGATGAGAAAATGCAGATTCAAGGATTTGGGGCATCAAGTTGTAAAAGGAAGATTGAAATACAGATGTTTTGGATTTGAGCTTACTGCTTTCTTTGTGATACCAGAAAAAGCATGTATAATAAATTGAAAATCTTATTGTTCATTTCAAAAATCATCCTATATATTCAAAAACAAAAACAATTACAAGCATGCAGGAGTTAGAATCTCTTAGATTTCAACAGGATCCAGGAAGATTAGGTTTGCACTTTCTTTTGTAAATATAATTGTTAGTTTATAGTGGATGCTAACGACATTTTTGGGGAAAATGTAAAACTTTATATTATCAGTCAATCTTCTGTAATGACATTCTATTAGGTTGTGAGAAATTACGTGTTTTAATATAATGTTTTAAATGATTTTATTTTACTACTGTTATTCCATATTTTATATGTTAAATATTAATATTTGCTCAGAGAAAGTTGTTTATACAATGATTTTTTGAGACTACAGACAGAGATTTTCCTAAACAGAAATAAATATTTTAAACTAATACCTTGTAAAATTTCTCTTTGGAAACATGAAACCATTTGGGGAATATAAATGTGCTGTTCAAGGTTGTTGGCTAAGCAACTCAAAAGCCAGGATTTCTTGTTAACTAAATGCTAAAGCAATAGATAAAAAAAGTATGATTGCTTTAATACCCCCTTTTTACTTGTACTTAAACTAGACAACTATTTGGATCTGTAAGACAATTTTATCTTTTAAGCTCCGGAAAATGTTGAGTCATTGGTATTGCTGCTAATTAGAAGCAATAGAATTTTGAAATGTAATTTCCAAACCTTTTGATTGTGGTAAAATTAAAGAGAATGCTAACTATGGAAAATATAAAATTTCTAAAGAGGACACTATAATATCCTAAGCTGCCTTCTTCATCCCAGTGTTGTAGATGTAAGCTCTGGGTTTAAAAATGCTATTACAGATGTTAAAATGTATAGTGTTTATGATAATGATGGAGAGTGATTTTATGAACATGAAGCAATTGAGAATCAAGAATCAAGTGGCTTAATATTGACTTTTATTTGGGAGTCCCAGACCTTTGGTAATCTTATGCATAAACTTTGAGGAATTCAAATATCACAGGGAGTGTCTAAAATTTTTGTCTGAAGGTCTTTTTGTTCTTAACTGTCAGAGAATATAAAAAATCAGCTGTGGTATTTTCAGAACTATCCAATTTCAAATGCCCTTTTATTCAGTGCTTTTATGACCAGTTGCTTGACAACATATAGATATAGTTACTTCATGTGAGTGTTCCTGTGCTGTTGGTGCTAGTATATTTTTCTGGACATATGCTGTTGTACAGTAGTTCCCAACTTATGGATTCTAAACTGGCTCTAGTGCTTTGCATTGTTATAGATTTAGAAACTTTTGTAACTGAAAAATGTTTCTCCACACACTCTTTTGGAAACATATTCTGAGACAAGTATTAGTTACTAGATATGTAATGTGTGGTGGGTGTGCTTTAGCGATTCGGTATTCATTAGACATTAAACATACTATGTATAAAATTAAGCTCTTAAAAAATCTTCTATTTTTGTATCAATTTGAATATCTAAGAGTAAATTTTGTTGCTATAATCTGAAAAGTTCAAAATATAACTATTCTAAAATATATTTTAGTGAAAAAATATAATTTCAAAACAACATATACTTTTACGGTAATTACAACCTTTAATCTCCTCTGTTTTACCAGTATTCAGGCAGTATTGGGAATGTCGCTATACATCCACACATGAGTCATTCCTCTGCATGTATAAATTTCTGTAGGACATTTTATATGTAGTTTATACATAGTTTTATACATAATTTATACATAGTAAAAACATACTTTTATAGTTTCACCACATCATATATCCAACATATGAAGCATATTCAAGAAACATATTCATGTAAATATTTTTTCACTATATTTTGCTTATTATGTGGTCTTAGTTATTAAAAGGGAGAGAATAGATTAATAATACAATAGATCAAGAATAGAAGAGTAGCATAAGATTAATTCAACACAAACATTTATGTAAATGACTGAATTTAAAATAACCACTTACTAGATTGTCTAGGTTTAGCAAATACCTGAAAGCCAAATGTTTAGACTGTTAACTTTGTGGAGAGAGTGACTCTGAAGACAGTTTCAGGTTAAAGTAGTTGTATGTTTGAACTAAAAACAGTGTGCATAGGAGTCCTACGCAATTCTAGGGGATTATTATTTCCTTTTAAGAAAAACACCGCCCTGTGGATCACCACGTCCAGATTTGTACAAAGAAAAACTAGTTCAGGGCTGAGACTGAGAGCTGATACATTTCAAGGAGGACCAGCCAGCTGCACTTGTGAGCGGTGACAGATCTCTGTGAAATATAATCCTGATTAAAAATGCATGTGTGAAACCTCTTCGAATAAAGCTCTGTGTCCAACAGCATTTTTAGAGCTCCTGCATGTAAGAAGGGAAGACTAATGTAGCTACTCTTGTACTATTCACTCCATCATTTGCTGGCTGTTTTCTGAACATTTCTGAAATTGTCTCTTACTATAACATTGAATTAGGTAGAATTATTTTTGTTTGTTAAAAAAATCATTGATACAAGTGTGTTTAACAATTTAGAAATTCACTGTGCACACATACATGGACTTTTTATAAATATGTCAAAATCAAATAAATACACAGAGTGATAGAAAGTTTTGATATAGATGGACACCAATGACTATGATATGTAGGCCTCCACTACTGCTGTGCCATATAAAAAGGCATTTGTATGATTACTTCATACAGATTAGCAACTCTATTGTTGTAACTGTATTACTCTTGCAGTGCCAAAGCTGTAATCAATCACTGAACAATTTAAGTGTGTATGTAAACTAATTTTGTTCTTTTGGGGTCCAGATTTGAGGGAATTCAGGTATAAAGCCTGGGAATCTCCTAAAATAGAGATGAGGTATATCTGTCTAGTTACACATAAAAACAAATAATGCAACTATGGAGAAATCTGAGCAAACCAAATTGCCTTGTGTTCCAGTTATTACAACTGTGTGTAATTTTGATCCTAAGATTATGGCCTAGATGCCTTATTATGGCCATGTCCTTTGTTGGGATCTAAAATATGGTCATAAACCATGCAAATATTCACTTCTTTAAAACATTAGAAAATAAAGAATTAAGGAGGAAATCAGTAGAGTGACACAGCACAGCAATAGAGTATAAGTACTTGTCTGGCATCGCACATGTATCTAGCTAGTTGTATAATTGTTATATATACAGACATACACATAGACAAATGCACACACATATCCATAATAAATGTATCAGGAAAATATTTATTGAGCTTCTTCCATGGGCTCTATGACTTTATCACACATTTAGCTTGCTAGGTGCCCTAAATATTTATTTTTAGTGGCTATATTTTAAAAATCTTATTAATACTCCCTGACCAACATCTCCTCATTTCCCCTACCCCCAAGCCCTGGCAATCACTATTCCACTTAATGGTGATTTTAATAGATGAGTGTTTTATTTGATATTATTTAGAAAAAAATGATAATCCGAAGTTTTCTACATAATAACAATTTCCTGCTGAGAACATTTTAAAATGTAATTTCTCCAAATAAAATGTAATTCTAGTTTCCATTTGTAGAATGTGTGCAGAAGTAGTGACCTGTGCAAGTTTCTTTATCTTGCTTTTTTCCTATATGCCTCAGTCTAGTGCACTGTTCATATCTGGGAGTCAGCATTTCTTCACAGGAAGATATGAAAGTTAACTCACAGATGCGATGCATCTAATATATTGGTACCAAGTCTTTTTTTAATCATGTAATTATGAAAGTATTCAGGATTTTGAGTTCTGATTTTGTAAAACCAGATGAATGGGTGAGACGAATAAGTTTATCTTCTTTTGAAGGGACATTCATATTTTAAGGAACGTTTTAAGATAAAATTCCCATCTATAAAAAAAGTCCTCCTTCCCATATAATTTTTAAAAATACAGTGGGACTTCAAGTTAATATTCACACTTAAAAGACCTAGGTAAGACCAGGTGCAGCTTTACTATTCATGCTTGTAGTAAAGCTTCAAAGCCGAAAATGTTATTAAGTGTAAGCTAACTAACTTCTCTTTTTTATGTATTCAATTAACATGTATTGAATAGTTATTGACAACCTAAGTTTGCAGATACTCAGTTTTATTTAGAGTATTAAAATGGGTGTTCTCTGAGGGATAAATAGTGGTGCTTATTATCTCTAAATTTGAGATTTCAACTTGTTATGCCTTAAATTTTGTCTTCCCTAATATTTGTATATATTTTCAATAATATCTATTCTTCCTTATAGGAGAATTAATCTGATAAAAAAGATTCCTTTATAATGTATATGCATAAAGAGCAATATTTATTATATATTGTGATTTTCCTAAAATAAATGTAATAATTTTTAATATATATATATAGTTTAATGACAATGTATAGAACATAAGATAGTGGATGAATTTCTACCACAAAATATGTTGCAGGTACACATCAATGAATAAAAATTACTATCTCTGAACAACAATAACAACCAAAAGCTTTCTAAAATATTTAAGACCTTGGATATTTTCTTGGTGCCTTTTAACAAGTGAAACTATTTTTTAAAAAGTAAAATTGTCAATGGCTGTTTTTTTGAGATTTATTGGGGACCCTATTTAGCTAGAGTATCTGTTTTTTGTGCTTTAACAGTATTAAAAAGCTTTCTCATGTATTATTTTCCTAGTGCACATGCTCATACACGAAAACGTACACAGAGAAGTTCGCCAGAGTGAAAGGCTGATCACCTTCCTGTAAAATGTGATCCTTTATGTCTGGGGCAAATATCAAACGAATAAAGCATACATGCATTTTTCTTTGCTGATATCCTCTTACTAATGAATGCTTAGATAGTAGAAATGAAATGTAATTTATCTTCATCATTGTGTATATTTTACTTTATTTGCAATTAATTCTCTTGCTATATTACATCTATGTTAATATATGTTTTCTTACAAATTCTAAGGAGAGTACTGACTTTAATTTATTTCCCATCTTGCAATTAATTTAAGCAGGGGTTTAATATCAGTGATCTCCTTTCTTAGTAACAAATACACATAGTGAGTGTTCTGAGATTTGTGTATGAACCCAGAATTCAGAAATGGGTTTTTATTATTCCTTTTGACTTAAAATACCAATTATTAGCTTAAAAATTCACATTGAGAATTAGTAGTCTCAGATTGCTATTTAATTCATTCCTGTTATTTTAAACTGTAAATTATTGATATTAAAATCAATGTTTTTGAGCAACATTTCTAGTGTAAACAGGTTCTCTAGTATTCATAGTCTGAAATCCCTATGTGCATATATATGTATGTGAATAATTTTTAAAAATTATGTGGAAAATTAAAATCTAAATATTTATAAAAATATTTGTTTTTCATGATGTTACTTCCAGAGTTCTATAAAGACAGTTACATGAATTTTTGTGTATATTAAAGTAGTGACTTTTAATTACAGTTTCACAAATAAAATTAAGATAAAAATCACTCAATAGATTCACTGACAAGAATTGTCATTGAATGTTATTAGACATCTGACATTTGAAATGTCAATTGTCATCCCCTTGAGAAAGAAAATTTGTAAAACAAGTATGTTTAGGAAACAGAAAACCATAACTTTTAAACCAGTTCTAGCTCAATAGGAATAAAATCTATTATGATTATAAAACAGTCACAGTGCTGGAAGGGAGACAGAAGAGCTAAAGAGAAGTAAAAATGTTTCAAACATTGAAAAATGCTTTGTTTTCGTGCCTATAATCATAAATGTAGAGTGCTTCATTTTGAAGTGCAATTTAAAATACTAACTGTTGTGACAACTTGGGGTGAAAGTTCCTTCTGTATTGTATACCTGGACAGAGAGTACATGGGCCCTTCCTAGCTATAGTTTTTGTTACAGGTCTTCCCAAGCGAGAGTTTGGGGTTTCCTATTTAAATCCTCATCCAGTGATGTTTTCCTTATCATACAGGACAATATCATATGGTGTCTTCAGCAAACAGAATGTAAAAAATTCAAGAAGCCCTACATGTAAGAATGTGAATGCTGACCCTTATTTCTGACTGACCTTGCTGATACACCTTCCATATAAAGTAGCTGTGGGCCTTGTAAGGCTTCTAGTGACGGTTATTTGAATAATAAATGTACAATCTAGAGAAATATATTTTTTCTTAGCATTAACACACAGGTACAGCAAATGGTAACACCCCGACTGGCCCAGAGTCCTTAGTTAAATCATCAGTTTGTTAACTGCTGTTTGCAAGGTAAACCCTCCCTCTGGAATGAACTTCTTTAAAGCAAAATGAAATAAAATAAAGGTAAGTAAAAGTAAATAGATTTTCCTATTGAAAGTTATTACTTCAGGAATGAAGAAGATGGATATTGATCGGCACCATCCTTTGCCATTACTGTCAGGTCCACGCAGATAGCTAAGACACTTTATTCTAAGCAAACAGCCATTTTCTCTTCTGACATGGGGTTCCAGTGAGAATTGAAAAAAGTAAAAGGTTTGTAAAAACATTTTTCTGTCCTTCTTACAGGGACAATTTATGTTGAAGTAACAGTTTGTGAGATACTTGCACTTGTTATTGATTTATTTCTTCTTTGTCCTGAACAATCTCCTGTTTTGTAATACAGTTACCCTTGTATACTGTTCCTAGGCAGTAATTTAGAAATAATTTTCATTGCAGCAATGTCCCGAGGGGCTCAAAATATTGGAAGTATATGAACAAAAGAATAAACATGTGTAAACCTTTTCTAGGTGTTATCTAGGTGTTTCTAATACATTGATATTTGCAATATTTGTTTTTAGCACTAATAAAAGACACACTATCATGATGAGCTATTGTCATAACACTGCAAATGGAATTCTAAATCCATGAAGTCCCCATGGCTTCTCGTCAAATAACCCTCCAATATGACCTTGGGAATCCATGGACTGGAAAACAGAAAAGAGTGTGAATAACATAAACTTAGTGTAGTCAGGTTATAATTTATTACTATCAGAGATTGGCTAAGTCTCTGCTGATAAGAAAGCAAATCTGAGTGAAAAATCTAGTAAACCTGAAGAAAAACTTTTGTTTAAATCAATAAATAACTTTGAGATATGCACCTATAAATTTTCCCACTAGTGCATGTATAAACATCCACTTTACTCTGTGTGTTCACCTATACAGTATACAATTGTTTCCTCCAAAAAAAATCAATATGGCTGTGATTCCACTATAGTTCATTCACTGTTTATGGATAGGGATTAATGTTTGACCTCTCCTTGCCTTCTTGACTTGAACCAATTACTTTAGAATAATTTTTCTGGTTTAACTTTTTATCACATTTTCTGACATTTTAGTGAATAATAGTTGACAGCTATGAACATCTGCAAAAGTTATTGTTATCATAACTTGAGCTCAATGGAACTACCATCACTGATGCTCTAAAGATCATATTGCACTGCAGAGTAGGAACACACTTACATTAAAAATTTATTTGATTTTTCTGTAGGAATCTTTGCTTAGTTTGCTTTAACAAAGGCAGACTGTTTCAATGTTTTTTTTTTTTTTTTGAAAATGCTACTTGGAGGTGCGAAGCAAATTTGCATTCTGTACAGGGGAAGGCTCAAAGTCTCTATTTTTCATTCTGGAATTTTATATATTACTGTTATGCAGGAAACAGCTTTTAATCTTCTCTATCACTTTCTACTTTTTCTTAAATGAATAAAACAAAAATCTTTGGAACTTGAACACTGAAAACCAGCTTTATGCATCATAGGTTTGTGAGTAATTTCTGATAAAAGTATTTCATTTCAATGTCCTGATTTCTTATTCAGTTTGCACTCAGGGAAACTGGTATATTGCATTCTCCTTGAAGAAAGCCATAGAGAGAGAAAATGCAGTTAGTCATTTATGTGCATATAACAATATAAATTGTAAAGATTAAGGGGAATCATTTTGGGGAGCATCACAATTCTGCAACTAAAGGCACTTAAATAATTACCTTTTTAAGCAACTTTTATTGACTATGCAGCAGGATAAAAAGTAATCTTACTTGTTTTAAATGGCATAAAGCAACCAAATGCCATTAACAGAGTGTTACATTTCTTATTTCACTAAGATTGTTGAAGCTTACCAGAAAGAGATAAAAAATGTATAAATTCAGGAACACTGGCTAGTAATATCCCAAACCATTGTCAGTGGACTCCTACTTTCTCCTGCCAAAATATGTGGAAGCATGCATGGATTGTACTAGATTAGTAAGAGGGGCTCGTTTCCGTGGCATTAGCCAGGTATCTTAGCAACAAGACCATACCAGATTCTAGCAGTGCACTGTGGTGGTGCATGTAATATCCTGGACATAATCTGTCTTTTAATTTTCTTTGGATTGTAGTGATATTACAGATACATGTGTTCAGTTATAGATCTTTATTTAATAAGAAGAGTGCCTTAGCTGAAGATTTGTACTATGCCAGGAGTGGGCAACTCACAATAATGTTGCTGGCGTTTTAGCCGAGGTACTGCCGTGTCTCACATTTCAGATTGACAGGAAAACTTACTCCCTTCATTAAGATGTGCCTCATAGTTCATATCTTTATGCTGTGGAGATGAGGATGCTGCTGGAATTCATAATACTAAGAACGTTATTTAATGTCAGATAGAATGCAAATTGCTTGTACAATTGAAATGTCATCTAAAACATGCCACCGTATGCAACACCACTTTATTATAAGTCACTGAGAGCAATATCTTAAATTTGGAATTGCACTAATCCTTCATCTGCTTTGTTTACCTTTCATCTATAATAGAGATGTCGAATTTCCTCCAAACTGGATTTGCATGTTTTAACTGCTTGCTCACACAGCTGAAGATGTGTGGGAGAACCATATAGGGGTACTTCCTTTGATTTTCTTGTCTTTTTGTTGTTTGTCTAATGCAAATTAACAGCAAAAGATAGCTTTCAAATACGAGACAAAATGCCATGTCAACGCTTTTGGGGAAATAAGCTAAAGCTTAGGAAAGAACATTTGATTATTTAAAGGGCTAATTATAATACAAATATGCTGTCAGTTTATTGGTAATTGATTTTCTTGGTAATTTAGTTTCATGCAGTATTTTCTTGCATTTAATTGAAACAATAATAATTTTATAAGATTAATTTTGTTCACAGTGAAATTACATGTGTGCTATTTAAGACATTTGTCATGCTCGCTTGGAGAAAGCATCCAGAACAATTGCCATCCAAAATAAAGCTATCTTGACATAAAAAATGTTGTTTGTACACAAAGATTCTTATCTTGAGTTCTAAATATTCATTCAAGATGATGGCTTCTCTTTTATAGGTCAGTTTTCGGTACCAAAGAAGGCCCAGAACACCTCTTGAATTTGTAAATTCTAGGGTTTTCCATAAAGAATTACATTTTTGCAGAGATGAGAGTTGTGAGAAGGAAAGTGGGAAGAAAGAAGAAAGTCCTTAAAACCCCACTCTTTGGGTCTATCCCCTCCTACTCAAGATCCCCTCTTCCTGCAACACTTTCCCAAAGAATTTAGGCTCTTAAATGCTTAGTATCTTTTAATAGGCTGCAGTGAAGATTCTGTTTTGTTTGTTTCATATTATATAGTATTTTCATTGTTCATAACAGAGTATTCTAAATCTCAATATGCATTTGTAGGGCCTTAGAGTTATACCTCAAAAAGATTATTTGTTGATGAGTATATTTGATATAAAACTTATGTAAGAGTGCCAGGACTCCCAAAGTTCAAACTCTTTCAGTTAGATAAATATCTCAGTTTTTGTTTGTTTGTTTGGTTGGTTGGTTTTTTGGTTGGTTTTTTGTTTCTCCTTGCAAAATTCTCACTCTGTCACTCAGGCTGGAGAGCAGTGGTGCTATCTCAGCTCACTGCAACTTCCACCTCCTTGGTTCAAGTGATTCTTGTGCCTCAGCCTTCCAAGTGGCTGGGATTACAGGCACACACCACCACGCCCAGCTAATTTTTGTATTTTTAGTAGAGATGGTGTTTCGTCATGTTGCCCAGGTTGGTCTAGAACCCCTGGGCTCCAGTGATCGCCTGTCTTGGTCTCCTAAAGGGCTGGAACTACAAGCATGAGCCATCCTAGTTAGATATATATCTTATATATCATTTGGTATAAGAATCTGTATAAGGTTACAAAAAATTATTTGTATTTATGAAGACATGCTTGGACTCCTTGCAAGGAACAGCCTAAAGTAACCACTATAATATGGTTATTGCCATAATGCTGTAACATTTCCTCTAGTTTTTAAAGATCTCTAGAGCTGGGCCGGGCATTGTGGCTCATGGCTGTAATCCCAGCACTTTGGGAGTCCAAGGCGGGTGGATCATGAGGCCAAGAGATTGAGACCAACCTGGCCAACATGGTGAAACCCCATCTCTACTAAAATTACAAAAATTAGCTGGGTGTGTTGGTACGTGCTTGTATTCTCAGCTATTCGGGAGGCTGAGGCAGGAGAATCGCTTGAACCCAGGTGCTAGAGGTTTCAGTGAGCTGAGATCATGCCACTGCACTCCAGCCTGGGTGACAGAGTGAGACTCCATCTCAAGAAGAAAAAAAAAAAAAAAAAACTCTAGAGCTATTATACAACTCTCAGAGTTGTCTGAAGATTTCAAGTCTTAGAATCACTCGATGTATTTATGAAAAAGTTAGATTCCTAGGCCTTTGCCCAGACTCATTATATATGAGTCTCTATGGGTTTAGAAATAGCTCCAAGTTTTTCTTTGACATATTAGCATTTGGAACCATTAATTTAAAATAATGAATGGCAATTAATACAAAGCTTAATTTTCATAATTAAGGGTTAGTTTTGGCAAGTTAGACCATGTTATATTTTACATATGCCTGTGTGTGTATAGGTTGTATAAAATATATGATATAAATATGTTATAAATATGTAAAATTTGAGATTTTACTAAAATATAAGTTGAAACGTTGGGCTTGGGATTTCTTTTTAAAAAGTCAAAATTATGTAATTTGTCATTACATAATTTGGGTTATTTTCATTTTTGCCTTTATTTTTTAGACACAAGGTCTTGCTTTAATAGTTCACCATAATCTCTAACTTCTGGGCTCAGGCAAGCTTCCTGCCTCAGTCTTCCAAGTAGCTAGAACTACAGACACATGCCACCATGCCCAGTTAATTAAAAAAAATTTTTTTTCCGAGATGCTATCTTGTGCAGACTAGTCTTGAACTCCTGGCCTCAAGTGATCTTCCTGCTTTGGCCTCTCAAAGTGCTGTGACTACAGGCATGAGTCACACCACCTGGCCTTGCCTAGGTCTTTTAAGTGAGAATATTATCTTGAAGTTCCACTGTATTTTTAAAAATCATATAGGAAAGAGGACTTTTTTTTATAGATGGGAATTTTATCTTAAAATGTCCCTTAAAATATGAAAACTCAGAAACATATTTTATAAATACATAATATAAAAATATAAATTTTTGCATTCCTTGATGTAAAAAAAAGAATGAAGATAAAATCAAGAGCTAAGTTTTTATTCTATATTTGGTCTGGGTACTGACTTTGAAGTCAAGCTACCTTTTTGTTTCTCCTTGCAAAATTCTCAGTAACCAGTCTTGCATTTAACAACATCTTGGGTCCAGAAGCATCCCTGGGTTTTGTGTAAACTAAATACAGAAATCAATTTATCCAACAGTGAGGTATAATCATCTCTTGGGTATAAAATGACATCTGGTTCATGGTGTCATCTGCATTATATAGCCACACTAAAGAAAAAATGACACACAGAAAGATAAATTAAAGATAAATTCAAATTCATGTGAACATAATGGAGTTCCCAAGCTGATGATATATGACTGATGCCTAAAGCAACGATCAGCAAATGGTTTAGTAATAGATGCACATAATTCCAGAGACTGACAAGCCAAGAGCTGGTCTCAGGCTCAGATATACATGAACAGTTATTCTGTGCTACCTCTTTGTAGGTGTGGGGTACCAAGATATAGTCAAATACAGAAATGTTTCTAATGCTTACCTCAGAATGTCAAGCATTACTTAGAATGATGTATCTGATATGCAACTTGGTAGTTTATCATAAAATACTCTTTTTAAAATGTGAACAATTGCTACTTTTTGATGTCTCCAAAATGTTCATTTATAACTTTGACATTTTTCATACACAACAGTTGTACCTCTAACTTCCTATCTTCAGAAGCTACGTTATCATCTCAAATTCAGCCTTTCTAAAATCAAAATTAATGTTTTCGTCTGAACACAGGATCATATTACTGATTTCTCAGTTCTCTTGCACCACTATTTTCCCTTATTATTTGTGTTCAAAGCCTTTCAGGGATGTTTTGGTACAGTATGTGTGCTAAAACTTCTAGTCATTTTGCACACAATATCATTGTGAAACAGGTTTATTTTGAAAACATGCCATGGATACATTGGGAAAAAAACACCTTTAGTTCAAGATATCAAACCAGATTTCTCAATACCTAATTAAATTACACATCCTGCTTCTAACCATGTAAAATGAGAAAATATGACACTTTAGGACAGATATTTGATCATCTAAATAAAATTAGCAGCAAGGAATAGAACATATAGTAGAATTTTTACCTGAAAAAAAAATCAAGACCCTATTTCTTTCTTGATGAGGAGTTTCTGATTTTATAGAAATCATCTGTTTACACCACAAAAGGATATTTTACCTTTTAAACCACTGTGCGTCAAGGTGAATTGTGTTTATCTTTTTTTTTTTTTTTTTTGAGACGGAGTCTTGCTCTGTCACCCAGGCTGGAGTGCAGTGGCCGGATCTTGGCTCACTGCAACCTCCGCCTCCCGGGTTCACGCCATTCTCCTGCCTCAGCCTCCCGAGTAGCTGGGACTACAGGGGCCCGCCACCTTGCCCGGCTAGTTTTTTTTTAATTTTTCGTAGAGACGGGGTTTCACCGTTTTAGCCAGATGGTCTCGATCTTCTGACCTCGTGATCCGCCCGTCTCGGCCTCCCAAAGTGCTGGGATTACAGGCTTGAGCCACCGCGCCCAACCGTGTTTATCTTTTTAAAAAATGTGGCAGGTGATTTTTTGTTTTTTCCCCGACTTCTTCCTGATGATTTTCTTGGGCACGGCCTCCACCAAGAATCGGATTACAGAAGCAGCCACTGATGATGCAACCTAATGTGGAGACTCTTGGAATCCTGGGGAGGAGACCAAGAGATGAGGGTGTCAGCTCCCTAATTTTAGGGACCTGTATCAGAAGAACTGGGGAAGAGGGCTGGAGAATTTGAAGAGTGAAAAGCACACACAACTTTCTCCTCATGCTCCATCTCAGACTCTGTCTGAATTGGAAGAGATAATTAAAATCAAACAATAAAGATGTTCTCTATATGCATCTGGGTCCTGGCTAACAGGACTTTGGTTTAAAAATGGGCTATATGACTGTTTTTCTCTACAACAAAGGACATGATACTGGAGACAGAATCCTCTTCAGGATAGAATCCTAGGGGTCTATTTCTGTGTATGGCAATGTTACGTTTTAGGTCATGCCCCATTACAAGAAATGTTGACAAGAAAGCTCATGGAAGAGATTTGTGAAGGATAAGGAGTTAGTAAGGAAGAGCTGATTCCTGACAGGGCTGATATTTGCCTCCAAGTGTCATCATGAATTTGAGTATTGCTAATATAACATTTTCCCATCATAGTTACAAACTATTTTTACAAGGTAGCAGGCCAGACTGTTGGAAATCGGCAAAATCGGATGAAAATAAGCACATCCACCTTTTCCGGGGCTGCCACAAAGGAAGATGTTCTTTCATACACATCTCGTATTTTGCAGGGTAGTTTGGTCCTTTCTAGCTTATCATCCTTCTCATGTGTAATGGGAGAGAGAGAGTTAGAGACAATTAAAAAATCAATGAGAATCCTGTTACTAGAGAATTCACTGTAGCCCTACTACTAGAGAACTAAGAAATCCCCCAAATCAGTGACTGCAAATCACCAACAAATCCTTAGCACTTCTTATGTGCCATAAACCTTGCCAAATGCTTGACACAATGTATGTTTTTCAATCCTCATCACAATTCTATGAGATAGAGACTATTAACCAATTGTGAAGATAAGGAAATAGGTTTGGTGAGGTTAAATAACTTTGATAAAATCATTCAGCAGGTAATAATAAGAATACTTATCATGATAAAGCAAACAGTTGCATAGAACTTACTGAGAGCCTCCTACTGCTAAGTGATCAATATGTACTAAAAAGTTTAAACTCACAGCAACCCTATGAGGTAGGTACTGAAATTACTATAATTATTCTCATTTTTATAGATAATTAAATTGAGACCTGGAAAGATTAAGTTACTTTCCCAAGTCACAAATCTAGTAAGTGGTAGAATTAGGATTCAAAATTAGGATTTCAGGCCTCACAATCTGTACTCTTTACTGTGAAGCTATAAGAATACATTATAGAACCATAGATCCAAGGTAGGAAACCTTACCTTCCCCAAGCTTTTACCATCAAAGCCTAAGTGTCTGCATACATAAAAAATAGCTACAGAGTGAATAAGACCTAATATTTGATAGCACAACGGGGTGACTATAGTCAACAATAACTTAATTGTACATTTCAAAATAACTAAAAGAGTACGACTGGATTGTTTGTAACAAAAGGATAAATGTTTGAGGGGATGGGTACCCAATTCTCTGTGATGTGATTATTAATCTCTGTATGCCTTTATCAAATATCTCATGTATGCTATAAATATATACACCTACTATGTACCCATAAAAATTTAAAATAAAAAAATTAATAATAAAAAACCTAAGTGTTACTCCTTGAAACACAGCTATTGATATAAACGTATTGTCTTTTTTGTTTTTCATAGTTTTGATATATGAATGTAGATATTAAACATATTCTATTGATATGATTTATTCTCAATAGCAAAGGATCGTGATTAAAGCAATGGAAATTAAGGACACAAAGATATCAGAAGGCAAGCACTTTGAGATATTTATCTCTCCATTATTTTGAACCTTTAGGTCAACTTCTTTTGAATAAGTATGTAGGTTAGTAAACTGAGTGAACTATAGGAAATTACATTATTGACATATTTTTGTGCATGTGGTTATACCACTTAACAAGTAAGTGATCTCCAAGAAAATCAGTCCTAAGTCAAAAACAAAGAGTATTGAGTAAATTAATGTGCCTTTACTATTGGTGGGCAATAATGAATATTCTGCTAATCTTTAGAATTATTGCAATTAGCACCCAGCACTACATCGCAGACTTCCTTCATGACTTAATCTTTATTTTTAATCTGAAATTGATTTTACATTTGTAATTATTGGTCTACTATGTGGTTTTTGGCCTTTACTAGCTATGCAAAATAATAGCTGGATACTAGAAGGCATTTTATTATAATCTTACTGTTTTTACCATGATTGAATGGTAAAAATATGTCACCACCATTATGATGTCATTTTAAACTTAAATAAGCTTAAGACCACTTATTGAAAAATCCTGCGTAATTTTAAATTGATGTTGACATTAAAAAGGATTGCCTATAATGATAGTGTCTTGTGGCTTTAAGTAGCAGTCTGAAGTAAATCTAGTAATAATTATGGTTACATCTTGATCACTTGCCTTTTCCTGTTTATTAACCTTGTAAGGAAACATATTGTTAGAGTCATCTTTTATTCATACAAAAAATTAATCCCCTTCCATCCCCTCTTAGACCTTAAAACAAGAATAGTGTGAGTTCAGTGCTTGAACTTTTTCCTGGAGAGATTCCTACATGGAAAACTGAGGCAAATCTACTAAAAGCTAAGTACCTTCATCACACATCAGCTTCGAGGACCTTCTGTTACTGTCTGTCCATCTCTTTATCTCTCTTGGGAGGAGCCCCAACCCACACAGCCCAGGGCCTGCTGAAACCAGCCAGTGGTAGAGCCATCAAGACCAGCCTATTTGAAAAGAAAATAATGAAAGACAAAATCTCATCAGCCAACCTGAATTGCTGATCCCCGGAGGGTGCTCTAAGAAAAGTTGGAAAAGATTATGTAAAATAGCTCTCATATGTTAGGCAGGAAAAATTACTTATTGCCTCTAAACAGAAAGACTGTAAACAAGGTTTCCCATTTTTGCAAAAAAGAAAGATCAGTTGCATCAGATGCTGCCTTCAAACACAGCTTCTATAAAGTGCCATCAGGTTTAGATTCAGCCACTTGTGTCCAAGAGAGAAGGGGAGAAATGGGAGAGATTTATCTCTCTTGTCTCTAAGCCTCCTTCTGTGTTGGGCAGAGCCCAAAGCCTAAATAGATAGGATCCTTTATCCAAAACCCACACTTCTGCCTTTTCATCCTAAAAGTGAAACAAAACAATTTGGCAGTTCAATCATCAAAGAAACAGTAATATTTTTTAAAGAGTTGACCATGAAAATGTGACCAAATCAGTATTTGTTCACTGTCTCCCCTTATTAAGAATATGCAGTTTATGCATAATTTTGTGTAATTCTTACTTTGACTTAAAAAATTATGAATAAATGAATGTATTTCATAGTTATACTAATGCTGTTATTGATTTTAACTATATTACAAGTTGATGGTTTGTATATATAAATGTTACAGACAAAATCCATGAAATTTAAAGTATGTGTGATCTCTAATTGTGTATGTTTTTTCACATATTTTAAAAGTTGCTAAATAAGCATGATAACTTGAATTTCTTTCTCTTTCTTTCAAACTCTACCTAGCCCAAGCCTCACTATTATTTTGCACCCTTTCCTGACCACTCTAGTCCATAGCAGTCTCCTTTCTGTAATAAACCCAAAGAACAGTCGTTTCTAAACATTTTGCCATAAAGCAAGTTAATTTTTACCTTTTGCAGACCCTACCTATGCTTCCAGATTTTAGTTAGCAAAGATGTGTTTACTTTGTCATTTGTTTCTTCACTTTCTATTTTATGGGTACTATTAACCAGCAGTAGACAATAGTGGCATTGATTTGCCAAATTTGATGAGAAGAGCCAGGTCTGGGATTTGGACTGAGTGAATGTGGGCAGATGTGGTACAGGTGTTTGGAGGACACAGAGGCTGAAGTCCTCGGACTCCATAGCAGAGCAGAGCAGTGTGGATTAGGGCTTGGACAGAGAGAAAGCGAGCTGATGACTGGAAGTGTGTGATTGCCAGAGATGAGCGGGAATGCTGCACGAAGCCAGGAATGGGCCAGGAGCTGGATCTCCCATTGTCAACGTAGGATCTGATTGTAAGTGAGAGGCAAAAAGCACAAGAAGTACATAGGGAAAAATTAAGAGCAATCATATGTCACTTGTATATTATTATATAATTAATGCATGGATCCATTCATCAAGAAAGTGTCCTGTCTTATCCCTGGAGTGTCATTCCTATTTGAGTCTTTAGGGGAACTTAAACAACTTCTGAAATAATTTTAGTGAAGTGTTTGTCTCTGGTAAATGCACATTAGCTTTAAAAAACTATATTAAAAATATTAAACATTTATGAAGAATCACTGTGCTGCCTCTTCCTACGAGAAGTTCCAGTCCCAATTTCACTGCTCTTGGGAAAAGGAGTGGAAAGAACATGCGCTATTTCTTTCTGAACAATAGCTTTAAGAGCTCTCCTGTGGCTCCACCGTGCTATCTTTTCCATTTGCTGTAAAACCAGCAAAGCTTTAGGTAGGGAATAAAAAGAAGCTGGAACAGATATCATGTTGGACCCCAGGTGGACATGCAATGTGAGTGAAAAATCCACCTTTATTTTGTAAGTCGCTGAGATTTTTGAGATTGCTTGTTATCATGGCATTGTTTAGCATGATCTGACGAGCATACACTATCATTGACATGATTGTTTATCCTGGAGGTCAGTCAATATTTGTATGCCCTTTGCATTTTTTACATAGTATTTTTAAATCTTATTTACCTAATTTGTATGTCCCTTGAGAATAACTTTAATATCTTATTTTTTTGCTTTTTGATCCACCATTTAAACAGTAAACCTCTGAAATAAAGAACTTTAGAACGTGTCAATGTTAATCAATGAGTGGATAACAACATATGCTCCATTTTAATAACTATAAGTGATACAATCATGTCAAAGAAAGTGCAATTAAGATAAATATTTCCATATTGACAAGTCTATGGCAATTACCAATCAATTCATCTCTTTCTGATAGTAAAGCAAACGATACTTCCATTCTTTAATGAGACATCTGAAGGCACAGTGTGCAATTAAAAACTATAAATATATTATTGAAATTATTTTATAAAAATAAAGCATCACACTTTTAACTTGCACTACTGATGACTGCCTAATATGGCACTTATTGTACACATTTTCAAGAAAAGTGTTACTTTAAAACTAAAGTAGGGGAAGTTTCAAATGGGAAGCTTTGCTGGTAACCTCAGGATATTTACTCCATTTCTGAGGCTGACCCTCACCCTTGATGTGAGAAAATTAGGTTTAAGTTTCTATTGACTGATAGATTGAAAAGAATTATAATTATACCAACAGAAGTATGATTGAGGATGCCAAGTTATTTATTTATAGACAAGAATAGCTATGTTCATGATCCTTACTCCTGGTACTCTTATTCGGGAAAGGCCAGGGACTAGGAAGTACATAGAGTTGGAACTAGTTGTTGGAGATTTTTCATGAGAAGTACATATTACGTGGCCATTTTATTGAAGTGTAATTTCAATAGTTGGAAGTAATGAAATCTCTTTGTCCTGTATTAAATAATAGGTCTCTAATGGTAGAATGCATTTGTTAGATTCATCACTGTTCTTCCCTTTTCCACTAATGTCGCTATTTGAAATCCGTGTTCAATCTGGGTCACATTTTCTCATTTATATGGCATATGTATTTTCTTCTTTTGATGTACTCATGTTTCTAATAAGTTTGGAGAAAACATTCTTGCCTGTCAGATAGTAGAACTGCCTGATAAACCAGTATTTTTACTTAATAATTGAGCTCTTTGTGGAGAATATCCTCTTTTTATATTTTCTGGTTTGTAAGAAGTACTTCCCAATTGCTATCATGTACTGCTTCTGAATAGTCTGGGGGCAACATGCAGGTAACTGTGAGAAAAAAGTACTTTGCTTAGTATTCAGAAAACCTAGGTTCCAGACCAGGCTTTAGATTGTATTATCCTTGTGACTCTGATGAAATTACTTATTTTTTCCAAGCCTTGGTTTTCTAATACGTAAAATAGAAGTTATGTTATCTTCTTCACAGAGTTGTAAGGATAAGTAAATGCTATGCAAATATGGGCTAATACAAACATAGACTTGAGGGTGCCATCAGATAGCACAACCATAGCTCTATGTGTTCTTAAACTTCTCTCATACAGCCTAGACACCACAGCAGTGGCTGGACCATGTATTTAAGGAATTCTATCTTCTTCTGGAAAGGTCCTTGTCTTCCTCCCACCATCTGATTCATAGTCTTTCACTGCAGTTTGATTAAAAGACCCTTAGGAGTAATTTGGTCATGTGTCTGTGTTTACCTCAGTCAACATAAGACACCCCAAAACTCCATGGTCATCATTCATGCCTTAGACTTCCATGCCTATATGGTTCTGTGTATTCCATAATTTGCCTCACCCAAACACTTTCAGTCATTAGCAAAATCTTCGATGTCAGAGGTAGAGAACATTATTTTTAAAGGGCCAGATAGAAAATATTTTAGGCCTTGGGAGCCAAGAGACAAAATCAAGGATATCATGGAGGTATTTCTATAACCATTAAAAATGTAACTATTTAAAAATACAAAACGTATTCTTAGCACCTGGACATAAAAACAGGAATTTGACTGACCACAGCCTGGCAACCCCTGCTCTGCATCTTCAGTCTTCTCACAAAAATTTCTCTTCCCTCTCTTGGTTTATGTGGACCCTGGCACTCCCCAAGCACTGCTCCCTGAGCACATCTCTATGTGTTGTCCTCATTAACGATGATTTTTTCCTTCTACAACCTTCATATCACCACGCCTGGAGGTAAGGGTAAGGGTTTTCCTAGATCTCATTGCTGCCTGCAGACCATTGTAACAACCCTCCTCCCCTTTCAAACATTCCTTCTCAGAAACATATGCTGCTTGATTATTCCACCTTCTATTCATTCTTGCTGTAATCAACACCAGATTTCTGAGACACTACTTCCTCATCTCGTCAACTTACAATCATAAGTAGATCCTATCCATTACGCTACCATCTATCCTGCTCCAACACAACTCCTATCATAAATCATGGTGATTTCAATATCTATGCAGACAAACCTTTCCAGCATCCTGATTGCTCAGGTCCTTGACCCCCTCATCTCATTAACTTGCCTTCCAGTGCACCTTAGTCGCTGTAGCTATGCCTAGATCTTGATGTTATGAATTACTGCACCTTTTCATAATCTCAACTTTAAGCACTCCAATCTCAGACTTTTGCATGCCTACTTCCCCTCCCGCACCTGGTCTCTCATTCTCCCTCTCTCTGGTACCCTAACTCCAAAATGCCTTTCTTTCCAGTTCCTATTTTTCCACTTTCCTCATATCCTTATCCTCACATAGCTTAGATGCTGTGGTCTGTCATTGTACTGACTTTCCTGCATACCACCTCAGCTATTTGCTCATCCATTATCTTGGCCTAGAAAAATCCCAAGCATATTAAATTCAACTAACTCACTATTCAGCTGCCCAAGCAGCTGACTTGAGATGAAGAAAACCATACAATCAGGTTCTTGTGTCTCTCATTAAGTTCATGACCACTACTCTCAGGTGAGCTCTTAGTGCTGCTCTGTAACACACCTCTTTATCCTTAGGTTCTGTACTCCTCTCCTAGAAGATTATTTCACATCGGAAAAAGAAAACTCTAATCTCCCACATCTTTTTTCTACCATCTTTCAAAATATGACCTTTTTCTTTCTTATTTCATTGAAATAATGGAAACAATCAAAAGGCAATTTCGGTGTGCTTCTGCAACAGATATACCAACCTGTGCACATCAGTCCCTAAACATTCTACCTTCCCTCCAGGTAGAAGCTATACATTGCCTTTGCTCCCTCTAAGGCTAGCCCCTCTTTCATACATTGTGTTCCTCATCACATCTTAGGGACATTGTTTCTACATTTGCCTTCTCTATCCCGTATCAGATTATACCCGTCTGCAGGAACATTCCTAATATTCTACATCTATGTTATAATATCACACATTCTAGAAGAAAGTCATTTGGCCTCAATACACTTCCAGATACCTCCCCAGTTCTCTGCTAACTTTTATAAAAAGTCACCTCAAAAGATTGTATTTAATCTCTCTCCACTTTTACACCCATTCTCTCTTTAACATACTTCATTCTGGTTTCAGCTCCAATCACAGGAACAAAGAGCTCCATATAGCAAAATCCAGTGGGCACTTTTATTTTCTTACTTCACTTACTGGGAAGCAGGTTTTGACACAGCTGGTGATTTCTTCCTTGAGACGTGCTTGACCTCTGGAATATCACTCTCCTTTCATGATCCTTTTACCTCATGAGATGCTCCTTCTGGACTTGTTCCTCTTTATCTTCACATCTGAACATGGTAGCTATCCAGGGTTCAGTCTATAGACCTTCAGTACTCTCTCTTTCTGTACTCAGTTTTTGGTGAACTAATATAGTTAGTTTAGCTTTAAATGTCATTTATACACTATTTCCAGAATCATTTCCTTTGAATTCCAGATTCTAATATCTTACTGCCTATCTAACATGTCTAGGTAGATGTCTCATATGAACTTCAAATCTAACATGTCCAAGTCCAAGTTATATATTTTCTCCCAAATCCCACCGCTAAAACCTCCTCCCATCTCAGTAAACCAGAATTCTATTCATCCAGTTGCTTGGGTCAAAAAAAAAAAAATTGAGGCTTTTTTGACACCTTTCCCCCCCCATACACAATCTAACAGAGTTCTGTTGATTTTACCCTTCAAGTATTGTTTAGAATCTCACCACTTCTCTCTCCACCTCTAGTATCTTTGTCTAAGGTAGCATTATCTCTCACGTAAATGCTTTCAGTTGTCTAAGTCATGTTTTTTTTCTTTCTTCCACCCCAATTTCTCTGTAGTCTGTTTTCTTCTGAAGCAAAAAATATTCTATTAAAATATAAGTCACAGACTGTTTTCTGCTTAAAACCCCAATGACTTTACATTTCTATTATTTCTTTGAGAATTTCTTGCCTTCTCTATTTCTAATAGTAAGATGCTAGAAATCTTAGCTTATTCCTTCACGTTTTGTTCTTTTCCTTTCATATTTAGTGTCATTGTATGTTTCTCTATAATCTTGGATATTTCCTTGGCTTTATTTTCTTGTCCATTAATTAAAAATTTTAATTTCAGAGATCTTAGTTTCACTTTCTATAAGCTTTCTCATAAACCTGTGTAGATTATTTGTATAGCATTCTATTCTTGTTTTGTGAATATAATGCTTTCTTGAAACTACATAAATGTGAATTACTGAATTTTTTTTTCTGATTTTTTATTTGCCCCTTTATTCTATGATGATTTTTCATTTTAATTTATATAGATCTTTCTCCTTTATGCTGTTCTTTTTTGTCTGCAAAATCTTGGTTGTCTGTTTATATTCAATCAAGAAGCATTAGTTAACTAGTGTTCATTTTCTCTGCTAATAGGTAAATGTTAGGTGTGTCCCATGCATGGTAGACTTGGAGATCAGTGTGTGGCTGGACATAATTTATTGACTGGGAGGTTTAACTTTAAATTGAATGAGGAGTAGGCAGCTATCAGGTCTCAGGTCCCCCAGAATTCAAAACAAGGGGCTTTATTCTTGGCAGATGCATTTACACAGAAACCTTGATTTAAGCAAGTAGGTCTACTCAAACTCTTCAGAAAAGAATCCCCTGGGGATTTTATCTAGAGGAGAAACACTCTGAATTTTTCGTTGCTGCCAACTGGAGGTACTGATTGGTGAATTTTACCATATACAGATCTTCATTTAACATCTCTTTTTCATCCTTCTCATTTATTCTTGACATAACTTCATTATAATCCCTCACAGCACATCTTGAACTTAAACTGTTTTGTATAGTTTCAGCCATCCATTAGCTTTTGTGCTTCTTTGACTTTCAGAAATGAATTAAAATGTTTTCTCTACTGACGACTCAATTTCCTTACTTTTTAATTCTCCTCCTGGTTATGAATTTTTTATTTTTATTGTTTATAGTTCTACAGCTTAGTAGGCATGACCATGTTTGTGATGGAAGAAACAACTTTACCTGTCCATCTATTGCAGAGTTTGTGCTATTTAATGAGATCATCATATTTTCTCTGTGTGTTTTCCATTTTGGTGAACATATAATTTCCTTAATTTTTTTCTCCCAAATTCTGGAAGGGCTATTCACTTCATCTATATCAATTACAAAACCAATGTTACTTGTGTCTAATGCAGGAGTCTCTAATGCCAGGCCATGGACTAACACTGGTCCACCATAGCCTGTTAGGAACCGGGCTGCACAGCAGGAGGTGAGCAGTGGGTGAACCAGCATTACCATCTGAGCTCCGCTTCCTGTCAGATCAGTGGAGGCATTATGAGGGTGAACCCTATTGTGAACTCCACATGTGAGGAAGTAGGTTGTGCTCTCCTGATGAGGTAGAACAGTTTCATCTCCAGACCAGTCCCCACCTTGCACCCCTTGTCCATGGGAAAATTGTATTCCACAAATCCCGTCCCTGGTGCCAAAAAAGGTTGGGGACTGCTAGTCTAATGGAAATTCATTTTCATGCAGAAAATAGTGTTTACAATAGTTAATATTAAAAATCGGTATAACGATGAAATGGAATGGGCAGGATTTCAGTTCCACAGTATTTGATAAAAGTTTCTTTCTCTATGGAACATGGCAAAATGCGTTAAGGAGAAAAAAAAAAAAGTCTTGTTTTCCTTTCGTGGCATCATGATGATTACTTACCACGGGACATTTTCATTAGTTACATATGTTTGTTGCTTTTTGATTTGTTAAGTGTATATGATTCAGCATCATTTTCTCTAATGCAAGATGACAAGAAAACCCTCAAACCACAGTGGATTCTGCTGGGATATCCTCTCAAAGTATTCGCATTTGTCAACCAAGTGTGGCATACTAAAAAGAAAAAAAATGAGACTTTTTAAAATAATAAAGTAGAAGTAACTTATCAATAGTTTCAACAATAAATGCCAAAATTCAGTTTTCCATTAAAAGGTTTTTGTGAAGTTGAAGAAAATTATTTCATTTTAATGGTTTTTATATTTTGTAACTTTAAAATTATTGGCATGTTTTAATTTTTTTCCTTAGAAAAGTTATATTTAGTTATTTCACTACCAATTTGAATTGACAGCATATGCTTACTCTAATTACAAATTACTTTTCTAATTTAAACATTATGATCACTATATTCTTAGCATCTAGTAAGGTAGATAAATGTAAATGAATTTCAGTGATTTAGATATAATATTAACATTCACACTCCTCCAATATTATTCAGATGACTAAGACATTTAGATTATCTTAATTCAAAGGTACCTAATGTTCATTAATATCATTTTGTCATAGAGTCCAGCTATAATTACTTATGTAAATAAAAATATGTAATACACGACTGGGCACGGTGGCCCAGGCCTATAATCCCAGCACTTTGGGAGGCCCAGGTGGGCAGATCACTTGAGCTCAGGAATTCGAGACCAGCTTGGGCAACATGACCAAACCCAGTCTCTACAAAAACATACAAAATGTGGTGGTGGGCGCCTGTAGTACCAGCTACTGGAGAGGCTGGGGTGGGAGGATCGCTTGAGCCCAGGAGGCAGAGGTTGCAGTGAGCCAAAATCACACCCATGTGCTCCAGCCTGGGCAACAGAGAGAGAGCCTGTTAAAAATAAAAGTAATATATGTCCTATTTATAAAAGAATTGTTTGGAGTTGCAAACATATTAAGTTATAACACAGATGAATTTGGTGATTGAATTTAATACACGGTGAGCAGGCCATTTTTACACAGGGCTAATTGCAGTACCATTTAAAGTAAGGAAGGTCCCCAAAAGCTATGCCGTAAAGTCATGTAGTAAGCACAAAAGAGTAAGAAGAGAGTTTTGCAAAGTTAATTTTTGAAGGGGTAAAGTCTCTGTTTTCTCTTCCTCTTGGCACAATTTTCTATGTCATAACTTCTCTGTGATCCTCACCTGGCCTCAGCTGCACCTCAGCCTCTACCTGCTGCCATTCATACAGGCTCCTCCCCTGCTTCTGCTGTTCTGCCCTCCTCTGCTCTGTGTTGGAGACCCACTGCACCTGGCCTGAGATTCTCAAGGACTCCTATTAGAAACAATTTTTCTGCCCTCGTTCTTCTTGCAAAATTTACCTGTCTAAAAGCCTACATCGGTAAATTTTCCAAACTTTTGTTAATAAAGCTAATCAAGAAAAACATTTTGAGGATTCAACTTCAGAATATTATTTTTGGTTATTTGTACATTGGATGCATGAACTGCTGTATGAATATATGTGTTTCATAAAACATGCAAAAATAAAAATTAAGGGTAACTGAGGAAAAAAGTGGTTAGTGAAACTTTATTCCTATACTCTGATAGAAATCTAGTATTTCCTTTGTGGGCACACTCGCTCTAGAGACAACTGCATAGATCATTATTTTGGGTAGAGCCATGTGGTTGAAAATCAAATAAATTATTTCTTGTAGGATATTGATGAGAGCCATTGACTTAATGTCTTTCCATTTCCAGACATGGTTGTACTTGAATACGAGTTTTTCTGCTAAAGATATGACACATTATGGTATCACAATCTGTGTGAAAACCCTGACGATGGAAGTTTTTAAGGGGAAGCATTACCTCAAAGCCCCCTTTGCATAAACTTAAAATTGACCATAGAGACAGATATTTTTACAAGAAGATACAAATTTGTAAAAGGAGATGCTACCAATTAGGTGGGTATTGGAACATGTAAACACTTTTGGGGATATCTCTCTAATAACAGTCCTTGGGTTGGAGTAGCAGAGAGTTATAATTTATTCTGAGAATTATTTTCTTATTTGTTTATTCTCTTTAATTGCAGATATATAAAATGGCTATAGCTTATAGTTTCAATATGGTTGCTACTTAAATATTTATAAAATTACAGTTTTTTTCTAACTAGAAAGAACTTTAGATTTTATTTCATCCAACCTCTTTATTAGGCAATAGAGGAATTTGAGAGTAGAGAGGTTTAGTGGCCCTATTGAGGTCACAGAGGTACTGACAGGACTAAGGCTTTACAATCCAGCTCTTCTTCCTGTAGGACCAGTAGGCTTTCTGTTCTCGATCAGCAGAAATATAAAGGGATCCTATCTGCAAAATGCTCTGAAGTATATGTGCCTCTGCTTGCATTCAACTTGCTACAGGGAGTGTCAACTATAGATCCCAGAGTTTAAAATCTCATCCATGTTACAGCTATGGTGACTTGGATTTATAACTCAGAGAACAATTTTTCTAATCAATCTTGGTGAGCAGAGCAGGAATGAAGCATAAAGAGGAAAAAGATAGACCAAAACTTATGTATGGTAGAATCCAAGCATACAGAAACTTAGAAAGGCTCAAGAAGCCTGTAGAAAAATATGTTCTAGTTTTATGGATCTCTCTTGCAAAGAGAATTTTTAAAGCCCTGTTTTCAAAGTACCTAAACTGGAATGGGATTTGGATGATAGAGAGCCAAGACACTGTGGTGAAGACGAATGAGGAAGCATGCATGGATATACACTGACTCTGAATAACCAATTATTGATTTGAATTAAACTTTGCAGAACCCCAAGGACTTTTTTAGAAGATGGAAACAATAAGGAATACTGTTTCCTGAGTACTTAGGATGCACCATGAACTGTTACCTTAAGGACATTGATTGAGTAGGCTTTGATCCGCCATTTCTTTGAGTTAAAGATCCCTCTTCAGGTGCAACTATATGCCACACTCTAACATAACCATGTATTTGTTACTTCCTATTGTCTGTTGCTCTTATCAAAATGTAGCCTCCCTCTTAGATATATATCTAAAAGAAATGAAGGCATATGTCCACATAAAAACCTGTTCACGAAAGTTCTTAGCAATATTTTTCACTGTAGACAAAATAGTAGAAACAACTCCGTCTACCACCTGATGAATGGATAAACAAAATGAGGTATACCCATACAATAAAATATCATTCAGTGAGAAAAATGAGGGAGTACTGACACATGTTATAACATGATGAAACCTTGAAAATATGCTAAGTGAAAGGAGGTCAGTTACAAAATACTACATATTATATAACTCCATATATTAACTTGCTAGTATTACCATAATAAAATATCATAATCTGGATGGCTTAAACACAAGAAAGTCATTTTCTCTCAGTTATGAGTGCTAGAAGACCAGGATCAAGATGTGAGCAGTTCTGGTTTCACCAGAGGCCTCTCTCCTAGACCACCTCTTGCTGTGATCCTCACACGGCCTCACCTCTGTCTACTTATGCCCCTGGTGTCTCTTCTTCTCATAAGGACACTGCCCTATTGGATTAGGGCTTCATTCTTATGATGTCATTTAGTCTTAATTACTTTTTTAAAGGTCCTCTCTCCAAATACAGTCACATTCAAGGTTAGAGCTTCAACACACAAATTTTTGGGGAACAAAATTTGTTTCATAACACATTTATATGAGATATCCAAAGTAGGAAAATCTACAGAAACCGAATGTAGGTTTGTGGTTGTCAGGGTCTAGGGAAATGGGAAAATGAGAAGGGATTACTAATGGGTACCGGGGATTTGGAGGGGATAATGAAAATGTTCTTGAGTTAGACAATGGTGATGGCTGCAAAACCCTGTGAATATATTAAGCACCATTGAATCATACACCTTTAATGAGTAGATTTTATGGTGTATAGATTATATCTCAATAAAACTGCTTAAAAATGCAATCTCAATATGGTAAAGGCACATTTGGAAACAGAAATGACGTCGGTTAATTTCAGAAAGAGAATTTAATAAGTAATGAAGAACTGAGAAGACAAAAAAGAAAAAGACTCTAAAGTATCACAAAAGTAGCAACTGGCACCCTTAGAGCTGGGAAAATAGAGAGGCTGGAATTATTAACATTTAGCAGCTTAGAGGAGATGAAATTTAGACCTCTAGGAAGGCACTCGCTGGCTGATGCTCATGTCTCTGAGGAAAGGTGATACACATTCTTTGAGTCTTGCAAAAACTGTGACATGGAATCAAGTACTGCAGGTGGAACAAGCTGGCCCTGCTGGGGTGAGGGAGTGTTATGAGAAATGCTGTCAGAATCAGGAGGCAGGCAGGAGGCAAGCAGGAAGGAGGGTGTGCTATCCTCCTCCATTCGCCTCCAGGTTCCTCAGGGAGCCCCCTGTTTTTAGATCCTAATAGAAAGCAGCTGGCAAAGGAGAACTGTAATTTGTAGGGTTCCAGCCCCAGCATCAGAAAACTGATGATACAAGGATGAGTTACAATTCCAGAGACAATGGCTAAACTAATGACACACAAGATGTGGCTTAGCATAAACTACAGAATCTCTTCGACCTTTTCCAACCCCAGTGATTGTAGAGTCAAAGGGTTCATATAGTAGAAGAACAATGACCAAACACTGGTCCACCTCCAATCCAGTACAGTGGGTGATTGTCTAAGGTAGTTCTCAGACCACTTTAAGGTATTCCCCTGAGCGTATCTTGCTGGGTGGTCAAAACATTCCCTGGCTTTCTTGAGAAGCCTAATTAACCTGGCCACCCAGACAGACACCTGCCCAGCTCTGCTGCTTTCTATCTCACTAGGCTGGAAGATGGCCAGAGGTGCATAAGAAGCTGGGTAGCCTTAATCCCTTTGGTCTCCAAAATGCCACAGATTAAGTGAAATAGTTTTAAGACCCTTGTTTGCATTTTCAACAACATAGTCTTACCTAACATATATTTTAGGTATTGATACAACAAAAGAATTTCAAGACCAAGCTGAAATTCTGTACTTCAATCTATATTACATGATAGCAAGTAGATGCATATTGACAAACTTTTATAAGACAACATTTATGCTGAGTGTAGTATTATGATATATATTTTTATGTTGTGATTCTCCTGCTACCATATTTTTAATGCATCCATTTTGGAGTAAGGATAGAGCTTTATTATAATATTAAGTTCTTAATTTGGGGAGCTAAAATGTCAAATGCTTTTTTGTTTATGAAAGGATGATGAGAGTAGGTGGTAGTTTTTATTTTTGCTTATTATAGTGCCATTTTGTGGAAACATTAAAAAGACTACTCTGCATCAGCTTATCTCTATTTCCTCATGTCATTTGCACACATGGCAAAGTTTGTATATTCCAGTAGCCAAACTTGAAATGATTTGTCCAATGTTCTGAATATTTCTTTCTTCTCTTCATTTTTCTCCCATACTCCAACATGGCAGACATAAAGCACTGCTCTGTATTTCCCGAATACCTTTTTGGGGCCAAGGATCTGTGCCAGGATATCTGAGGATCCTTCTAGTTTCAGGTGGCTAGGAGTTCCAGGGAGCATTCTGTACTATGAAGTTGGTTCACAGGTCTTTTTTTTTTTTTTTTTTATAATACTTTTGTTCTGCTTATTTTCATGGTCTTTCCTATGCTATCTTCTGATCCTGTTCTTTCTCCTTTCCTTTAGGGACTCCAGAATATCAGGAAGAAATTCTCATTTTTTCATAGTGCAGGAATCCCACCCAGGTTTTATTTCTTTTCTAGTTAAGTCACTATTGGGCTTGTAGAAGTCAAGGTTTATTACTGCATGTAAAATACTTATGACTAAAGCTTCCATTTTCATTTAAACAAGTCTATCAATAAAAAAGAATTTTTTTACATTCAAATTCCAAATTATCAAAATATGACAATGCTACAGCTTACAAAAATTTACTCAGCTTTATATTTACTTGGCAAGCTATCAGACCCATTGTCACATCATTACCTAAAACTTTGATCTATAATTCAGAATTTATCTGATTTGGGAACTCTAATGGAATAGGCTCACTTTGAGGTCTTTGTATGTAAGAATTGAATTGTGTCTATAATTTGTATATGAGAATTGAATTGTGTCCTCTGTTTTCAGCCCACATCTTTATGTGGTTGGGCTGCTGTGTTTTGTACCAGTGGAAAGCTTCTGGGTGGTCTGCCAAGGGGATCTAGACAAAGCTCCCGCAGGAATCTAGTCTGGAGGTCACAAAGCCTTGGGATCCTGAGGACAAGCTCCACAAAAAAGAGACAATGTTCTAACATGATTGTAAAACACAGACACAAAAAATAGTTTCAGCCATTGAGGCCACTTGAAAATCCAGTAGCATCTGATTGAATAGCATCTAGTCTGCAAACTGCAGATGTAAAGAGAAAACCCATTATTTTAATTAGGGTACCAGAATCCCTGGATCCCACCATTGTGTGCCCAACTGGCATTTTTCAGTTCGTCAGTTTGCAAACTCAGGAAGGTTTGTGTTAATTATGTTAATTTAGTCTTCTACAAAATTAGCAGCAAGCATGATATCAATTCGTACATATAGCTTATCCATTTGGTCTTTCTATTTATAACACAGAATTATAAATTCTATTCATCTAATTGTATAATAGATAAAATACAATTTCCTTTTGAGGGCAATAATTACTACTCAGGCAAAGTAAGTGATTTCTTTTCAAAAGACAGTTTATCTTCTAGCCTTTAAGAAAATTATCTTATCTATTTTTTCATAGCAGAAGTAAATTTCTGAGGATTTCCCAGGGTAAATAGTGTCACACGGGACAGGTATCAGACTTGCATGTGCGATGCTGTTACATATGTATCTATCATTTCTCTCAGTTTTTAAGAGAATCTGAGATATTCAGTGGCTGATGAAAAAGGCATAACTTTATCTTTTTGAAAAAACAGAGTTATCAGGGGATCACCACTATGACTTAAGTATTAGCAGTAAAGATTCCATCTCGCTCATTACAGTCATTTCAGTCTTTTAATTGAGATACATTATCAAAAACAAAGATAGGATTTGGGACACTGTGAAACCAACTGCTTCATATTTTCAGAGATTTAAAGTATAAGTCCCTTTTGGGACTCAACATGTATATTTCAAAAATGAACCAGGTTTTAAAAAATGAGTTTCTGGACTAGATGATCTCTAATAATCTTTCCAGACCTCCAATTTTACGCATTTACATGGGCATTCCCAATATGGACTTTTATGTATCTCTGATGTAAAATTATCTTGTTAGGAGTATAACTATTTTTAAAAGTATGTGATTTCCTCTCAGAGGTCATATTAGTTTTTTAAATAAACTGCTCAGCAACCAAAATTTACATTTTGCTGATACATTTGTCAGGAAGACAATTTCACTATTTATATTATGATTCCCATTTCCACTCATTCACAGCTTATTACAAAATGTAACTCTGAGCCATTTGTATGTGGTGCTAGAATCAGTGAGATAGTGTTGTGTAGGACTAATACCTCTAACTTATCTGCCAGACTTTGGAAATCAATGTTCATTCCATACCTACTCCCTCTCCCCCAATAGTGCTCAACAAATACCAATGCTGGGAGAGATGACCCCTTTTAATTCCTTAATATAGGCCACAGTTCTCTTTGATTTATAGAAGACTGGTAGACTATTTATAAAATATGTATCTGCAAGATGCAGTTTATGAGAAACTTGGCTTTTGGGACACATTAATTCTAACTGCAGATGCAACTTTCACGTTTTATAATATAACCCTGACAGCTGTAATTTCAGATTAAAGATTTTTCATTCACATTCCCATCCTGATTGCTCTGCACGGTCCTTATATTACCTTATTGTCAATAGCAAGTGTTCACCCTATTGGGAGTCATTTAATAACCAGCTGCCATTTAAAGTGTGGACAGAACATTTGTCTCAGCCAGGCCATCTCAAGTAGAGTTCCTCAGCATACAGAGCTGGGACCTCTTCAAGAAAAACAACAGCTGGCCTTCGCTATTGTCCCAACTTTTCCTTTTTTGTTGAGGCCAGTTAAAATAAACACAGACACTCTTGGTGAACATTCTGAATGCATTTGTGAGTTTGTTATTTTAGTAACCAAATCGTTCCCTCTGTCAGTCTCACCCCCAATCCCTTATCCCACTCTGACCCCATCCACTTCATAGCCCAGGCTTTCATTCTTTCCTGAGTTCTACCAATGTATATTCCTCTTAAAGTCACTTATATTGGTTACTCAGAGTTGAGCAACATGAAAATTGTAGGTTTAGTAGATACCATAAAACGTCTGCTTTTTGGGAGGCGAATATATCAGTTTTTATAGATTACTGTTGTAAATGATCAGACTGTAATTAAGAATAATATTAATTATAATAACAAGACAATCTTCCAGGAATAGAATTACAAATCCTGGTTTGTCTATGAAATCTTTGAGTCCGTTGATATATGAAAATGAATTCATGATTGGTAATGTTTGTATATAGTGTCTCCCTTTAAATTTCCTTAACTTGACAGCTGGGGATTAGCATCTACAATAGGCAGCGGCGATAAAAGGAAATAAAATGGAAAAGTAAAGGAAGGCTTAAAAAAAAAAAAAAAGACTCTTTCATGGCTAATTAAACCAGAATACAAATCAATCATTGGAAATAAGTGATGAATTTATTATGCTTGAAGGCTCACTATACCCTGTAGTGTTTGCTATACACCGAAATTGCAATTCTCATCAGCTTATAGGGTAATCGTTTACCTTCAGCTTTACCTTTATCTATCATATTGATCTGAGACTCAGGCAAGGAATGGAAGTTTGGCAGTCTAAGTAAGTGTAAGGAGTTAAAGTGTCTCAGCTAAGAAACGTAGGAACCTCTGCCTAGTAGATGAAGACTTTACTTTTTTCTCATTTCAAATGTTAGGAAAGTATCTCAGTCCTAAGTCCACAGGTATATTTAATTCAATAGATGGTAGAGGTGGAGGTTGGGGAACTGTGGCCCCTGGATTTTTCAGTTGATTATATCACCTTTACATGCTCCTGGGCTTAATGCCAACTGACAGTTAGGTTTTGGACTGTATTATCAACAGTTATCAGGAAAGGGCTGCAATGTTAAATTCATACTAGCCTGTAATCCTAGCATTTTGGGAGGCTGAGGTGTGCAGATTGTTTGAGTGTAGGAGTTCAAGACCAGCCTGGGCAACCATGGCAAAACCCCATCTTTACAAGAAAATAAAGAAAGTAGCCAGGCATGGCAGTGGGCACCTGTAATCCCAGCTACTAGGGAGGCTGAGATGGGAGGATCACTTGAACCTGGGAGGTGGAGGTTGCAGTGAGCCACGGTCATGCCACTTCCGGGGAACAAAGTGAGACACTGTCTCAGGAAAAAAAAAAAAGGCCTAATAGTCAAACACTAAATTAAGATTGAAATACTTTGAAATACTTTTTTTTCTGTTTATTTTCTGATATTTGATTTCACAGCCACTGCTATGTGTAATTTGTCTTCTAGGTAGACTATAATAATAAACTCTTTTCTTTTTCTTGAGAGTCATGCATACTTTTCACATAATGACATGGTTTTTCTTTTCACAAATGTCACAAGTATATCGTGAGGGACCATTTAGACCTCTAAATTGGCTCTTGATTTTTGCACTGAAAGAATATAATAGCACACAATGTTTCCAAAATAAAAATATGTTGAATTTATGAATACTTCTCTAGATGTATGCAAATATCTAAACATTTTATAAAATGAGAACCAGGTATCCTTTCATAGATACAAGATAAAACATAAGCATGTGACTGACTAAAGTCTAAGGAATGGCAAAGAAAAAAAAAGAAAATGTGATTACCTCTGCTTCATAAAAAAAAAATTGCTGACCTTCTTAATTTGCCCCCTTGCCAGTGTGGGATTCACAGACTGGCTCCTACAAGTAAATATTACTTCTTCTCTAGGGATAGTGCCATAACTAAGCTGTTGAACTCTCACCCCTATAAGGCACTTAGCTCTCTCTGCTCCAGCTCCGTGACCTTGCCCATGGGGCTGCCAGGACTTCTCTTGGTTGTCTCAATGCACCTCATATATTAGCCACTATATGCTCTCTCAGAGTGAAAAACCATCATCCAAAAGTTGGCCCAACTCTCCTATGTGTCATCATGTGAGGGCAGCAATAAAGAATTAGGCCAGCTGCATCACCCACTAGAAGAAACCATGGTCTGAAACATCTGCATTTCAGGTCCAGGTATGGATGAATAATAAATCGAGATGTCTCTGCCTTAAATTGGAAAAGAGGTCCCATGACTAATCATGCCTATTAGAGTTGGGAAAAAAAATCAGGTCATCTTCATTTTCTGCCTCTGCACTTCAGTGCTTACCTGAAGACGGTTAAATACAATTGAGAAAGTAGTTGTTTTAAGCAAGGCCATGAATATTTACCTTCATTTTTTCTTGTTTTATTAAAAAGAGAAAAGTAAAACAAGTTACTTTTTAAAAATTTAAATTAGAGAAGGTGCAGCACAGAAAAAAAAGCCCTATAAAAAGGCAGACCTGTAACATCTAAATTAAATAAAAATTTAGAAGGACCAGGGCTTCTGGTGCTGGCTGTTTCATTATTTACTATAAACAAAGCACGGAGCCCTCCGGAGGCTAATGGGGCTGTTGATTGGTGTTTACTCATCCCAGCAGGGATCTGGTTTCTGGTAATCTAGGACTCCCATGTACTGATGAGTGTAGGCTGGTGGTGAACTAGTAGAGCCCACTTCAAGGTAGGAGAGAATGGCTTGTAAGTTCTTTGTGGCTAGGTTGAGCTGAAAAACTTTGTTTATTTAGAATTCCTCCCAAGTCCTCTAGGACCCTAGCAAGAGCTGCAGAAGTCAAATTTCCTAACGTCCTGTGTGTCTTTGTGGAAGAATCTGGTTGATAAAAGGCTAAATAAGAAATCTACCTTATTCTTCAAAGGAGTCCAGGACATTTTATCAGATATTTATTGTTTCCTTTTACATAGTGATGTTTTGGTAGATTGTCGTTTAAGCATAAGCTATTTCAGGCTGAACGACTACAATTATTATTATTTGCTCTAAGAGTAAATTTTTCAGAAAAAAAACAAAGGTAATCTACATTTTGATGACATTTTAATTTTCTTTGCTTTCATGGTCTTTTAAGTTTAAGACCTAAAAGCAGATATCAAGATGATTTTGACAAGTTCTGCCACAGAAACTTGGAGCTTCGTTATAAGTAATCTCCCATGAGAAAGTTTATTCCCCCGTGGTGGTTGTTCCGGATAAGAAATATAACTTTTGGATACTTAGCCCAATAATGATTCCAACTTTTTGTGGTCTGATGACCAATGATTATGTGATTTCCGTCTTAGAACCACGGAGATAGCGTATGCAATAATGGCTTTGTATAAACTTAGTGACATTACACTTAAACTATAGTGAGTGCTAATACCTAGTAGCTATTTGATCTTGTCAGAATCATTTCTTTTCTGCCTCCAACCGAATTACCAAAATTCTACTTCTCCACCAAAAGGAATGAGACACTGCTTTCCATTTATCCAATTAGGCTTTGCTGAGGATCACATTTTGATTAAAATGCAAAGTTTAAAAGCCCACTGATTTGTTATAATTTCAGTAGTTCCAATGCATATATTTTAAGCTTGCTGCAGTTTACAGAAAGATGTTTCACATTTCTTATCATTTTGTATGTCTTTATCATTCATCATTAATAGTCCTAATTAAATTTACCATATTTCTCTTTTAGAATTTGTGTTTAAAAAAAAGTTACAGCTTAAAAGATGGTATATAATTAGTATAAGAGTAAAACAATTTTCTCAATCTGTTTCTTCATCCCGGAATGACATTTTATGACTATCAAATACATATATCCCTTCTTAGTGAATGCTAGTTTTTTTAAAAATATTGATAGAAGTGGACAAAGGCAAACCAGTAATTAAAAAATTAATTTGCTGATCGTATAAGAAAAGATAAATCTTATATCTATTAATCCATCAAGAAGTGTTTATTGAGCAGCTACCATTATATCTAAAACTGTGACAGATATTGTACAAAGTAAAGGAAAAGAATATTCTGAATTCTATCAAGGGAATCACATGAGGCAGACATGACACAGGAAAACATTGGATAACACAGACAAGCACATAAGTGTGGGTTGGGTTACGCAGTTGAGCAAGATAGAAATTCAGTGATGAGCATGGGCTAAGGAGAAGTTGTTTGGAAGAAGCAGAGCGAGGAATAAACCTTCACAGAAGGCCTGAATTAGAGAAGAGAGGAAGAGGCAAAGTGTGGGTCACACATGCTATGTGATCAGAAGCCAATAAAAAGGAACTAGTCTGAAGAAAAGAGCTAGTTTTAAGAAAAAGAGTTTGGATAGTTAGCAGGGTTGAAATCCAGGAACAGAATTTTCATTCTATGTAGTAGGTAAGAGGGAGACACTGCTGACTTTGAGGCAGAGAAGTAAAACTCCATAAAAATATGCAGAATATGTAATTTGAACAAGGGAAAAATCTAGGGCCAGTGAATAGGAAGGCTTAAGCATAGATGGGCAATCGAGATTGAGCAAAAATGATTCGTACAGGATTAATTTTGCATTTAAATGTTTTAGTTATATTATTGAATATTCACATTAAAGAACTGAAATTTGTTATGCTTTGCTTTTCTATAACTTTTTATCTTGATTTTTCTAATAATATTCCAAAACTACATTAACATTTTTTTAAGTTTTATAGTTATGTTACCATAATGACATACATAAACTGAAGAAATTTTTAAAAATACTAAACCAGCAAAAAATATAAAATTAAAATCGCATAGAATTCCACTTTACTTGGAAATCATTATCATTAATATTACAGCATGCAATTTTTAAGTTACCTCTATACTCACATTTTTGCTGTCAAAAAAATAGCATACTACAATACCCTTATTCTATAGTCTCCTTTTTTAAACTGGAGTATATAATGAACTTTTTCCTGTGACATTTCAAGAGTATTCTATAATGCCAATTTAAATGGTTATATTGTACGGCATGGCAGAAATAGACCATGTTTATTTCCTTGGTGTCCTACTCTTGAGTATTAAGTAGTTGCCAGGTTTTCTTATAAAAATGGTTGCATAAACATCCTTGTAGCTAGGCGTTTGAGTGCATACAAGATACTTGTTTATATTATAGTGAAGTCAAAATTATTTATTAACATTTGGCTTAAAAGTAAACACACTAGTAATTTAGATGTTTTTTAAAGCAGGTTACTAGAGTTCCTGCCATGTGCAATTTGCACTGCTAAGTGTCATGTAAAATGAGTTATACAAGTTTATATAGTACCAGATAGGATGCCCAAGATACAGCTTGCTCAATTCATCCTCTAGAAATGGAAAATTTTGATTTTAGAGAACACTGAGAAATGAATTGGGAGGGTAGTTTTGGATCCACCCTCAGGTAGTAGTGGTATGATTATAGACTAAGGCGTTTATAACTGATTCGACCGATTAAGATTTTAAAAACATATCTTTGGTACATTTAAAATGCTTTAAGGCAGAGTGATGAAGGTATGAAGATTGAAGTGAAGAATATTTATAGCTAGAGAACCAATATGGAAGGTTACTGCCATTTCGTAGGGTGCGTGACCATGACACCATGGAGATACAAACGGTTAGGGAGGAAGAGGCAGGCATAAACTGAAAGAGAACCTTCAGCAAATGTAGCTGTCAGTTTTGTTGATCTGGCAGGACTGGAGCCAAAGACATAATCACCAATAACCACAGCAAAGGCTGTGGTGGGACTGAGTGGGAAACCCTTAGATCTGCAATCAGTTGTATTGGAAGAACCAAACTTTTCTTTGAAACTTAGGATAGCACAATGAATTAGGATGAACATATTCTTTGTAAGATGTTCAAAACTCCTCACATCATGTAGCAAGTTAAGGAAAAAAATAAAAAAGAAAAGAAGCATTAAAGAATAAATTCTGGTATTAGTGAAGTTCTAAAATAATTTATTTTTATATGATTTACATGCTCTTGCTTTGCTATTATTTTAATAAACAGATTCACTCTATGTCAACCATTTACATTAACTTTTGCCAGTAGTCTAACAGCTATTGAAACCAGAATCTCACCTGACAATAAAAAAATAAAATTCTTTTAATTTTTTTCTACTAGTGTTTTTTACACATTTACCCAACACAAACTTCTCATTCTCTGCTCAAGTTTATCTTATCCTTATTTTAAAAAATAAAAGCTATTTTTATTGGGTACTTATTATGTGCCAGACAGGTGCAAAATATTCTATGGGAAAATTATCTTGTTTACCCTTAATGTCATGGAATTGGTCTTTGAAAAATGCTTTGCAACTGCTGCCATTGCTATTAGCTAGAGAGTATGAAAATAGAGTTATGGAATGGATAGTTCTGAAATCTTACTTTAATGTGAGTATCCCCTCGTGTCTATTTAATCTCTCTTTATCTGGATACATGGCTATGATAATTAATTTCTACTGAGTTCTAAGGGATGCTATCATAGTGCCATTTAAAAACTTTACTATGGGCTTATATCATCATTGCTTTTTAAATCATTGTAATAGCATGTCCATGATATTACAATTGTTTTTACCTTTAATAGTGGAGAAATTTAAAATATATGATTCATTTGCAAATATAAATGCACAGCATAATGCAAATTACGTAATGAATTTGGCTTTTGGAAGTAGGGTTATACTAAGACCTAAATAAATGCCTTTGTGTTTGAGCAATGAAGTGGTCAAACTATCTTCTCCTGCCTTCTTTCAGCTGAGTTTCCTTTCCCATGGAGGTTTTCCCTCGCTGCTGCAGAAAATTTGGCTGTAAAAGATGTGCACGCAAATGTCCACAGGTGTTGAGCCTATACCATAATGTCAGGCACGCAAATGAACAACACAGGAGCTTAGTAAACTATACATGCATCTGCAAATAATTGCCCATGGTTACTGAAATTGGGCCAACAGTCTTTTTTTTTTTTTAAAGCCCCTATGTATACGTTGTTCTTAACTTGCTCCAGATTTTGTTTCTAAGTTGCACCCGCAATTTCTAAAGGTACAGACAAGAATAAGGCCACCTTTTTTCTATAGGATATTTCATATACTGGAGACCCAGAAATATGTAAATCTTTTTTCTATGTTGAGCTTACATAGATTTTATGTGTATGATTCAAACTTAACGTATTGGAAAAATATTGAAAAAGAATGCTTGCATCTTTTGCAGCGTAAGTCTTTAAGGCACTGTTCATTCTGTGGTTCAACTCTTCCTAAGTAAAGACCTACAAGAGAAATTCTTTTAGAACTTAGCAGCAACAGAAAACAAAGTTCACCTTAAAAATTAACAGCTGTGCTTCATTATATTGGCCAAGAGAATTAGACATTTCAATTTTTCCTAGTCATTTGGCTCAGTGTAATGTAGACAGGTTATATGTGATATATGTGTGTGTGTGTGTGTGTATATATATGTATATATTTCATTTTAATCCTTCAGTTCAAGTCAATACAAAATGACACAGCTACATAATTGGATAACACGTTCATTACGAAGACTGATAGTAACATCCTATCATGGGAACTGCAGTGCTCCTGTTTCTATCCAAGAACTCACTCAGAGTTGTTAAAGATGATATGCTCACTGCCCTCATTCTCACTCCCAGTGTTGCCTTCTGTGTTAGGTCTCCATTATTTTATACACTTGTCTCCTTCATTCCAGTCTGTTTCCTTTAAAGCCATCCAAAATATTACCACAGGTTTTCTCTATAATGAAAATCTTCGCATTCCTCTCACTTGCTTTTGAGTCATAAATGACTCCCCAAGGATCTACCATAAAATAAAAGGTTGTGGGATGATTTGTGGCTGTTATATCAAAAAAGCATTCTCTATTCAAATATATTGGAAAGTTTTTTTGGAGTTAAATGGATTTCTTTATTGCAAGACTGCTCAGAGCCTTTAGTATTCTAAGGTTGATGGGAACCACAGAGAGAGCTATAGAAAGGTATGTATAATTTCTCAGACATATGTATACATAGTACCCTTTTTTGTGGAGGTTTGCGGGCACAAATGGATGGAGAACTAGTCTTTGGAAAACAGGTAACTGCAAAAAGAATTTCCAAGTCCTTCTTCTAACAGACAGTATCCTCTACAACCTCATCCCATCTGCTTCGCCAGTCTCATCTTGGCCATAATATACGCTGTACTTAAGCTGGAGTATTTGCTATTTCTGGACCACATCATGCTTTCTCATCTCAGTGTGAGTTTATACTGTTTTATTTGCTTATGAACACATTTCCTTCTTTCTGCTTGTGTGCTAGTCCATCCTCATACTTCTATAAAGAACTGTCTGAGACTGGGAAATTTATAAAGGAAGAGATTTAATTAACTCACAGTTCAGCATGGCTGAGGAGGCCTCAGGAAATTTACAATCATGGCAGAAGATGAAGGAGGAAGCAAGGCACCTTCCTCACAAGGCAGCAGGAAGGACAAGTGCAGACTGAATGCGGGAAGAGCCCCTTATAAAGCCATCAGATTTTGTGAGAACTCACTCACTATCATAAGAATAGCATGGGGAAAACCCTCACCCCATGATGCAATTACCTCCACCTGGTCTCTCCCTTAACACCTGGGGATTATGGGGATTACCAGGATTATAATTCAAGATGAGATTTGGGTGGAGACACAAAGCCTAACCATATCACCATGTAAAATGCATTGTCATTCTTCAAGATCCAGTTCAGATTTCTCCATTTCTGTGAAGAATTTCCTCTCCTTTTTCTAAGGCAGAAAGAACTATTCCCTCCTTCTTTATGTTGTCACTGAACTTTTTATCACGCTTCTATTATTGACTGAATCACTGTACATTATTAATTTATTTCATCACACAAATCTTTTATTTTTATAAAGAAAGCACACTCACAATGTAAACTTCCTGTTAAATGTAAAGATAAATATGGGTTAGCTAGTCTCCACAGAAGCTCCTCTCCTCAATGAACCACACATACAGGATTTCATGCCACTGAGTACTCTCTTACCCCTTGTAGCTGGGCTAGCCCTGTCATTTGCTGTTGATCACTAGACTCTTGTAGAAAGATACTACATAACTTCGGAGGCTAGTCATATAAAGCCTTGCATTTTTCAAATGGATTGCATGGAATGCTCATTCTGGAGGAAGCTAAACACCATGCAAGAAGGATGACTACTGTGAGACTACTGTGATGTGAGGAAGTTCAGGCGAGTTATATGATGAGAGACAGAGAGAGAAAGAAAGAGAGAGAGAGAGCCCAGACAGCACTGTGCTCTTCCAGACATTCCAGACAAGGTATCAGACATGTGAAAGAACTTATTTTGTATCTCCAGCCCAAACACTATCTAACTGCAACTGCAAATTCATGACAGCTGTCCAGCTGAGTCCAGTCAATTTGGAAGTGGGATAATGTACACACACACACACACACACACACACACACACACTGCATTCCCTTCAGGATCAGTTGAGGGTGGAAGCTAAAAGTATGTTAAGGAAACTATTAGTAAAGTCTGTGTTAAAAATGTCAGCGGATTTCTTTTTGTTGTGCATTTTAATATTCAGGAAAAGACATAGTAAAAAACATGAAAAAATCTGTTAAGTTTTCAAGTAAAATCTAGAGGAAGCATTTCTGAGATAATTACTTGCTAGATTCAAAAGTAAAACCATTTCTCTTTTCTGTCTTCTCCAACCAGCAAGAGGCTCTTAAAAGAAATGCCTCAGGTAAGGGTAAAAACTAGGGTGCTACCAGGAAAACATCATCTTAGGGTAAATATTTCAATATTCTTTGTCAAGAATTCAAAGATATTTGCAGGGTGCTTGGTAGGACCCTCAGGTAGAACATGGGTTGAGAAGTTTTTTTTTATTATTATTATAATGGCTAATGACACTGTGCTTCTTTCCATGTGCTTGTTGGATATTTGTATATGTTCTTTAGTAAAATGTCTATTCAAATCCTTTATTCGTTTTCAAACTTAGGGTTGTTTGCATTTTTGTCATTTAATTGTAAGAGTTTTTATTTTAAATATATTCTAGATATTAAACCCTTTTTAGTTATATTATTTGAAAATATTTTCTCCCATTCTGTGGGTTATCCTTTTCCTCTTTTGATAATGTCTTTTGATGCATAAAAGTTTTGCATTTTGTGAAGTATAATTTATGTGCACAAAAGTTTTAAATTTGTATGAAGTATAATTTTTCTATGCTTTCTTTTATTGTCTGTTCTTTTGACATCATATTTAAGAAACCATTGTCAAATCCAAGGTTATGAAGATTACTCCTTTGTTTTCTTCTAATGCTTTAAAAATTTTAGCTCATATTGTGTCTTTGATTCATTTTGGGTCAATTTTCATGGATAGTATGAGATAGAAATCCAACTTCAATTTTTTGCATGTGTCTATACAGTTGTCTCAGCACCATGGCCTCCTCTCCCCATGGAATAGTGTTAGAACTCTTGTTTAAAATTAGTTGCCCATAGATGTATGTGTTTATTTCTGAACTTGTTGCAGTTTACTTCCATTGATTTATATGTCTATCCTTGTACCAGTGTAACACTGTTTTTATTATTGTAGGTTTACAGTATGTTTGAAATTGGAAAGTGTGGAGTCTCCAACTTTGTGCTCCTTTTTAAAGATTGTTTATTTGTGATTCTTACAATTCCACATATATTTTAGGATCAGTCTTCCAATTCTTGCCACAAAGGATACTGGGATTTTGATTAGGATTACATATTAAATCTGTGGATTGCTTTGTGTAGTGTTACCATCTGAACAATTTTAAGTTTTCTAATTCATGAACATGGGATGTTGTTCCATTTAATTAGGACTTCTTTAATTTATTTCAACAATATTTTGTAGTTTTCAGTGTACTATTATTTGTGTTTTACAATCCTTTCAAATGTAACAAATAATATTCTTAACTTGCAGGCCTAACAAAAACAGGCTGTGGGTTAGATTAGGTCTGTGGGCCATAGTTTGCCAAACCCTGAGATAGCCAAAAAAGGCTTCTAACAATCTTAAGTACATGCCTCTTAAACTTCTATGGTAAAAAATTAGGTTTCTAAGGATCTTAAGTATGTTTTGCCACAGCATGTTAACTCTCATCTGAAAGAGAAAAAGGAGCCTCCTGAAGAAATTTTTGGTTTTGTCATTTGTTTGATGGATTAGACTATAATTTTATACACAGGAAGCCCACAGTATTTTTAAAGCAATTATACCACGTTGAACCAAAAGAAATAGATTAAGTTCAAAACAAAGAGACACTTGGTGACCCCAAATTTTTACAGGTAGGAAACAGAAAAAGCTACTCTGTTGCAAACATGGGCCACTGCTTATCAAAATGAACACTTGACAGGGCAGAACCAAAAACAAGAGAGTGGCACTAAAAATCAGTGAGAACTATCATCAGGAGGAGGAAGTGGGCTCTGCTCAAGGAATTGGTACCATTTGCTTAATTTCAGAATTTTCATAGACCAGTTACCCCTCCTCCATTTTTTTAAAATATACTTTCTAAGTTCTAGGGTACATGTGCGCAACGTGCAGGTTTGTTACATATGTATACATGTGCCATGTTGGTGTGCTACACCCATTAACTTGTCATTTACATTAGGTATATCTCCTAATGCTATCCCTCCCCTCTCACCCCTCCCCCACAATAGGCCCCAGTGTGTGATGTTCCCCTTCCTGTGTCCAAGTGTTCTCATTGTTCAATTCCCACCTATGAGTGAGAACATGTGGTGTTTGGTTTTCTGTTCTTGCGATAGTTTGATGAGAATGATCATTTCCAGCTGCATCCATGTCCCTACGAAGGACACGAACTCATCCTTTTTCATGGCTGCAAAGTATTCCATGGTGTATATGTGCTACATTTTCTTAATCCAGTTTGTCACTGATGGACATTTGAATTGATTCCAAGTCTTTGCTATTGTGAATAGTGACGCAATAAACATACATGTGCATGTGTCTTTATAGCAGCATGATTTATAATCCTTTGGGTATATACCCAGTAATGGGATGGCTGGGTCAAATGATATTTCTAGTTCTAGATCCTTGAGGAATCGCCACACTGTTTTCCACAATGGTGGAACTAGTTTACAGTCCCACCAACAGTGTAAAAGTGTTCCTATTTCTCCATATCCTCTCCAGCACCTGTTGTTTCCTGATTTTTTAATGATTGCCATTCTAACTGGTGAGAGATGGTATCTCATAGTGGTTTTGATTCGCATTTCTCCGATGGCAAGTGATGGTGAGCATTTTTTCATGTGTCTGTTGGCTGTATAAATGTCTTCTTTTGAGAAATGTCTGTTCATATCCTTTGCCCACTTTTTAATGGGGTTGTTTGTTTTTTTCTTGTAAATTTGTTTGAGTTCTTTGTAGGTTCTGTATATTAGCCCTTCATCAGATGAGTAGATTGCAAAAATTGTCTCCCGTTCTGTAGGTTGCCTGTTCAGTCTGATGGTAGTTTCTTCTGCTGTGCAGAAGCTCTTTAGTTTAATTAGATCCCATTTGTCAATTTTGGCTTTTGTTGCTGTTGCTTTTGATGTTTTAGACATGAAGCCCTTGCCCATGCCTATGTCCTAAATGGTATTGCCTGGGTTTTCTTTTAGGGTTTTTATGGTATTAGGTCTAACATTTAGTCTCTAATCCATCTTGAATTAATTTTCGTATAAGTAGTAAGGAAAGGATCCAGTTTCAGCTTTCTACTTATGGCTAGCCAATTTTCCAAGAGCCCGCATTGCCAAGACAGTCCTAAGCCAAAAGAACAATGCTGGAGGCATCATGCTACCTGACTTCAAAATATACTACAAGGCCACAGTAACCAAAACAGCATGGTACTGGTACCAAAACAGAGATATAGACCAATGGAACAGAACAGAGCCCTCAGAAATAATACCACACATCTACAGCCATCTGATTTTTGACAAACCTGACAAAAACAAGAAATGGAGAAAGGATTCCCTATTGAATAAATGGTGCTGGGAAAATTGGCTAGCCATAAGTAGAAGCCCTCCTCCATTTTTAATGAGAATGTTGATTGCAGCTTCACTGGAACATGTGTGCCCATTGTGTATTTGACATGTTGGGAGGTGGGACTGACAACTTGTCTTTTTAGTTTGCATGTCTTTAGACTGAGAGGGGTAGACATAAGGACTTTCAATAACATGTGAATCTTATTTAAATGAAGTAATCTTAGACTTAAGTCTGATTCTTTGATGGAATGAGAATTTTGGTGACCTTGTGAAGGGAGTGTATATATTCTGTAAGTGGGAGGAATGTAAATAATTCGTGGCCAAAGCAATAAAAGATGGTCACAAATTCTTTGTCACATTTCCCATAAGGAGAAATTCATCCCACTCACTACTCATTAAATCTGGGTTGGCCATGGGCTGCTTAACCAATACATTAGGTGGTAGTGGAAATGACATTGACTCAGTTTCACTCCCAAGCCTTAAGAAGACCAGAAGGTTTGCCTTTTATACTATGGGAGAGCAATGAATCTTCACATAGGAAAAGGGATCATATGTGGAAGAGTGACTTGACACTATAGATGAGGAGAGAGGCTTAGTCACCCCATATCTGGCAACTCATTTGAATGTCTCTAATAACTTTAGTCATACTACTATCTGGCTGTAATTGCATGAGAAACTCCAGAAAGCACAACAGGAAAAAATTGCTTAGTTGAGCCCAACTAATCTATAGAATCACAAGAGATTATAAAAAACAGGTTTACGCTAAGCCATTAAACTAAATTTGAGGGTAAATTGTTGTGCAACAAGAGATAACCCAAACACTTGGGAAAACTTCTAAGTCCTAGGAAAAATGAGTGCAGCCACTTAGGTAACAAGAATGAAGCTACTAATTCTAGGAGAATGACTACATGTCCAATATGGACAGCAAAACTTAGACACAAAGGAATGATAATTTCATACATATCACCATCTGTCTTAGATAACTAGAAGCAGGCAAAGAGTGTATGTCTCAGTGAGGCTCATGCAACTGCATCCATTTCCCACATCCTCTTTTTTTCAGGATCAATCAGAAGCTGGATTCCTTTTGAAATAACTGAAGGAAGGTTTCTGAGTATTTAACTTAAAAGTTTCTCCTGAAGTTAATAATGAGGCTAATAATGTCTATTCCATTGAGATCTGGAGAACAGCACCAAAGCATGGAGAGGAAGGAGAGCATATTACTAACAGTTTATTTAATATCTGATATATTTGTATCTGAGTAGCCTGGTGATGTAATCAGTTCCACCTCCCATAAACTTAGTTCAAAATCTTACCACTGGCATTAGCCAAAGAATAACTAGAAATATGAGTCTCCCAGCACTTCTGCTCTCATCTGATGGGTTATGTGTCACATGGTTTTCTACCACAGTGGAAATCAACATTTCCTCAGATAAGCATATCTCTAGATCAATTGAGAAAGTCCCATATCTTTTTGTTTTTACTTTTTTGGTAGTCGTGTTAGTGGAGTTTTGAACTTAGAAATTGCTTTTTATTTATTGTTTTTTGTTTCTGACTCTATCAGACAGAGGCCCTATTCTTTCTGACAGAAGCAATCTTTATTTAGGGACTCCAACAATTAGTGGAAACTCTGGAGGACTAATCTACTCAGCAGATTCTGTGTCCTAGTGTATCTTTTGCAGGAAGACTGAGTCTCTGTGCACTTACTTCAGTAGGTCTGTGGTAATGCCATCCCTGGCCAGAACTTTCTCTTATGAGTTTCTTGAATGAAAACCATCAAGTGCTTAATCTGCTTTTGCATGTAGTCATTGCTGAAGGATATGGCGAAAGTAATCCTAACCCAGTGGATCACAGACTTGAGTTGACATTTGAAGTGAGTAGTAGAAAGAGGGAGAAAGAAAACTAATCTAAAACTGCCCTTTATTGGCATTTTAACATAATTATATATAAATGCTTGTCTATCTTGCTATACTGTAAGCTACTTAAGAATAATTCCATGTTAGCCAATTTTGAGGTTCCTAGTATTTATCATAAGGAACTGCCAAGTAATCTTGTTAAATTATAACCAGTATATTGTAGTGGTTAAAAGCGTGGACCCTGGAAGCAGACTGCCTAGGTTCAAGTTCCTGCTCTACTAATTTCAAGCTGTGTGATCTTGGACCAGTTACTTAATATTTCTGGGACCTTTGTTTCTTCTCCTGTAAAATGGAAATCATGAACTCATCTCCTGGGATTATTGTGAGAATTAAATGAATTAATCTATACCAATTGCTTAGAAAATTGGCTGGAACAAAATAAGCACTATAAAACTTTATCTATTATGTTGTTAACATAAAGCAGACATGCTGAAAATCAGAATTTATCTCTTATAAATAGGCACAACCACAATGCCAAGAAGTCAAGGCAATATCAATCATTAAACTGAACAGTTTGCCTGCATTGCTTTTTTTTAAAGGCTGGCATTATTATACCCATCTTTTATCTAAGGAAACAATGGCTTAGAGAAGTTGAATAACTTGTCCAAGATCACATAGCTAGTAAGTGACACATCCAGGACTTATTAGTAGGTGATCTCAATTCAAAACTTGTGCTCTTATTTTTGGACTGTTTCATATGCTATCACAAGTAATACAGAAATACAGTAGAGAAAATGACTCACTTTGCTGGATAGTCAGGGAGACCTTGCTGAGGAGGCAAGTTCAAAAATTACTAAGTGGATCAAAAGAAAAAAAGTTTCCATTCAATCTTTTCTCATTTTTAGAAGTTTATCTAATATACCCAGGCACTTTATTGAGTAGGAGAAAAAAACCCTATTTTGAAAATACTTACATATGTTTTATATCCAGTTTTACTTAAGTCCTTAAATTCAAATTTCTAAATCTTATTATTCCATTTAAAAATTTCCACTTTTTATGTAAAAGTGGGACAGTTATCTTTCCGGAGACTCTTTGATTAAAATCTGACTAACCAAAGTTGAAAACACTAAATTCTCCTTTAAATAATCAGTTACATTTATAAACTTGATTAAATTACCTTAACATTTTCATTTACATGTTAACATTAACATGTATAAACTTAAAACATTTGATGTTTTAAACACTTACATGACTTACCAATACATTTATTACTCTAACAAGAAAAGGGATACCAAGTGTTTAAATGCTTAAATGGCTCTGAAATGCTAATAAATACATTTTTAAAATTAGTATTTTTGAAAATAGGATTTTTAAACCTTTACTTTGTAAAATGTAGACCCTCATATATTTTAATTGGGAAGTCTATTCTTCCAATTATTTTTTTCTTGGCCTATATCAAATTAACATGAATTTCAAAGACAGAGTACTACTTTTTGAAGTATTGAAATGTAATTAAGCACTTAAAATGAATATATGTTGCACTTTTACTTTTGAGTGATAATAGAAAGTATTTTGGTATTATTGGGAAGTCATCATTATGGCAATTACTTACCACTGTCCTAATTGAGCTCTTTTAAAAGGTGTCGATAAGACGATTTTGGGTAAAGCAACTTACAGTTTTTTGATAAAACATTAAAAAATATATTGTAGCTTACACTTTCTAGACTTTCATTAAATTCACCTATCTTTCTAAATATTTTTTATAGTTTCATTTTCATTGTTCCTTACCAGTCTTTTAGATGACAGAACATAAAAGTATTTCAAAATAAGAATAATCAAGGGCTATGACTCCATTTTCATTTATGCCATGTAAAAATGTTTTTCTGTATACTATATGCACATGAACTTTAGGTTGTCATGGGAAGCCAAAAGTAGTCAAGCAGAGATGAGAGGAATTAGAATTATTTTTGCTATCTACAGAATAAATAAAACACTGAATATGAGTCATTAGTTTAATTATGGAGTAGTAAATTGCAAATAATTAATAGTTAATTAAACTTAAGAAGTGAACATTAAAACAAAACACAGAGTTAAAAATAGGCTTCTTTGATAAAAGCAAAATATAAAAACACATTGCTATGATAATTTTGCTAATGGAACTGCTTTGAACCAGGATAGTGGAAAACGATAGAATCCCTTGATTGTCTGTAACTTCATTTTCTTTAAAGAAGGCAGGCAGATCTTTGGCACTGAGAAAAGAGGGAAAGAGTTATTTTTATAATACTGGATAATAGCTTGAAATCCAAGAGTTACTAAATGAATGCAAAGGACTAAGCTATCTTACTTTAATGCAGCAATCTGCATCTTTAAATCTTTGGCAGAAAATACTCGATGTTTCTTTATGTCTTTTATCCTCTTATTGTACATTTGGTGAATCACTGTATTAACTTTTCATTGTTTTGTTCCTCACACCAATACTATAGTTCATGTTTACCAGTAATTCTGTAACATTCCTTCTTTCCCGCAGGTAAGACAGGATGCGAGAGGGGACTTATATTTGTGTAAGGAGAATTACACTTGGGTTACTGAATAAGGGAGAGTGGTCCGACTCAGACACCTACTGCTTCTGGGCTATGCTGGGCACCTCACCCTTTCTGGGAATTTTCTTTGTGGGCATGGTGGGACACATGTCCTTTGAGTCTGAGCTCATTTCACAGCTTCTGAAACACTGATCTGGTTCTTCCCTGAAGAAGGTATGATATTATCTCAGTTAGAGGAAAAAATATATATTTTCTATGTTTTGAGCTTAGTTGATGTGAACATATTGACTTTGGTTGTCCAATCTCAAATTTCATAACTCTCCTGATTTTAGAACCATAAGATAGAAAATGTACTATGCAATAGCCAAGCCCAGGGGCCAAGAGCTATGCCCATTCATTATTGTCTTTCCCATTGTCATTCAGTGTCACATACAACAGGTTTTTATACATATTTGTTGAATAGATTAAGAATGAAAACAGGAAATCAAATCATACTGTTTGTCTACTTCTGCTATTTATTGTGTTGATTCATCTCATGTAAAAGCTGAGGCCTTAATGCATGAAAAGAGTAAGTAAATGTATTGCTGATAAGTATAAGATTATGCACATGGAATTAGACAATATAATGCATGTCATTTTTTTCTAAATTTTACTTCAAATCATGGTCATTTACATATTAATATTGAATTCATGGAAATATAAGAAAAAATGACTGTCACAAAAACTGAGGATTAGAATTTCCAAGAACTAAACATTTTTCAATATTCTTTAACTGCGTTTTGAATATTTATTCATTTTAAGTTTGAATGATTAAGGCTGAGCATTTCAATTACTGTTAATTTGTCTTTAAAAACAATTTTTATATACAAACCAGATCATGTTCAATTTTCATCATTATTAGCATCTCTAAAATGATTTCTATAAAACAGGTAGAAAGAGTATTAGAAAAGGACAAAGGAGAAATAATAATTGCTAAAAAGATGGTAAAATGCTTCCTGTCAGTCTTTAGTTGATTTATTACTCACTTTCTCTACTGGTTTTATAACTTACTGAAGAGTCTCAGAAGCTCTTTTACAAAACCTGGGCAGTCCTGAAGGGAGTATGTACACATACGTATTTAAGCCTATATAGTTTATTTATCATTTGGTACATTTAGAAAAAGAAGGGAGTAAAGTGACTTATGATGTGACTTACAATATGGTATTTATCATGAGGGGTAGTTATATTTAACAAACACAAACATTTCTGGTTTGACTGAAAATTTCCTTGCTGAATGGATAGGCAAAATACTGTGTGGTAGTGAAGATTTTTATTGTTTTTACTGTTTTTGCCATTTGATTACTTATTTTTCATTGCTCTTTTCAAAAATTACATGTTGAAAAAAGGCAAGAAAACAATACTAAATTTTTTCCCCTATTTTGCAGCCTTTAAACTGCTCTAAAGTCAGTATGATAGTGGATGAAAGAGTGTTTTTTAAAGTTTTAAACTTATAAAATTTAATCTTGGCTCATAGACTACTTTTCAACAGTATTAGCATTATTGCACATGTAAAGTAGCTAAAATATCTGAAAATCAGTGAGTTTCCTATATTCTTAATGGAAGGATGAACTCCGTCTTTCTTCCTCTCTTCCTTTCTCCGCCATATAACAATAAATCTCATGTATTGACAGTGATCTCAATGCACATAAGTGGTTTGTGTTTGGTCTATCACACTGCTCCTGAGAATGCACACTTTACATGTACATGTATTATTTAGTATTTATTATTCCATGGAAGAGACTCACCCATAGAAAGAGTTCAGAGAAGAGGTCACACAGAAATGGTTTATGCATTAATGATGGTTCTTTACCATCTTCATTTGGATTGTTTGTGAAATTATTTGGGGAGGGCAGTGTAATGGACTACACTCCTTAATTGACAGAATGATCTAATATATTCATGGCAGCTCTGTCAGTAGGTCAGGGCAGGAGGAAATTAGTAATCTTTGCAAGACACTAAAAAGTTTTCAGATTCTAGAGTACGCATTATTGAAGCCTATTAGAACTTAAAATTCAGATTATTAGCATTAGTTTGATTCATTTGCTGTGCCTCTCTATTTTAATATGGACTGTGTAGTGTATGCATTGAGTCTCTTAGTCAAAAGGAAACCAATAACATAATTTGATCCATATATCACCCTCTTGGATTTGAAGTTACAGCAACCCAATGGAAGATAAAAAAATAGAAACTTCTACTTTTCCTAACTATATAAATAGAAAAAAATGATCAGCCTGGAATTAATGATTTTATTAGGTGTCTCTTTTAAAAGTTTATGGCTATGTCTGCTTCATTTTTGTCATTAATTTGGATAAATCTTATATGCTTGTAGCTGCAATGCCACGGATAAAGATAAAGGAATGGGCAATGATAACAGGAAAAATAAAATCGACTTGAATTTCATTAAAAGTTGTTGGAGAAAGAATTTAGGACACATAGATACTCTAGTATTCTCAAAATTCCATTAACATAATGGAAGAGGACTATGTTTATGCACACGTGTGTGTGTGTGTGTATGTGTGTGTGATCTTGATATGTTCACAGTTGGTTGAAGATAGATTGGCAGTAACAGCTGCCACCAATGTCAACAATCAAGTACAATGAAGTGTGGCAACCCCCCGACTGCTTTTCGTTCAAATGAGTTATGAGTTCTCACCGTTCAGAGTCACTCTCATTTTTTAAAAAATCATAAGCGGAGTTGTGAGAATTGGGGAATATCCACCTGGCAGGGAAATTTTCATGCTTTGTGAAAAAAAAAAAAAAAGTGGAAAAAAGAGCTTACGTCAGATCAATCAAAGTCACTAGAAAATGTGAAAGTGAGAAAAAAAAGCAGTGAGAAATAACAAAAAAAGCAATCCAGGCAAACCCATTAATGAGAATGAGTGTCAGTTTTTCTTGGTTCAAGGACTCCGCTACAATGGATTAGAACACGGAGCACCGTATCAGAAATGCACAGAGACAACTGCAGAGAGGCAAGGGGCCCACTCAACCCCCAACATCAAAGCCTACTTGCAGAAAAAAAAAAAATGCTTGGTTACTTGTAGCTTAATCCAACATTACACACTTCTTTCAAACATCAAAACTGCTGCTCAGCCTTTGGATGGCTGGGCATTCTAACTACTAATCCAGCCTTAATTATAAAAATTTTATACTCCCTCAGTTTCCTGCCCCTTGTACCACCACATGACTGCTGGGAAAGAAAGGCATGGAAAGCAGGCAAAATGAAATTAGGGAATGCTGTGTGGTTAAAGAGAATTGTTGCTTACTTAGTGGTCACAGCCAGATAGTATGTTCTAGAAGCATCTATATGTAAATATCTTTTTTATAGAAACACTAACCCAATTTCAAATTGTCTCTATGTTTTGTGGGAAAATCATTCTTTTTTCCTTTCTTAACTCTCCCTAATAACTCTCACTCTGAGGTATCTTAAATGGCATTGGGGTCCCACAGATCACTTCAGGCTACTTGTGTCAAAAAGTAAAGGACACATATTTCTTTCCAATCAGCTTTTACCTACAAACGTTGATTCGTGGTCTTTTTGTACCCTTGGGGCTAAAAGCACATGCCATTTGTGCATATGTACTTGAACCTGAGTGATGTCAAGTTAGAAAGTTAGATAAATTACCCTGAGAGTAAAATAAATACATACATACATACGTGCATACATAAATTATTCCGAGCACTTCCCATGAATATGGTAAGTTTATGGTTTCTTATTCTTTTCCTAATGATTAACATAACTTATCCTTTCTCGTCCCATAACATATTTCTAAATGCTTGTAGACAATTAATGTGTCTCACTTTCAATTGTTTCTCCTCTAGCCTGAACATGCCCATTGCTCACAGGTCTGTCTTATTTCCAAACCTTTTATCAGTTCAGTTTGCTTTCCTTTGAACTTACTCCAGTTTGCCGTCTTTTCAAATGTCTGATACCCAAAACAGAACACAACACTCAAATAGGCCTAAATGGAGCAACTCAAAGCAGTAAAAGTGGGTTCTTCCTTTATGCATTCCGCCTAAAATCTAGGTGCATTAAAGTCTTTGCCTTTATTGGAAATAGATTTTTTAAAATCCTGCTAAGTTTGTTGTCCACAATCTCTAACTCCAGACAGAGCCTTTGGTACCATTAAACTCCCTGTGTGTTAATATGAACAGATGATTCCTTCCTATAATTCTTTTACATCTGATTTCAAGCTATTTTTCCCAATCCGTTAAAAATCATTCTGTATTAATATCTCCCTTCAATGGTGTTTATAATTACTCTTATTTTTTTGGTTGCTTGTCAACATAATTCAGATTTTTTAATCTTTCAGATTGTATTTCCAATTTATGACAACACATCATTGAATCGTATGGTGGAGAAGACAGTGTATAATGTGTGTTTTCTCCAAACATGACATTGGCCTATTAGCAATTATTCTGGTGCCCAAAAGATTAGAAACAATAGACTATCCATCTTTTAGTAGTTTTCTCTAATCCGTGTTTCTCTGGTTTCTTTATAAGAATGCCACCCCCTACTTTGGAAAAGAGGACAGGTGTTAAATGACAGCTGCGCTAGGTCTCTTCTGGCAATGTCTCAGCCAAGAGGGGTCTCCTCCATCCCTTCTCCCGCATCCCAATTCCCAATTCTCCTCACCTCCTTCACAGGCTATACACATGTTACAGTTGCAATGGAAAAGGCTATAATACAAATTGGGATATATAATTTTTAATCATCAATAAAAGCCTTTTTATTTGAAAATTTACTAGAAAATGAAAGATTTTAACATATGTATTCTTCAAGAACAGTACTGTATCTCAAATATTAATTCTTGTTATCAAGTACATAGGAACATTTACAAAAAATGCAACTCTGAGGTATCACTCAATTTTTTTAAGAGAATATATTTTAATATTTGAATATATTTTAAGTTAGATTGGGCTTTGGAAAGTAAGAATCCTCTGTAGTAAAGATAATAACACCAACATTATTTGGGAATCATATTACTATAAGAAATGTAGGTTTGAGTAAAATAATTTTTTTGGGGAAAATTTTTTTAGATATAAGAAATTCTCATAAATTTTATCTGTAGATCATCTAAGAGATATCTATGCTGTGCCAATACCTGGTGGTCCAGCTAAACAGTGGCAAAATAAATTCATTAATTCTGATCAGGGCTATGTCAACTTACCCAACAATATATCCCTTAAAGCCAAAAGAGAGAACTTTACCAACAGGATTCTGAGGTATTCAGATATCAACGTGAAATTGTTTTGAAATCTTATATTTTATCCAAAACATTCATGCAGATTTTGCATTCTACTCTGTGATATGCCTGTAGTTGTTTTCATATAAAAGTAATGCTTTGCATTCAATACCAGTAACACTCTTACCTTGATTTTTCTTCTTTGCTAAAAGTGTGACTCTAAAAGTATAAATCACATTTATCCTGTTATTATAGGTTATAATTTATTCACTGGTTGATCGTTTATCATCTGATTCCTGCCCCAGCATCTGAGCACTTCTCATGGGTAGGGAGGGCCCAGGACAGTGATTGGCACAGCATGGGTGGTAAACAAATACGTGTTAGGAGAATAAGTTAACCTCATGTGGCACCCTATGCCTCTGGTATAGAAACCTCAAGATATTTTACACTCCCATGTGAGATGCAGTAATTTAGAGTACCTTTGTGATCCAGATTCATCTCTTAATCTTGCGATGACTATATCATCTACCCAATTTCAACAGATTGATACAAATTATTTAAAATTCCCTGGCTACATCACAGGATTTCAGATACTTCTCACATAACCCTAAACACATTGTGCTCACGTCTGTTTGCTAGTCTGTTTTCTTCGTTTAACTGAATGGGGAAGGAGGAAGGGAGGGAGAGCCTGAGGGCAGAAACTGTTTGTCATTTGTCCTTCTATGCCCATGGAAGAAATGACTGAAGGAATGAATAAACTCATCCATGAAGGAATGCATGATTCTGACTCAGAAGTCAGGTAAGAGAAAGTTATTTTTATGTGATTCATGATATGGCCCAACATTTTTAAAGGCCCCCCATAATCTGATCATTTTTCAACCTCATTTCCCATGCTCTAATACATTGATCAACAGAGTATGTGCTTGGTACAGAGAAAGAGGACAATAAACGCTAGGTTACATCTAAAGTAGTATGTGCATGGCAGCTAGAAGTGCTCAGTAAAGGCTATTCACTATTCCCTTTCTCTATTCTGTAGCTTAAAACTTGATCTTTTCCAAGCTTCCCCCACCAAACACACAGGTACATCTACCCAACTCATAAAATTCAGCTCTTCACCTGTGACTTGCCTACCTGTACTGTGTTCTTCTTCCTCTTCACCTGTTTTCACACAAAGGCAGCCCAATTTTCACCTCTTTGCTCCCAAGTTCTCCAGCCTCTTTTATTTTTCTCATCCAAGAATAACTATAGTTGATATAGCATAATATATTTAGCAATATATTGTTGCATTGTTCACAGTTCATTATAGGGATTATTAATCTTCTCTCTCCAGCATTTACATTCACTAGGATTGAGGTAATACATAGACAGATAACAAGTATTCAGATATATTTTTAACAAATTTATAAATATCTTTTATGGTTCTCAGTTTTTTTCCTTAGGCTATTATAGTTCAAAAGCTAATGACAACATTATAGAAAAGAAGATTTTAAAAAGTCGCTCCCGTGAAAAATTATTTAAAATTCCTCTAGCTTGCAAACATCCATTTGGCTGCTTATTGGAATGAAAAGCCAACATGGTTTAGTCAAAGATTGAAATGTTCTCACATTTATTTGATCTGTGGGATCAGTTTTGCAGTTCTGGATGACTTTAAACTTCATGGGAGTCATTTTGCAGGAAATTGCAAATTATTCTGCATCAACTTGCTTTGTCTTTTATTCTATGCTGCCCTAACTTAAAAGGCAGTGAGACTCCTTTCTTGTCCTGAGGGCTGTTGTAAATTGATTTGGAGTGGGGGAGTTGGAAGTAAGGGGGACTGCTTCTCACCCTCACTTTTAAATTCCTCTTCACTTCTTCAATACCTTGTCTGTTCTAATAACAAATGCTTTGAGTCAAATAAATTAGTTTTATTTTATTTTAGAGTATTTTATTTTCTTTATTTAGAGTGTGTTTAGACACATTTAAAATTTTTAAACATGCTCTTTTTAATACAGTCATAATATCATCATTTATGTGTTAGTTATATTGCACAAATACTTTCCAGAAGTTATAGCAATATCCTCTACTGTTTACTTAGTACTTGTTTCTAAAGAAGATTGAATTAATCTTCTAAAAAAGAACCTCAAGTACCTGTGTTTCTTGTCTGTTATTATACTCATAGCAGATTGCCAATGTCCTAGAAAGACAAAACATCCAAACTCCAAAGAAAGAATACAATGTGCTCTTTCCACATGTTGGCCGGCAATAATAGCTGAAGGGTGTAGAAGCATGTGAAGATACAATTTCATTTTTCCCAAAGCTTTGTTGGAGGTATAGAAGAAAGTCTAGACATGATACTGGATTAAGAACTAACAACAAGAAGTTAGTGGATTATAATAGCAGGAAAGAATAATCTTCTGAATACTTTGTTGGGCTTACCTTGTATGTCAAATGTCAGCTCTTTTTTCTGCATATTTTCTGAAGACAATAGCATTGTTGATAGTTTTGCCTGAGCATTTGCAAGGATGCTTTGTTGAAACCAGTCTGCCTTTGGCACATGGAGGCAGGACTGCAGTTGAAAGAGCAGAAAGGAAATGCCAGGGAAGTTTCTCCAAAACTATAATATTTGTTTACATTTTTGTGTGGGTGAGAAAAACGAAGCCACTTGTTAAGTGACAGAGTATTGAAAACATACGTCACAAGATGTTACTGCCAAAAAACCTTAAAATTTACGCTGTTTTATGGAACCTGGCACAAGGTGTACCCCCTTTGGGTTAGTCATCCTATCAGGTCTGCTTGGTTGAGGAGGCTTATTAGAAGATTGTGTGATGATGAGAAGACAAATAAAGAAATTGAAGGATGACTTTCCCAGAGTTGTATTTTACAAACACTTTAGACAAGTTGCCCCAGACCTTTAGAGGGATACGCCATTCTCCTGTAACCTCTTGCCTTTTTATGCTCTCCTTTCACCATTTCTATAGCATAGGCTAAGGGAAGACGAAGGATATAGATTTCCTTTGAGAATCTTGGCAGAATAAGGTATAATGTTAGGAGCAAAATGTGCTTTGGGGGGTTTTACATGTGTGATACTAGCACCCTACATATAGACCGTCCAAAACTTGTCACGTGACTTTCAGAAACTAACAGCCATCCAGATGATAAACACTTACCCAGTATGGGACTCTACACCATTCCTTATTTTAAAATTTCGTTCCTTATTTTCTCCCTTAGGCTGAAATGGTGATTTTTAAAGTGAATAAGATTCTAATCATAAGTCGTCCCTAAATATTATGCGATCTTTTTAAATGAAGAGCGAAGGCAATATCCTGGGTAATTACCTTGGTAGTTCAATGGTCCTCTCTTTGCAAATTGTCTCTAAAAGACAAGTAAATTTAGTGTGCAGGTGCACTTTGCCTGACCTGTGTATCTCTCTGATCATGATCATTTAACCTACTTATCTGCTTGGGGAATTTCACTGTTTAAAGATTATTCTTCTTTCTGTCCAAATGATGTATAGGCATGTTATACTCTATTAAAGAGTTACCACTTGTCACTGCAAAGCTATCTGCATTCCTATGGTAGTTAAAATGATTACAATAGACTTTGTATTTATAGCTATACAGGTAATACCATAAATAGAAGACATGATGATTGTAGTCTCTCTCTTTCATATTTCAGTTGGTCATAATTTCCTCACAACCTTTTTTTCTGGGTAAAAATTCATACTAGGTACTTTCTTTGCCCCTCTTTTGACATAGTTGAGCTGAATTACATAAGCCATTTAAAATTATTCAAATATAAGATAAATGCAATCATTTTTCTTCTAAGAAAATGGTTTTGAACTATATATCATTCCTTTAACTCAAAGCCAATAGAAGTTATAAACTTCAATTTTTGCATGATTATAGTCCTCGTGAAGGAAGGAGAACAGAGCCAAGTCTAAAGAATAACAATTAAATATTTTTTTAAATGCTGAAAATTATAGTTTTGTGTCTTTGCATATTTTTAGTTCTGTTAAACCATCTTACTGACTTTATAAGTCATTTCATTTCATGTTTTCAAAGATAAAAAGAGACTAAAATAAGGCATGCCCAATGAAATGTACCTTAAATACAGAAAAAATATCTAACTCACTTCCTGACTTAAAAATAATTTATTTGAGCCCATTGCAGCTAGACAGTGATGTTATGATATATTATACATGTGTCTTAGGCTGATAATGCTATCTACACTACTAAGAATGGATTCCATAGAAAGAAGAGTCGTCAGGAAATCTAATCAGCTGTTGTTGAAGAGTTGGGGCAAACTGACCAGCAATTATGGGATAGGAAATAAATGAATTGCTGAAACTTCTTGTATCTCAAATGGATAAAGATGAGAAATTTGATTTTGGAAGCAAAGAAGAAAGAGGAATTGAAGGTGACCCAGGGTTTCATTTAAGATCGGTAAAATTCTGGGCACTGCGATGTCATTCACCCCTGTGAAATGCAGAGGGGAATTAGGTTTTGAAAGAAAGACACATTCTCCTTGGACATGATGAGTCTGAGGTCTGTATAATATATTGTTGTAGTCACATGTAGACAGCTAGAAATGTAGAACAGGAAGATGCGTTAAAAAAATCAAATGAAGGCCTGACGTGGTGGCTCACACCTGTAATCCCAGCAGTTTGGGAGGCCGAGGCAGGAAGATCACTTGAGGTCAGGAGTTCAAGACCAGCCTGGCCAACATGGTGAAACCCCATCTCCACTAAAAATACAAAGAGTTAGGTGGGCGTGGTGACACATGCCTGTAATTCCAGCTATTTGGGAGGCTGAGGCAGGAGAATCGCTTGAACCCGGGAGGTGGAAGTTGCAGTGAGCCAAGATCATGCCATTGCACTCCAGCCTGGCCAACAATAGTGAAATGCTATATATATATATATATATATATATATATTCAAATTAAATATAAAATCACAAGCAGAGTTATAGATTAGAAAGTCCTTAGGACTCTAAGGAGAGTTCTCTAAGGAAAAAGAGGAAGACTTCCACGGGAAGCTGGCGAGGATAGCAGAAGCATCCAACTCTTCCTGCTACCCTGATGCTTCTCTTCTGTTCCTAGATTCCAAATAAAATAGAAATTAAATGGACAAAATTGTGTTTTCATGGGGGATATAAATCATTATAAAGTCTAGAAAATGTGTTCCACTTGATTCCTCCTTTGTACTTGACCTTGCTTTGTTTTTCTATCTAATGTTTCTGTCTGCCATCAAATACATGTGCTTGTTTATGTGTTTGTAGTCTGATCTCTCCCTATTAGGTATATAAGATGATACATAAATCATGAGGTTCAAAATTTATATGCTTCTATCAGAGTAGCCTCAGCTCTCAAAAAATAATTGTTAAATGAATATAAGTTCCATGACAAAACTTGGAGAAACTTCAGTGAGCTATGAAAGGCATAGACATTGAAAAGGGGAGTGAGAATCTTCTAGAAATTCCCAAAACATCATTTATAGACATTCATGAAGGACATTATGGCAAAAGTCAATTTATCTAATCATAGTGGTAAGAGCAGATTAGAGAAAAGGCAGAGGTAGGAGATATGAATGAAGTTGGTGAAGCTTCCACATAGAGTGGACACCTGCAGTAGCTGAAAATATAGTAACAGGGTTTGCACCTGAAGGAACAGCTAGAGGAATAGAAAAGTTTCACCTGGGTTACCTTGCAGAGTGGATTGCTGCCTTAGCGAAAACCTGTTAAGCTTGTTCCCAACAGGACTACAAACAATGAGAAACTCTGCATCACATGGTTTTCTTCTCCAGGGCACTAGAATAAAATGAGCAGAAAATTTTTACAATAATAGAGAAAAAGTACTAGACCTATCAAAATATATAGGAGTTAGAAATTACACCTAAGTATCAAAGTGGACATCACATTTATGAAACTAAATCTGGTTTCCAAGAAAAACATAATATATGATTGGTAAAGCCTGTGCAGTAATAAAAATACACATTTGTGGAAATAAAAGCCATACTGCAGGCCACAGAAAGGATATTAAATACTTGCAAAACTAGAATTAGCAAAATAGAAAGTGGACTAATGAATTTTTTTCAGAAGAGAAGAAAATTGATGCATGAGAAAAAGAGATCCATAAAACAGATTCAGAAAATATAATTCACATATGGAAATTTCAAAAAGATAATAAATTAATAAATTTTTTTCAAAAGAAAACAATTATCTATTGATCTATTGATATATCTATGTGTTTGGTGATCTATTTATCATGTTTTTGCTCTTTTGAAAACAATTATATATAAAATATGTAATTTATGTATAATTATGTATATCTTTATGTATCATATTTTATTATATATAATATAATGTATAATATATAATGATATATATAATATATGTTATATATAATGTATAATATATAATTATATAGTATATATAATATCTATAACAGTGGAATTATATAGTAGTGGAATATTCCACTACTAGTGGAATAAAATAAAAATAAACTTTTAACTTTCAAATCATTACAGCAAATAAAATGTATTATATATTATGAGAAGGAAGGGATTTTAAAGTAAAAAGTATGCAGAAAAAAGAAGAGAAATGAAAACACAGAGACTGGCTAATATATAACCTGTAGTGTTTGAGAGATATGGTGTCAACATAAATTGTGAGGTGGGGTTAGTCAACCATCAATTCAATTCAAGGCAAGTCATATATGACCCAGAGCCCATTGAAGGGGAGGCCAGGACACCTTGGGAAAGACATCACAGTGACACAGCTGGTGTATATAGTAGTAATTCCCTTGATTATTCACCAAAGAGATCTATAGCCATTTGAACAAAGTCACTCTCCTCTAGGCAAATATATTCTGATGGAAGCATACTCAACAAGAAGGCAGTAAACTAAGAAAGAGGAAGACCTGGGAAGTAAAAGTAGAAAAGTCACATAGAAAAATATTGAAAGAAAGTCCCAGAATGAACACTTTGGGTCTTGGCCAAAGCAGGAGAATGAATTATGTAGGACAACCTTTAGAAAGTAAGTTAAGTAATTTGAGCAGTTGGGAGAAAATAAGACTGAAAAGAGTTTTACAGTTCTGACAGGACATTAAGCAAAAAATGTATATATACATAATAAAGTTAGGTATATAAATGTTTTGTAAGTAAAAAACATGAGGTAGTATTTAAGAACAGATTAACATTATAAAAATATAATCCACTTCCTGATGTTATATTAAAAATTGTATTTAGTTACAATAGTTGAATAAATACTTTAACTAAATGTTGATTTAAAAAATACTTGGAAAATAAAGAAATGTATTATGAATGTGCTACCTGAATTCTCTCCAATCACATGGAAAACCATAAATATTTATTAAGGATTTCTTTCAGATTTCAGAAATCAGATTTCTGAAATACACACATATCACAGTTGATTTGTGTATTTAATGGCCTGGCACTTACTCCTTTTCAATATATTGGAAAGACAATTTTGTTTTATAATCAAATAAATGGAACTTAACAAAATGTAAATATTGATAAAAAGTTAAATGTTTGAAATTTTTTAAAAGATCTGCAAAAATATTTTGCCATAGAAGATAGTAAAACCATATGACATGTCATATAAAAAATAAAATAAATAAATTATGAGGGGGAGATAAAGCAAGATGGCTGAATAGCAGCCTTCAGTGATCATGACCCCTGCAGGAACACCAAATTGAACAACTATCCACACAAAAAAGCACATTCATAAGAACTGAAAATCAAGTAAGTGATCATAGCACCTGATTTAAGATCTTATTAAGGAAGGAGGCACTGAGGAGTGTAGGAAAGACAGCCTTGAATTGCTGCTGCTATTCAACCCCCTATTCCAACCCCCCAGGGGCATAAAGAGTCTGTGTGCTTAGGGGAGGGAGAGCACAGTGATTGTGGGACTTTGCATTGGAACTTAGTGCTGCCCTGTCACAGCAGAAAGTAACACTAGGCAGAACTCTGCCCACCAAGGGAGCATTTAGACCATCTCTAGCCAGAGGCAAAACATCTATCCCAGTGGTCAGAACTTAAGTTCTGGCAAGCCCTGCCACCACGAGCTGAAGTGTTCTGGGGTCCCAAGTAAACTTGAAAGGCATTCTAGGCCACAACGACTGCGATTCCTGAGCAAGTTATTGTGCTGTGCTGGGCTCAAAGCCAGTGGACTTGGGGAGCATGCAACCTAGTGAGACATTAGCTGGGGTGGCCAAGGGAGTGCTTGCCTCACTCATCTCCCAATCCTGGGAAGTGCAGCTCACAGCTACAGGAGAGACTCCTTTACTCTGCTTGAGGAGAGAAGAGGGAAGAGTAAAGAGAACTCTGTCTTGCAACTTGTATACCAGGGTAACAACAGTAGGACAGGGCACCAGGCAGAGTGCTGAGGCCTTCATTTCAGGCCCTAGCTCCTGAACAACATTTCTAAACTCACCCTGGGCCAGAAGGGAAACTGCTCTCTTGAAGGAAGGGACCCAGTCTTGGCGGAATCCATCACCTTTTGACTAAAGAGCCCTGGGGCCCTGATTAATCAGTAGTAGTAGCAAGAGCGTACTTGTAACAAGCCTTGGGTGAGACTCAGAGCTGTGCTGGTTGTAGGTGTAAACTAGTACATTGCCCACTGTGGTGGCTATGGGGCAAGACTGCATCTGTTTGAGGAAAGGAGAAGGAAGAGTAAAGGGGACTTTGTCTTGCAACTTGGATGCTAGCTTGGCCACAGTTGGGTAGAGTACCAGGTGGGATCCTAGGATCCTTGATTCTAAGCCTTGGCTTCTGGATGGCATTTACAGACCTGCCCTGGGCCAGAGGGGAGCCCACTTCTCTGAAGAGAGAACCTCAGGTCTGGCAGCATTCACCACAAGCTGACTGAAGAGCCTTTAGGTCTTGAGTGATCATCAGCAGTAACCAGGTTACTACTTGCCACCAGCCTGAGGTGGTGGAGGGCATGGGGAGAGACTCCTCAGCTTGGGGAAAGGAGAGAAAGGAGTGGGAAGGACTTTGTTTCATTCATGACTTGGGTGCCAGCTCACTCAAAGTAGAATAGAGTGACCGGTAGATTCCTAAGGTTCTTGACTCCAAGGCCTGGCTCATTGATAACATCTTTGGACCAACCTGGGGCCAGGAAGAACGCTCCACCCAGAAAAGAAGGACAAAAGCCTGGCTGGATTTACCACCTGTTGATTGTAAAGGCCTAAGGCCTTTAGTGAATATAGGTGGTAGCCAGGCAGTGGTCACTGAGGGCTTTGGGGAAAGCCAGTGCTATGCTGGCTTTACATCTGACCCAGCACAGTCCCAGTAGTGATGACCACGGGGTACTTGTGTCATCCATCTCCCATCTCCAGGAAATTCAACACATACACACACATGTGTGCACACACACACACATACACATGCGTGCACGCACACAGAGAGAGAGAGAGAGAGAGAGAAGTGAGAGACTCTGTTTGAGAGGAACTAAGGGAAGAGAACAAGAGAATCTCCCTGGTAATCCAGGAAATTCTGGATCTTACCCAAGGCCACCAAGGCAATACCTCTACAAGTCTGCAAGAGTCACAGCATTACTGAGCTTGGAATGTCCCTTAAAGTAGATATGGCTGTAGTGACCAAAAATCTAGATCACAACAACTAAGTTCCTTTGAATACCTGGAAAGCCTTCTGATGAAAGATGTGTACTAATAAGCCCAGATTGTGAAGACTATAATAAATAGCTAACTCTTCAGTGCCCAGACACCAACAAATATCTACAAGCATCAAGACCATCCAGGAAACATGACCTCACTAGATAAACTAAATAAGGCACTAGTGACCAATTCAGGAGAGATAGAGATATGTGACCTTTCAGAGAGAGAAGTGAAAATAGCCATTTTGAGAAAACTCAATGAAATCCAAGATAACACAGAAAAAGAATTCAGAATTCTTTTTTTTTGTAAATTTTTGAAAGAGATTGAAATAATTAAAAAGAATAAAGCAGAAATTCTGGAGCTGAAAAATGTAATTGGCATTCTGAAGAATGCATGAGTCTCTTAATAGCAAAATTGATCAAGAAGAAGAAAAAATTAGTGAGCTTGAAGCCAGGTTACCTGAAAATATAGAGCCAGAGGACAAAAAAGAAAAAAGCATACAAAAGAATGGAGCATGCCTACAAAATCTCAAAATAATCCCAAAAGGGCAAATCTAAGAGCCTTTGGCATTAGGGTGGAGGTAGAGAGAGATGTTAGGGTAGAACATTTATTCAAAGGGATAATAACAAATAACTTTCTAAAACTAGAGAAAGATATCAATATTCAAGTACAAGAATGCTATAGAGCACCAAGTAGATTTAACCCAAAAAAGACTACCTCAATATATTTAATAATCAAACTCCCTGATATGGTTTGGCTCTCTGTCACCACTCAAATCTCATATTGGATTATAGTCCCATAATTCCCACGTGTTGTGGGAGGGACCCAGTGGGAGATAATTTGAATCATGGGGGCAATTTCCCTCATACTGTTCTCATGGTGGTGAATAAGTCTTATGAGATCTGATGGTTTTATCAGGGGTTTCTGCTTCTGTATCTTCCTCATTTTCTCTTGTCACTGCCATGTAAGAAGTGCCTTTCACCTCCTACCATGATTCTGATGCCTCTCCAGTCATATGGAACTGTAAGTCTGGGTTATGTCTTTATCAGCAGTGTGAAAACAAATTGTAGATACATAAAAAATATAATTTGTAAGTTACACTGTAACTGGTATCAGTAGAGTAGGGTGTTGCTGAAAAGATAACTGAAAATGTGGAAACGACTTTGGAACTGGGTAATAGGCAGAGATTGAAACAGTGTGGAGGGCTCAATGGAAGACAGGAAAATGTGGGAAAGTGGAATTTCACGGAGACTTGTTGAATGGCTTTGACAAAACTGTTAATAATGATATGGACAATGAAATCCAGGCTGAGGTGGTCTCAGATGGATATGAGGAAGCTGTTGGGAACTGGAACAAAGGTGATTCTTGTTATGTTTTAGCAGAGATTGGTGGCATTTTGCCCTGCCCTAGAGATTTATGGAACTTTGAACTTGAGAGAGAAGATTTAGGGCATCTGGAAGAAGAAATTTCTATTCAGCAAAACATTCAAGAGGTGACTTGGATGCTGGTAAAGGCATTCAGTTTCAAAAGAGAAATGGAGCATAAAAGTTTGGAAAATTTATAGTCTGACAATTTGGTAGAAAAGAAAATCCCATTTTCTGAGGAGAAATTCAAGCCAGCTGCAGATATTTGCATAAGTGATGAGAAGCCATATGTTAATCCCCAAGACAATGTGGGAAAATGTCTCCAGGGCATGTCAGAGACATTTGCGGCAGCCTCTCCCATCACAGACCTGGAGGTCTAGGAGAAAAAAATGGTTTTGTGGTCAGGACCCAGAGCCCCTGTGCTGTATGTAGTCTAGGAACTTGGTGCCCTGTGTCCCAGCTGCTCCAGCCCTTGCTGAAAGGGGCAAATGTAGAGCTCAGGCCATGGCATTAAAGGGTGCAAGCCCGAAGCCTTGGCAACTTCCACATGGTGTTGAGTGTGCCAGTGCACAGAAGTCAAGAATTGGGGTTTGGGAACCTCCACCTAGATTTCTGAAGATGTATGGAAATGCCTGGATGCCCAGCCAGAAGTTTGCTGCAGGGGCAGGGCTCTCATGGAGCACTTTGGCTAGGGCAGTGCAGAAGGAAAATGTGGGGTCAGAGCCCCCACACAGAGTCCCTACTGGGGCACTGCCTAGTGGAGCTGTGAGAAGAGGGCCACCATTCTCCAGAACCCAGAATGGTAGATCCACCTACGGCTTGCACTGTGCACCAAGAAAAGCCACAGACACTCAAAGCCAGCCTGTGAAAGCAGCTGGGATAGAGGCTGTATCCTGAAAAGCCACAGGAGCAGAGCTGCCTAAGACCAGGGGAACCCACCTCTTGCATCAGCATGACCTGGATGTGAGAGCTGGAGTCAAAGGAGATCATTTTGGAGCTTTAAATTTTGACTGCCCTGCTGGATTTTGGACTTGCATGGGGTCTGTAGCCCCTTTGCTTTCTCCCACTTGAAAATGGCTGTATTTACCTAATACCTGTACTTTCATTGTATCTAGGAAGAAATTAGCTTGCTTTTGATTTTACAGGACCATAGGCAGAGGGTCTGGTCTTGTCTCAGATGAAACTTTGGACTGTGGACTTTTGGGTTAATACCAAAACGAGTTAAGACTTTGCGGGACTGTTGGGAAGGCATGATTGATTTTGAAACGTGAGTACATGAGATTTGGAGGGCCAGGGAAGGAACAAGATGGTTTGGCTCTGTGTCCCCACCTCATCTCATCTTAAATTGTACTTCCATCATTCCCATGTATTGTGGGAAGGATTCAGTGGGAGATAATTTGAATCATGGGGGCAGTTTTCTCCATACTGTTCTCATGGTAGTGAATAAGTCTCACGAGATCTGATGGTTTTATCAGGGGTTTCTGCTGTTGCGTCTTCCTCATTTTCTCTTACCATTGCTATGTAAGAAGTGCCTTTCACCTCCTGCCATGATTCTGATGCCTCCTTAGCCATGTGGAACTGTAAGTCCAATTAAACCTCTTTTTCTTCCAAGTCTTGGTTATGTCTTTATCAGCAGCATGAAAACAAACTAATATACCTTCAAAGGTCAAGGATAAAGAAAGGATCTTAAAAGCAGCAAGAGAAAAGAAACAAATAACATACAAAGGAACTCCAATACATCTGGCAGCAGACTTCTCAATGGAAAATTTATAGGTTGGGGGAGAGTGGCATGACATACTTTTATCCTAGAATAGTATACCCAACAAAACTGTCCTTCAAACATGAAGAAACAAAGTATTTCCCAGACAAACAAAAGCTGAAAGACTTCATCAACAGCAGACCTACAAGAAATGGTAAAGAGAGTTCTTCAATCTGAAAGAAAAGGATGTTAATGAGCAATAAGCAATCATCTGAAGGTACAAAACTCCCTGGTAATAGCAAGTACACAGAAAAACACAGAATGTTATAACACTGTAATTGTGGTGTGTGAACCACTTATATCTTGAGTAGAAAGACTAAAATATGAACCTTTTAAAAATAATAACTACAAAAACTTTTCAAGGTATTGTATAATAAGATACATTTAGAAACAGAAAGTTAAAAAGCAGGGGAAAGAAGGTAAAGCATAGAGATTTTATTAGCTTTATCTTTGCTTATTTTTTGGTTAAAATTAGTTCATGCAATCATTGTTGTCATCAGTTTAAAATAATGGGTTATATTATTTGCAAGCCTCATGGTAATCTCAAATCAAAAAACATACAAAAAATACCTAAAAAATAAAAATCAAGAAATGGAAACACATCACCAGAGAAAGTCTTCACTAAAAGGAAGAGAAGAAGAAAGGAAAGAAGGACAAGAATACCACAAAACAACCAGAAAACAAACAACAAAATGGCAAAAGTCCTTGCATATTAATAATAGCATTGAATGTAAATGGACTAAACTGTCCAATCAAAAGACAAAGAATGATTGAGTGGATGAAAAGAAATCAAGACCCAATGATCTGTTGCCTACAAGAAACAGGCTTCACCTACAAAGGCAAACATAGGATGAAAAAAATATTACATGCAAGTGAAAACCAAAAAGTAGCAGTAAAAGATATACTCATTCAGACAAATAGATTTCAAGACAAAAGCTAGAAAAAGTGACAAAGGTCATTATATAATGATAAAGTGGTCAATTCAGCAAGAGAATATAACAATTGTTAATTTATATACACCCAACTGGAACACCCAGGTATATAAAGCAAATATTAGTGCTGAAGAGATAGACCTCAGTACAATAGCAGTTGAAGACATCAACACCCCATTTTTAGCATTAGACAGATCATACCGAAAAAAATAGTAAACAAGGAAATGCTGGACTTAATCTGAACTATAGACCAAATGGACCTAATAGTTATTTTCAGAACATTCATCCAATGAATCCAGAATACACATTCTTCTCCTCGGCACATGGATCATTCTAAAGGATAGACCATATGTTAAGCTACAAACACATCTTTAAAAATTAAAGAAAAAGTTATATTAATTATCTTCTCTAACAACAATGGCAAAAAACTAGGAATTAATAATGAGAAATTTTGGAAACTATACATACAACATGTAGAAATTAAACAATATGCTCTGAAAGAACAAGTAGGTCAATGAAAAGATTAAGAAAAACACTGAAAAAAAATTTTAAACCAATGCAAATGGAAATACAACATATGGAAACCTGTGGGATACAGTGAAAGTAGTACTACAAGGAAAGTTTATAGTAATAGGCACCTACATCAAAAAAGTAGAAAAATTTCAAATAAACAACCTAATGATGCACCTTAACAAACTTGAAAAGCAAGAGGAAATGAAAATCAAAATTAGTAGAAAAAAAGAAATAATAAATATTAGAGCAGAAATAAATGAAGCTGAAACAATGACAAAAAAAGCAATAGCAAAGATCAATGAAACCAAAAGTTGGTTTTTCAAAAAGATAAATTTGACAAAACTTTAACCCAACTAAGAAAAAAAGAGAGAAAACCCAAACAAATAAAATCAGGGATGCAAAGGGAGACATTACAACTGATGCCATAGAAATTCAAAGAATAGAAGGTAATATAAACAACTAAATGCCAATGAATTGAAAAACTGAGAATAAATGTATAAATTCCTAGACACATACAACCTACCAAGATTGTACTATGAAGAAATTAAAAACCTGATAAGACAAGTCGGGCGCGGTGGCTCACACCTGTAATCCCAGCACTTTGGGAGGCTGAGGCAGGTGGATCATGAGGTCAGGAGATCCAGACCATCCTGGCTAACACGGTGAAACCCTGTCTCTACTAAAAATACAAAAAATTAGCCGGGCTTGGTAGTGGGCATCTGTAGTCCCAGCTACTTGGGAGGCTGAGGCAGGAGAATGGCGTGAACCCGGGAGAAAGAGCTTGCGGTGAGCCTAGATGGCACCACTGCACTCTAGCTTGGGTAAGATGGAGTGAGACTCCATCTCAAAAAAAAAAAAAAAAAAAAAAAAAATTGTAATGAAATCACTGACAATCTAGAAAATTAAGAGAAGAAAGTGAAAGATAATCACCTCTAAAAACACTGCCCTTATACAATCTTTTATATAACCCTCAAAGAGTTATAGCATTTTTTGCATGTGTTCTGATACTTTATGTACATATGAATATGTTTTATATAATTGTTGTAATTTGTACATATAGTCCCATTTCATATTTTACACTGTAATCAACTTTTATATGATTACATAGTTATTACTCCATTCAACAAATATTAGTTGGTTCCTTCTGTATGCAGAGTGTACATTGGTAAAGAAAATAGGATCTTTGAGAAACTCCCAGTTTTACATGGAAAATAGCATGAGATCATTACAATTAAATGTGCTAACTTGTATGATGGGATAAGCACAGACACGTATGGAAACACCCAGAGGAAAAACTTTCCCCATGTTAGGGGTCAGGGTAGGGATCTTAAAGGAGGATGTGCCATTTAAGCTGAGAGGAAAAGGTCAAGTGAGAGGTAGGTTAATGGAAGGTGATGAGTGTTTCAGGAAGAAGGAATGCTCTGTGCAAAGAGCCTGGGGCTAGAAGGAAGAAACTAGTGTATTCAGAAAGCTGGGAGGGAGCCCTGTGATACTACTGGGGTTAAGCAGGTTATGCAGAGTCTTAAGTATCTGAAAGTATAATACACATCAAGAGGGGTAGCTTTTAAAATATAAACATATGTTAAAAAGCCTTGAAAATGGATGTTGTAAAGGGATTAAAGGCATAAAGTCCAGGTAGAATACTGTTGAAAAATAATGAGGGTACCAGTAAGAGTAATGAGGTGAAGAGCTTTCATGGGAACTGTAGGGAAGAGAGATGAAAAGAGGAATCAGCAGAAAGGAAGTGAGTAGAACAAAACCAAAGTGTTGGGTGAATCTACGTATTAAGAGGTAGCAAGAGTCAACTGTAATGACTGGGGACAAAGAATGAGGACAGGGAAAGCAGTAAATGGCTATACTATTTAAGATTTTGGGAAGAATTTAAAGCCTAAAACTACACCCTCACATTCCATTTGTGTCTTATTCCCTAGTAATCAAGAATGGGTACCTTTGAAACTTCTGAAGCATCTGACCTATTAAATATCCCCTTCTTTCCCAATTTGCTACTATATTGATTTCTAGATTAACCTTCTGGCCACTTCAAGTGACTTCCTTCATGGGATCCTCTGTCCTTACTCATCCTAAGGGTCAGATCTCTCTCTCTCTCTGTCTCATGGAGTCTCGCTCTGTCACTCAAGCTGGAGTGCAGTGGTGCAATCTTGGCTCACTGCAACCTCCGCCTCCCAGGTTCAAATGATTCTCCTGCCTCAGCCTCCCAAGTAGGTGGGATTACAGGTGCATGCCACCATGCCCAGCTAATTTTTTGTATTTTTAGTAGAGACTGGGTTTTGCCACATTGGCCAGACTGGTCTCAAACTGCTGACCTCATGATCCCCCGCCTTGGCCTCCCATAGTACTGGGATTATAGGCGTGAGCCACTGCACTGGGCCAAGGTCAGAGTTCTCTACTGTTCTGTCTTTAGTTCTTTTCTCCCAGTCCCTGTTTCCTTGGCAATCTCATTTATGAGTGAGATAGGTGCTGATGGCACCCAAATACATACATATCTCTAAACCAGACCTTTTACCTAAATGTCAAATCCATTTTTAAAAATGAATTACAGCATATTTAATTTATCTTTCCAGCATGGGCTCCTCCACATCAATTTAACTATAACTGAATTATTTGCATCTCCATTCAAGCTTGCTCTTTTTCATGTGTTCCTTATTTTGGAGTCTAGACCCACAATCTATCTAACCAGTTATTCCACCAAGTCGGAAACAGAGAGCTATCTTTAACCTTCTCTTCTCTTTCTTCTTTATCACTTCCCCAACCCCTGCATATCTAATCAGTAATCGAAACCTAAGAATTCTATTTCTTGCATATCTCTCAGATGTGTGGTCATTCACCCAGACCTTCTCACCTTTCATCTCTAACTTGTTAGTTGTTGCCATAGTTAATATTCTCTTTATTCCTGGCGGACCTTCCTAACTGATCTACCTTGACTCTTCCTTGTACACTTTCCAGATGCATGTCCCATTCTCCATATACAATGATACTTGAGCCAAAAGGAACAACCTGTGGGAGTTCTCTAATGCTACTTCCACATTCTTTCATTTCTTACTGTCCCTTCTCTCTAGGAGTGATCTTTATTTTTTTCCCTGATTAATTCATTCTTTCATGTTTTTGACCTTCAGTTCAAAAGATACTTTCTGTCATGAGCCCACAAATCCTGGGTTATATCCTAACTGTATGCTCTCAAAATCAGTCCTTAGATTGTTCCATGATAATTAACTTTACATAAGGCAATGACCTCTTTACATGAATAAAAATAATTCTTTTTTGTTAAGTGCTTCCTATATGCATAGCACTGAACTGAGGCATTTACATTGATTTTCTCATTTAATACAATATGTCCCTGAGGAAAGCACTATTATTACCTTTATTTGAAGATGAGGAAACTGAGCTACAGAAACCCAAGGTCAAAAAGCTAATTAAGTGTCAGAGCATTGATTGAAACTTCATTGAGTTTATAGCATAGTCACAACACAGGTGCACAGAAACAGAGCATTGTTTTTAATTTTTTAAAATGGAATTTAATTTGCTTCTGAATCCTCATTTCTGCTAGGCAGCAGGAAAAAAAAAAAAACTAAATGAAACAGATAAATAAAGCAATAAACTCTCCAAGTAAAAGGAGTCAAAAGAAATCTTAATCTCTTCCCCTCCACTGTTACCCAGCTCCCAGATAGAGATACCACCACAGGCTTCAGAAAACTGCAGATTCATTTTTGGACATCCAGAGCCTCAGCGATTACCTGGAGAACAATATATATATTGAGAACAATATCACAAAAGAAGATCAGTAGCTACTGAGAATGATATCGCAAACTCATATTGTGTACTTGAAGCAATCCTCAGCTCACCACCTGCTGATCATGCTCTGTTGATATAATCACAGCATTAGGAAAGGAAAAGAGCCAGCTTGCCTGAAATGAAGAAGGCTTTAGGAGAGCATGGCCTGGTTAATGTGGAAGACACCAAAGGAAAAGGAGCCACATATAGTAAGGATGACAGTGACATTGCTCTCTGGATCAGATGATGAGGAGAAATGTGATGAAGGAAGAGGCTGATAAAATAATGCTTTAGGCAAGATGGGTCAAGGAAGGCCAAAAATCCTGGACTTGTTGCCAGTTCTTCTAGATGTGAAACCTTGGGATGACAGAGTCAAGGGAACAAGATTACAGGAATATGTCAGGGGATTCAGGCAAATGGCTTGGTCGGAGGCACTTCCAAACTAGTTCTGATAGGATATGCTATCAAAAGGCTCCAGAAACAGGGTGGAGTTGAAGATGATAAATTTGGTACAATGTGCTGGAAGAACAGATAACTTCTTTTGTGGACCGTGTTTAGTCAACAGACAAGACCTCTTTCAATGGGATCAAAAACCAAAAAGACTCTTAATCTTATCTATCAAAGATTAATTCAGTTATTCCTAATTGACACAGGGGCTCATAGGATAATAAAGTTTATTTTTATTAAATATCTCAATTTTCCAATGTTCTTCTCTGCTGCGCCTTTGTCACCTCCGATTCCCTTTGCTTCTCCTGGGCAACACGAGGAAGCTTCTGCATTGTCTCTGCACTGAGAATGAGGCATCTTGTGGTTTCTGCATTGTCTTGTAGTTTCTGGGTGCTGGCGTCAGTCCTTGCTGGGCACTGTGTGACTCACTGTCTATTCTGGGGAAAGGCCACAGTTTAAGATCTCTTGCTGCTCACTCAACCTGCTGGTGGTTTTTATTGTCTCTGAGAATCTGAGTTATCTTTATCCCTCCCCCTGTATTCTGGGAGGTAAGCTCCTCTGATCTCAAAATCTTGTGGTTTATTTCCCTTTCCCTACTTCCCCCACCACTCTGTAAATTTAACACCAAGAAAGAAGAGAGCTGAGGCCCTCACTGATGTCCAGCTCTCTTCATCTCTCTTTCCAACTGCAGCACTGAAGGGGTCAAGTAGAGAAGTGGGATGAGGGTGAGGAGGAGGGGAGGGAAAGTGAGAGGGAACACTCAGGTCCTGATGACCTCACTCAGGTTGTTGAAGAGAGCTCTGTACTTTTCAGTCACATGAGAAAATTGATTTCCTTTGATTTCTAGCTACTTTGATAGAGTTTTCTTATGCTTGCACTATGAAAAATTCAAATTGAATCAAAGAGGTAACTCAAAGTGTTCAGTAAAGTATATCCTTCAGAGCATTTTAGGGGGAAAACAGGACATTGGTGGTAGTTATGGGTTTGGAGATTTGTCAGGGTCTTAGTTCATATCCATTGTGAGTATGTACTGCATAAAGTAGTTGATTCAAAGACATCTGACAGGTGCCATCCTTGCTGCCTTAGTTTATGCTTTCTCAAAGTTACAGGTGATAGAGGATACTGTGAGTGATTTGTGATGGGAGTATAGTTTGGAATTTTATATCTGAAAGCACACTTGACATATTCCTTATCTCTTTATTTCTTCTTAGTCAGTCTCAAGTTGAATTCTACCATCTTTTACCTACTTCCTTCCTTTCTCCTTTTTTTTTTTTCTTTTTTTACCACTGGGAACATAGGGCCAATATTTCAATAAAAGAAACACTTAACTAACAAGAAGCCTTTTCAAGTAGATGTCATCTTCTAATGGAGAGTTATTGCACTATATATATGATCATAGCTATAGCAGAAACAGTTTGAGGACAAAAATGACTTGAAAGTTATTTTTTCTACATATGTTTTTTCTCCAGAAACAGAAAATATCAAGTCACCTAGGCTCTTACCCTGTAGTCAATAGAAAAAATAAGGAGGAGGTTGGGCGCGGTGGCTAAAGCCTGTAATCCCAGCACTTTGGGAGGCCGAGACGGGCGGATCACGAGGTCAGGAGATCGAGACCATCCTGGCTAACACGGTGAAACCCCGTCTCTACTAAAAAATACAAAAAACTAGCCGGGCGAGGTGGCGGGCGCCTGTAGTCCCAGCTACTCGGAGGCTGAGGCAGGAGAATGGCATAAACCAGGTAGGCGGAGCTTGCAGTGAGCTGAGATCCGGCCACTGCACTCCAGCCCGGGCGACAGAACGAGACTCTGTCTCAAAAAAAAAAAAAAAGAAAAAATAAGGAGGAGGGGAGGCAATATAGTTAGAAAGTGTTTTTGTTGAGGTAATATTCCACATGTCATTACTTAAATATTGATCTGTCACGGAATCTCTCAAAATATTATTTGACTAAAATTATGACAAATCTAAAAAACTTCACTAAACATGTTAAATTTTTTTCTGATTAAAAGATAGTACTTTCTCCTTATAGTGAATTTTAAAAATTTAAGAACTACCATTGATATATTAGTCTTGAAGCTGGCACTCATGGATTTCTAGCTCTTTGGTGGCAAATATCCTCTGGCATATAGAAACTTTGTTCACATAAACTCAGAATTCAATAGCTACATGCTGGATATCTGCTGTAAATTGGCCGAACACAGAGATAGATCTAGTATAAATTTCTCCTTGTTTTCTTCTTTGTCTCCCATCAATAATCTGCTTTATGAAGGTGAGTAAAATAGGTCAGTGTCTCAGAGAACATAGTGAGCTGACAGAATTGGATGCAGAGTAGACTCAAATGGAGATTACCAGGAAAAACAGTTACTGTCCCACTGGTAATCTGCAGTTACACTGGACCCAAGAACAGATCTTCTGCTTTCCCAGACTTCTGTGAATGTGATTTCCATGGATATGGTTAACAGAGTGTGCCCTGGTTGCAGCTTCCTGGAAGGCCGGGGCACACTCTGTTAACCACATCCATGGAAGTCACATTCATAGAAGTCTATGATTCATAGACACTGACTGACCTTTGGGCAAGTAAGTTACCTATTTTGTCAATTATTCAGTTGCCCCATCTGCAAAATGTAGAAAATGCAACACCATTAACTTATAAGGTAGAAAATCTATGCCATATGTTTAGCCCACTACATCTTAAATAGTAAGAATACTCTAAACTATTGTTAAGTCTAAATATTTTGCTCATTACCAAATATTTATAGATATAAGAACTATTGACACAGCCCCTATATAGCTTGGTGGTTTAAAGACAGATAGGGTCCTAATAGATACTCACCCATAGTCATAATGTAGAACGTGAAACACATTTTTTTCTAACTTAAACATTTGCTATATAGGTACTTCCAGAGTCTTATTAGGGGCTTTAAGATCCATAAACACCAAGTAAGTCCATCACTTCCCCAGATGCATGAGTGTTCCTTACCTGCCTTGAAGGTCTGATCTGCAGGGATAAGAAAAACTATTTTCCTCTTTCTCTCTTCAATCTCTAAGCAAACTGCCTGCATTTCTAAAGGAAAACTGAGTTCTGTTGTTTTGAATTTAACAAATGAAAAGCGGATCTTTCTAATTTTTTTTTATGCAGTAAGCCATCATTTTTAGGTATACTCTGATGTACATCATATCATCACATAAGACTCACATTAACTTCAAAGAGAACGACACACAATGGTGCACAAAGTAGTAAGAAACATTTCCAGGACATAATGAAGTATTATCTGAAGCAGTGCTGAAGCAGATGTCTTGGGAGAGAAAACAGTAGCAGCATACCAACAGTGTGAGCTACCACAGTCTGGCCTGGGTCACTCAGCCTTAATGAGATCACGCTGACAGCCAACCAGAAAGGCAGAGCTGAAAAAAAAAAGTTCACTGGAAGCACTGAAGCCACTGTTGCTAAGCTAAGGCCAGCTTGCACATGTGACTTGGCAGAGAGTTCCGCGCATTCATAAATCTTGCCAGATTTAGGGAGCTGGGAGCATTGAGAAATAACCAAGACCCACGTAGTCATGGAATGCAGTCTACAAGTGAAAATGTCATTTTGCTTTTTGCTCTAAGCAACCAATTCCCCCATTTCAACAATGACCAAAATATGCCCATTACCCTTTTCTGTGACTTTTACTTTCATTCATCAGTAAGCATTTAGCAAACAAACACCAAACAAAGTCATGTGTCATATGCTTGGCAAAGGAAAAGGTGACATGGGTTCTGACCCATGAAAGCATGTGGAACCCTACGAGATGGGCCTGGGCCACTACTCCTAGGTTGCTTGAGCATTTTATTCTAGCTCCTATTAGAGGTTTGCCATCCCCAAATTCTCTTCACCTGTATTATTGTCAAGTTAGAATAATGGCCTTGTGTTTGGATTGAGCATGGTGAAAAAAGATTTTTACCATCATGGAGAGTATCTGAGCAGTAGTGAAATTCTACTCTAATTCATCCCCACCACTTCTTGGAAAACTGTGAGGCTCCATATCCTGGGGGGTTGGGTAAAGAGAGGAAAAGAGGGTCTTTATGAGGCTCAGAGTTGAGTTGAGGATCTAGTCTCCCAAATATCATTTTATAAAGATCTTTTCAGTTATAAAAGAATCCCTGGGGCTGTAGCTCCTGGGCTAGGCCTTCCGACGGGAAATACAGAAAGCTGTCAGCTCAGCTGAGTACAAAGACTAGTGATTCTGCAGGGAAAGGGGTATGGTGGGGGACGGGGGGCGCTGAACGGATCACCAGCCATTATTTTTAAATCTCCCTGGATCTCTTTGTGACTGTGATACTTAAATTGTAGAGTAAAGAGCAAGACGTAGTAGGAAAACAACACTTTGGAGAGAAAGCACACTTTACTGTCCCCTACACTGTCTTCTCTGGAGTGGTTAGCATAGAAGTTGCACCACAGGATTATCCACTGCCCACTGCCTTTGCTGGCAAGTTGTTAAGGAATCTGATTAATGGAGGAAATGTGGTTTTGGCATAACAATCAAGATGGGTTCTTTAGACAAAGCAGGATTTGTCTCCTTTACCCAATGCCCATTCAAGATGGACAAGCTGACATTTTAAAAATGAAAAACAGATGTTTCATCCAAAACTTTAAAAGTGTCAGGTATAGATAAAGGAGCCTGGCTACTCAGATGGACTTGATCCAAAAAGAGAATGTGAAGAAATGTGGCATTTCATCCAGTAGGCGTAAGTGTGTTCTGAAATAATTGTAGTTTACCTTTGAATAAAGAGAAATTATCCAGAATCAGGAAATTAGGAGAGAATGGCTTCTAAATGCCCTAAGAGTCATCACACTACTTAATTGTTATTCTAAACAATTGATTGTCACATTATTATCTCCAAATCCCTTTTAATAAAAAGACAAATAAAGCTGAACAAATTTATAACTATGCATATATTGGTAATTAAGCATTTCAATTCAGTCCACTGCATAACACTCCACAAACTATATGTACAATATTTAGTAAACGTTCTTTCATTCTCTTAAAACAAAACAAAAGGAGGCCATCTGCAAAGACATGAATGCTTTTAAATTTTAAGTAAGTATGTGTTTTTAACTGTCTAATGCAATGGTATCACATTAAAATTGTTTGGGGGAACTTTTTAAAAAGTACTTATGCCAGGGTTCCCTCTTAGACATTCTGACTTCATTTGTGTGTAGTGGGACTGGACACTGAAATATTTTAAAAGCTCCTCAGGTCATTTTAATGTGTAATCAGATTGGAAAGTACTGTTTTAATGTGGTTAAGCATCTAAAATGTATAGTTGTATTTTGACTTTTTCACCCTGATATTTACTGGGATATGCCTTAGAATATGCAAAGAGCCGTTCCAGTGATTATTGGTGGTAGCTAGCATTTCTGTTTATGTACTCAATAGTAGCACAATGCAGTGAGTAAGAACATGGACACTAGTGTAGGAAACACCTACTTTGGAATCTCAGGTCTCCACCTATTAGCTATGTGACCTTGGACAAGTTACTTACACTGTCTGTTCTTCAGGTTTTTTATGTATTAGTGGTGATGATAGTGGTACCTACCTTCTTAAATTGTTGTAAAGATTATATATGAATAAATTTAATACACAATAAAGCCCTTAGAACAACTTCTGGAAGGTTCATTCCTTACTATTGAAAAGGTCCCTGGATCTAAATCTTTTCCCATCTCTACCAGTCACAGAGGGGCCAGTAATATAACCTAAAAGGCATTAAACTTTTGTATTCAACACTTCCAGGATTCTACATAGTTTCTTTGTTTTGTTAACATAATTCTTTATATCAAAAGGTAAGGATGCTTATGAGTCTGTCTCTAGTTTTGTGTTTCTCAAGCTATGGTTCACTTCAATCACCTGAAGTGCGTTTTAGAAACAGAATTGCCTGGGCCGCATTATCTGACATTTGGGGGTGATTCTTTTGCACAATAAAGTCTTAGAATAACGATTCCAATCTATGCTATTGAAATGTGCATTGGTAAGAGAAGAATTATTGCTTTCTTCCCCTTCTAGCGTTGATGTGTCCTCAAGAAAAAAAAAAAAAAGTGAAAAAATCGATATAAGATATCTATTAGAGGACATGAAGATACAGTTGCCCATATGCCTATAAAGAACTTTATCAAGATTGTAGATTTTGACTTTGCATAACAAAGCAGTTTAACTCTATCTCTAAGGGAGCACTTGTCACTTCTTTTTTTTTTTTTGAGACAGAGTCTCACTCTGTCCCCCACGCTGGAGTGAAGTGGCATGATCTAGGCTCACTGCAACCTCCGCCTCCACAATTCTCCTGCCTCAGCCTCTGGAGTAACTGGGATTATGGGCACACACCACCACGCCTGGCTAATTTTTTGTGTTTGTATTATAGACGGGGGTCTCACCATCTTGGCCAGGCTGGTCTCGAACTCCTGACCTCAAGTGATCTGCCGGCCTCAACCTCCCAAAGTGCTGGGATTACAAGTGTGAGCCACCATACCTGGGAACACTTATCACTTCGTATAATTTTCAAATGGGTTCCTCCTGTTGGATAATTATCTTCTGAAGGGCATGGACATATCTTACCACTTTTGGGAACCCACACAAGTGGGCTGGAGTGTCTTCTTCTTTTTTTCTTTTTTTTTTCTTTTGAGACGGAGTCTCGCTCTGTCGCCCAGGCTGGAGTGCAGTGGCCGGAACTCAGCTCACTGCAAGCTCCGCCTCCCAGGTTTAAGCCATTCTCCTGCCTCAGCCTCCTGAGTAGCTGAGACTACAGACATCCACCACCGTGCCCGGCTAGTATTTTGTATTTTTTAGTAGAGACGGGGTTTCACCATGTTAGCCAGGATGGTCTCCATCTCCCGACCTCGTGATCTGCCCTCTCGGCCTCCCAAAGTGCTGGGATTACAGGCTTGAGCCACCGCGCCCAGCCTGGAGTGTCTTCTTTGACATGTAGTAAGTCTCCCACTGGAGACTTGAACTGTCCAGAACCAGCAGTGCTGTCTGGGGAGAGGAGGGAGTGCTCTAAGCCCAGATCAGGACGCATGTGGGCCCTGTTCCTACTTTTTGTTTCTCCCCTTGGGGCTACTTCCCATTTGCTAACACTCGGAGTGCTAAGACTCAGACTAATGAAACCATGAGAGTCCTCCATAGCCAGGCCCATTTCCAGGAGAACAGCTTGGTGGTGGATTGTTCCCATGGATTGGCATGGATTTTATTTCATGGGATTGCATAATACTGGGTTGCCAGAATAATGCTGACATGCTGTTTTGGGGAAACTCTCTCATACTCATTTTCAGACAGGATACATTTCATATTCACTGACTGGCAGATTGTATGTGTGTGTGTGTGTGTGTGTGTGTTTCTGTGTTTGTGTCTATACAAACACATATATATATGTACCTCTTATTTACCTGTTATTCCATAAATCACCAGACCTCACCTCACATCAGATTGTCTCTAAATATAGGGCCCCCACAACAATTATTTGTACACCCTACTGATGGTCCTGACTCCGACTTTTACTCTCTTTTTATCACCAAGTATAAAACCATCAGAAATAACAATATTTCTGTGTTCTTTCCAACTACATTCAGAGTATTAATCTTTTTTTCTGTATTCTTTCCAACTACATTCGGAGTATTAGTTACTGATGAGAAACGAAAAAGGATCCACTTTGAATAAAATAGAAATTGATGCAATAAAAATTACAAAGCTATGAAATACATTAAGATAAAATATGCTGCTGTAACCATTTCACAATCCTTGATAAATTTCAAAAATAAAACCTTGCTTTGCATCTACACAACAAACTTATTGTGCACTGGTTGTGGGTTCTTCTTCAAGTGTCTTTATTTTGGGACTCAGGCTGATAGAGCAGGAATATTATAAACATTGCTGATTCCAGTGGCAGGGGAAAGAGGCTTTGTCAGGCCACACATAATGGCTTGGCTCAGAAAGGATATACATCACTTCTGTTCACAACTCACGTCCAGAACTAGTCATGTGGCTCCCACTTAATGACAATGGGTCCAGGAAGTACAATCCAACAATTTGCTCAAAAGGTGAAGAATCAGAAATATTTGGGGAATAGCGCTAATGACTATCACAGCTGTATTCAAAGTAGTAGACTTATTCAGTGTTTTTTGATTCTACAGGAAATTTATAGAATTGCTGCTTTTCTTATAAAAGTCTTCAAAAAAATTGTAGAGAATAAGAAAAAAGTCTCATAAAATACTTCTTATAGATATTAGAAAATTTAAAGTCAACTTCCATATTTATAATTAACAAAGAATAAGGTCAACACATTTCATTTCATGTTATTTTCTTCAAAGACAGGGTCATTTAGTATGGAATTCATGCACCAATCCAGAAGCAAAAATCTGAACATAAAAAATACTGAAAAATATAACTAAATTTTTATTTCTAGTTCAGGAAGTACAGGAGTAATGTTTTTCTTCTTCTTCCTTTTTTTACTACCTGTTTTGCATTTCTTATAATGAGTATACATTGTTTTTATAATAGAAAGTTATTATAATGGGAAATTTTATAAAATAAACAGAGAGAGTAATGTTTTTGTGAAGAGGAAAATGATGAATTTTTACTATTAAATATAAAACCAGGTTATTAACTGGTAGCTTAGTTAGCTTGGAAGTCTGTTCCTTCCCTAGAAGTTTAAAAGTAATATGAAATAAAATACCTAGGAATACAGCTAACCAGGGAGGTGAAGGATCTCCACAATGAGAATTACAAACCACTGCTGAAAGAAATCAGAGATGACACAAACAAATGGAAAATATTCCATGTTCATGAATAGAAAGAATCAATATTTTTAACATGGGCATATTGCCCAAAGCAATTTACAGATTCAATGCTATTTCTATCAAACTACCAATGATATTCTTAATAGAATTAGAAAAAACTATTCTAAAATTCATACAAAACCAAAAAAGAGCCTGAATAGTTGAAGCAATCTTAAGCAAAATAACAAAGCTGGGTGCATCACATTACTGGACTTCAAATTATACTGTAAGGCTACAGTAACCCAAACAGCATGGTACTAGTACAAAAACAGATACATAGACCAATGGAACAGAACTGAGAGCCCAGAAATAAACCTCTACACCTACAAGCATCTGATCTTGACAAAATCAGTAAAAACAAGCAATAGGGAAAGGATTTTCTAATCAATAAATGGTGCTGGGATAGCAGATTCGCTATAGACAGAAGATTGAAACTGGATCCTTTCCTTACACCATATACAAAAATCAACTCAAGGTGGGTTAAAGACAAATGTAAACCTAAAACTCTTAAACCCCTTGAAGAAAACCTATGCAATACCATTCTAGACATAGGTCCTGGCAAAGATTTCATGATGAAGATGCCAAAAGCAATTGCAAGAAAGACAAAAATGGACAAATGGAACCTAATTAAACTAAAGAGCCTCTTCACAGCAAAGAGACTATCAACAGGGTAAATAGACACCCCACAGAATAGGAAAAAATATATTTGCAAACTGTGTATCCAACAAAGGTCTAACATCCAGAGTCTATAAAGAACTTGAACAAATTAACAAGCAAAAACCAAACAACCCTGTTAAAAAATGGGCAAAGGACACGAGCAGACAGTTTTCAAAATAAGACCTATAAATGGCCAATAAGCATATGAAAAATGCTCAACATCACCAATTATTGGAGAAATGCAAATCAAAACCACAATGAGATAGCATCTCATACCAGTCAGAACGGCTATTACTAAAAAGTCAAAAAATAACAAGCTGGCAAGGTTGCAGACAAAAGGAAACACCTATACGCTGCTACTGGGAAGGTAATTTAGTTCAGCCACTATGAAAAAGCTGTTCGGCAATTTCTCAAAGAACATAGAACTACCATTTGACCCAGCAATCCCATTATTGGGTATATATCTAGAGGAATATAAATTATTCTACTATAAAGACACATGCATGCATATGTTCATTGCAGCACTACCTGCAATAGCAAAGATATGGAATCAATCTAAATGCCCATCAGTGGTAGACTGGATAAAGAAAATGTGTTATATGTATATACCATGGAATATTATGCAGCCATAAAGAGGAACGAGTTCATGTCCTTTGCAGGGACACAGATGGAGCTGGAGGCTATTATCCTAAGTGAATTAATGCAGGAATGGAAAACCAAACACCACATATTCTCACTTATAAGTGGGAGCTAATCATTGAGTACACAGAGACACAAAGGAGGGAATAATAGATACCAGGGCTTACTAGAGAATGGTGGGTGGGAGGAGGGTAAGGATAAAAAAACTACCTATTGGATACTATGCTTATTACTTGGGTGATGAAACAGTATGTACACCAAACCCCTGTGACATGCAATTTATCTGGATAACAAACCTGCACATGTACCCCTGAAACTGAATACAAATTTAAATAAATAAATGTACTATTGACACCCATTAATTTGAAAAGTGAGAACTAATGAAGGAATAGAGATGCTGAAAGAGCTCTATAGATCATCCCAGCCCTAGATTCCTGCCAAAGGCTTTAGATAACTTTGTAAGAGGCACAGCTGCTTGTCAAAAAGAAAATTTCTCTTGAAGTTTTTGCTTTTAGCATTTTGTGTTTATTTGGCTGTCCTTTAAGATTTTATTTGAATGAGATCTGGAATGTTCCTTAGGAACAATACAATATATCTTCGGTTTTATGGAATCTTGAAATAATAAGTGATCAAGGTTTTTAGAAGGACACTTTTTCACCGTTTAAAGAGATAATTCAATGTAATAGGACAATTCACTGTAATAGTGACAGACAACAGATTAGTAGTTGCCTTAGAAGAGGGTAAGGAGGAGAGCTTTTGGGGAAGGGCCAAATAGAAGGAGCGGCTTTCGGCTTTCGGAGGCTCCCTTCGAAAAAAAAAAAAGCAGAACAAAACAAACAAACAAACAAAAAAACAATAAGCGTGTGAATCCTTCACTGGCAACCGAGGTATCCAGGTTCTCTCATCAAAATTGACAAGAAGTCTGGCGTGACCCGCAGAGAGAAGGAAGAACAGTGTGACCCGGTGGCCCCCTTGAGAGCCACACAGGGAAAGGAAGCCCCCTCCCACCAGCCAAGGGAGGCGGTGAGTGAGCAAGTTACCCAGCGGGGGAAACTGCTTTTTCCATGGAACTGTGCAACCCACGGATTGGAAGATCCCACTCGTGAACCCACACCACCAGGACCTGGTGTCCCAACTCCAGAATGCGCAGATTCTTACAGCCTCTCAGCTGGAATCGGCTTTAGCTTACTGAACTCCCGGGAGGGAGGGGCGACCAGCACTGGCTGCTGGGGCCTGCTGTCTAAGCCCTTTGGAGCTCCTTGGGGGAGGGGCAGCAGCCCACACTGAGACTCACAACTGCCTAACACAGTAAGCTCCCGGGGCCGGGGAAAGGGCAACACCCATTTCTATAGCTCCAGGCTGCGCCTTTCCCCTGATAGAGCCAGGGAGGCTGGATGCCTTGGTCCCAAGATTTGTCCCCACAGCACAACACACCGACTGTGGCAGTTTGCGGCCAGGGTGCCTCTTCAGGTCTAACCCTGACCCATCCTTCCTCAATGGGCGAGGCTTCCCTGCAGGATCTTCAGTAACTCTGACCAGAGGCTCAGGGACAGAATTCCAATCTCCCTGGGCCTGATCCCCTACGGGGAGGGAGTGGGGGAGGTCCCAGTCTCTGAACCAGCACACTTAATCTCTCCTCCTGGTAGTTCTGAGGAATCCGGGCAGCCAGGATGAGTGAGTTTCCCCCGAGCAAAGCACACCCCCTCCACCAAGGGACAAAGTGCTTCATTAAATAGGTCCTGCTCCCCATGCCACCCAACTGGGTGAGACCCTCCAACAGGGGTTGTCAGACACCCTGGACAGGAGCGATCCTACTGGCATCTGGTTGGTGCCCCTCAAGGTCAGAGGTCCCAGAAGAAAGAGCAGGCACTCATCTTTCCTCTTCTCCAGCTTCCTTGAGTGACATCTCCAGGTACAGGAGGGAATCAGATGAACAGGGCCTGATGTGAACCCTGAGCAAACTGCAGCAGCCCTACAGAAGAGGGACCTGACTATTGAAAGAAAAACAAACAAGCAGAAAGTGACAAAAACAGCATTAATAATAACAATAAAAAAAGGCCTCCACAAAACCCCCCTCCAGAGGTCAGTAGCCTCAAAGACTGAAACTAGACAAACTCAGGAACATAAGAATGAATCAACAAAAACATGCTGAAAACCCAAAAGGCCAGAGTACCTCTACTCCTCCAGATGATCTCAACGTCTCTTCATCAAGGGTGCAAAACTGGACAGAGGAACAGATGGATGAATTGACAGAAGTAGGCATCAGATGATGGGTAATAAAAAACTATGCTGAGCTAAAGGAGTGTGTTCTAACCCAATGCAAAGAAGCTAAGAGCCTTGATAAAAGGTTAGAGGAACTGCTAACGAGAATAACCAGTTTAGAGAGGAACATAAAAGACCTGATGGAGCTGAAAAACAGCATGGGAACTTCATGAAGCATACACAAGCATCAGCAGTTGAATTGACCAAGTGGAAGAAAGGATGTAAGAGTTTGAAGACCACCTAACTTAACTGAAATAAGACATGCAAACAAGAATAGAGAACAAAGAATGAAAAGGAATGAACAAAGCTTCCAAGAAATATGGTACTTCATAAAAAGACTGAACCTATGATTAATTGGAGTACCGGAAGGAGATGGGGAGAATGAAAAGCTGGAAAACACTCTTCAGAATGTTATCCAGGTGAACTTCCCTAACCTAGCAGGCCAAAATGCAGATTCAGGAAATACAGAGAACACCATTAAGATACTCCACAAGAAGATCAACCCCAAGACATGTAATCATCAGGTTCTTCAAGGTTGAAAAGGAAGAATAACTGTTAAGGGCAGCCAGAGAGAAAGGCTAGATCACCTAGAAAGGGAAGCCCATCAGACTCACAACAGAAACTTGATAAGCTGGAAGAGATAAACTTTATAATCTTTATAAGCTGGTCAGTATTCAACATTCTTAAAGAAAAAAAATTTCCACCTAGAATTTCATATCCAGCCAAACAAAGCTTCATAAGTGAAGGAGAAATAAAATTATTTCCAGACAAGCAAATGCTGAGCCATTACATTACCACCAGGCCTACCTTGCAAGAGCTCCTGAAAGAAGCACTAAATATGGAAAGGCAAAACCAATACCAACCACGCAAAAACACACCAAAATATAAAGAACAATGACATTATGAAGAAATTGTATCAACTAGTGTGCAAAATAACTAAGTAGCATCATGATGGCAGGATCAAACTCACATATAACAATACTAAACTTAAATGTAAATGGGCTAAATGCCCCAATTAAAAGACACAGAGTAGCAAATTGGATAAAGAGCCAACACTCATCAGTGTGCTGTATTCAGGAGACCCATCTTACATGCAAAGACACACACAGGCTCAAAATAAAAGGGAGGAGGAAAATTCACCAAGAAAGTGGAAAGCAAAACAAAACCAAAAATCAAACAAAAAATCAGGGGTTGCAATCCTAGTCTCTGACAAAAGACTTTAAACCAACAAAGACCAAAAAAAGACAAAGAAGGGCATTACATAATGGTAAAGGGAACAATTCAACAAGAAGACCTAATTGTTCTATATATATGCACCCAATAGATGATCACCCAGGTTCATAAAACAAGTTCTTAGAGACCTACAAAGAGACTCAGGCTCCCACACAATGATAGTGGGAGACTTAAACACCCCACTGTCAGTGTTAGATCAACGAGATAGGATTAACAAAGATATTCAGGACTTGAACTCATCTCTGGATCAAGTGGACCTAGTACGCATCTACAGAGTTCTCTACCCCACATCAACAGGATATACATTCTTCTCAGTGCCACATCACACTTATTCTAAAATTGACCACATAATTGGAAGTAAAATACTCCTCAGCAAATGAAAAAGAACTGAAATCACAACAAACAGTCAGACCACAATGCAATCAAATTAGAACTCAGGATTAAGAAACCCACTCAAAACCAGACAATCACATGGAAATTGAGCAACCTGCTCCTGAATGAATCTTGGATAAAAATGAATTTAAACATATGTAACAAACCTGCATGTTATGCACATGTACCCTAGAACTTAAAGTATAATAATAAAAAAAAAAAAACCAAACAAACAAACAAAAAAAAAATGAATTTAAGGCAGAAATCAAGAAGTTCTTTGAAACCAATGAGAACAAAGAGACAATGTACCAGAATCTCTGGGATACAGCTACAGCAGTGTTAAGAGGGAAATTTATAGCACTAAATGCCCACATCAGAAAGTTAGAAAGATCTTAAATTGACACCCTAACATGACAATTAAAAGAGCTAGAGAGGCAAGAGCAAACTAATCCAAAAACTAGCAGAAAACAAGAAATAACTAAGGTCAGAGAAGAACTGAAGGAGATAGAGACATGAGAAACCCTCCAACAAATCAACAAATCCAGGAGTTGGATTTTTGAAAAAATTAACACAATGGATAGACCATTAGCTAGACTAATAAAGAAGAGAGAAAAGAATAAAAAAGACACAACAAAAAATAACAAAGGGGATATTGCCACTTACCCAACAGAAATACAAACCACCATCAAAGAATATTATATAAATACCTCTATGCAAATAAACTAGAAAATCTAGAAGAAATGGATAAATTCCTGGACACAGACAACCTACCAAGACTAAACCAGGAAGAAGTTGAATCCCTGAATAGACCAATAACAAGCTCTGAAATTGAGACAGTAATTAATAGCCTGCCAACCAAAAAAAGCCCAGGACTGGATGGATTCACAGCTGAATTCTACCTGAAATACAAAGAGGAGCTGATACCATTCCTTCTGAAATGATTCCAAACAATTGAAAAGGAGGGGCTCCTCCCTAACTAATTTTATGAATCCAGCATCATCCTGATACCAAAACCAGGAAGAGACACCACACAAAAAGAAAACTTCAGGCCAATATCCCTGATGAACATCGACACAAAAATCTTCAAAAAAATACTGGCAAACTGAATCCAGCAGCACATCAAAAAACTTACCCTCCATGACCAGCTTTATCCCTGGGATGCAAAGCTGATTCGACATATGAAAATCAATAAACGTAATCCATCACATAAAGAGAACCAAAGACAAAAAACATATGATTATCTCAATAGATGCAGAAAAGGCCTTTGATAAAATTCAACATCCTTTTATGTTAAAAACTCACAATAAACTAGGTATTGATGGAATATATCTCAAAATAGTAAGAGCTATTTATGACCAACCCACAGTCGTGATACCATGGTGAATGGGAAAAAGGTGGAAGCGCTCCCTATGAAAATTGGTACAAGGCAAGGATGCCCTCCCTCACCATTCCTATTCAACATAGTATTGGAAGTTCTGGCCAGGTCAATCAGGCAAGAGAAAGAAATAAAGAGTATTCAAATAGGAAGAGAGGAAGTCAAATTGTTTCTGTTTGCAGATGACATGATTTTATAATTAGAAAACTCCATCATCTCAGCCCAAAAACCTCTAGAACTGATAAGCGACTTCAGCAAAGTCTCAGGATATGAAATAAATGTGCAAAAATCACAAGCATTCCTTTACACTAACAATAGGCATCGGAGAGCCAAATCATGAATAAACTCCCATTCACAATTGCTACAAAGAGAATAAAATACCTAGGAATACAGATAACAAGGGATGTGAAGAACCTCTTCAAGGAGAACTACGAACTACTGCTCAAGGAAATAAGAGAGGACACAAACAAATGGAAAAACATTCCATGCTCATGGATAGGAAGAATCGATATCGTGAAAATGGCCATATTGCCCAAAGTAATTTATAAATTCAATGCTATTCCCATCAAACATCCATTGATATTCCTCACAGAATTAGAAAAAGCTATTTTAAATTTCATGTGGAATCAAAGAAGACCTCGTATAGCCAAGACAATCTTAAGCAAAAATAACAAAGCGTGAGGCATCACACTACCTGATTTTAAGCTTTACTACAAGGGTACAGTAACCAAGACAGCATGGTACTGGTACCAAAACAGACATATAGACCCTAATGGAGCAGAACAGAGATCTCAGATATAACTCCACACATCTACAACCATTTGATCTTCCACGAGCCTGACAAAACAAGCAATAGGGAAAGCATCTTCTATTCAGTAAACTGTGTTGGGAAAACTGGCTAGCCATAGGCAGAAAACTGAAACGGGACCCCTTCCTTACGCATTCTACAAAAACTAACTCAAGATGGATTAAATACTTAAATGTAAACCCCAAAACCATAAAAACCCTTGAAAAAAACCTAGGCAATACCACTCAGGACATATGCATGGGCAAAGACTTCATGACAAAAACACCAAAAGCAATTGCAACAAAAGCCAAAATTGACAATGGTATCTAATTAAACTAAAGGGCTTCTGCACAGCAAAAGAAACTGTCATCAGAGTGAACAGGCAACCTATGGAATGGGAGAAAATACTTGCAATCTACCCATCTGACAAAGAGCTAATATCCAGAATTTACAAGGAACTTAAACATATTTACAAGAAAAAAAAAAAAACATCAAAAAGTAGGCAAAGGATATGAACAGACACTTCTCAAAAAAGACATTTATTCAGCCAACAAACATGGAAAAAAGCTCAACATCAGTGATCATCAGAGAAATGCAAATCAAAACAACAATGAGATATCATCTCACATTAGTGAGAATGGCGGTTATTAAAAAGTCAGGAAACAATAGATGCTGAGGAGGCTGTGGAGAAATAGGGAGGCTTTTACAACTGTAGGTGGGAACGTAAAGTAGTTCAACCATTGTGGGAGAGAGAGTGTCGATTCCTCAAGCATCTAGAACCAGAAATACAATTTGACCCAGCAATCCCATTACTGGGTATATACCCAAAGGAGGACAAATCATTCTATTATGAAGACACATGTACACATATGTCTATTGCACCACTATTTACAATAGCAAAGACATGGAACCAACCCACATGCCCATCAGTGATAGACTGGGTAAAGAAAATGTGGTACATATACACCATGGAATACTACACAGCCATAAAAAGGAATGAGATCATGTCCTTTGCAGGGACATGGATGAAGCTGGAGGCCATTATCCTCAGCAAACTAACCCAGGAACAGAAAACCAAACACTGCATGTTCTCACTCATAAGTGGGAGTTGAACATTGAGAACACATGGACACAGGGGGAACAACACACACCAGGGCCTATTGGGGGTTAGGCGGTAAGAGGAGGGAACTTAGAGGACAGGTCAATAGGTGTAGCAAACCACCATTGCACACATATACCTATGTAACAAACCTGCATGTTCTGCACACATATCCTGCTTTTTGTTGCTGTGTTGTTGTTTTTTTAGAAGAAATAAAGAAGAAAAAAAAAGAGGGCAAGGAGGTGTGGAGGAATTACAAAGGGGCTGAGGAAATATTTGGGGATAATGGACATATTAATTATTTTGATAGTAAGTGATGATTTAATAAATATATATGTCATAACTTGTCAAATTACATAATTTAAATATGTGCAATAACTAAATAAAACTATTTAAAAACACAATTTAGTTCAGACTGTGAATAGTGAAACTTGAGAGTTTTCATCTTACATTAAGCTGTCAAGCTACAAAAATCAGGTTAGATCTTATAATATGTAAGTGAGATTATTAGACGTAGCTGGAGAAAATGAGAATGGTGAAGGAGTTGATATCTTGTATGCAATTAACAAACTGGAAGTTAAGTGGTAACAGTGTTGTGCCTTTAAGATTTGAATGTACTTACAACTTCTGTGACTGAGAGTCAGGATAACTAGACAGGATCCCTATTTGAAACTGTGTTGTTGGTAGTCGTTTAACACAATTGTAATCTACCAATGAATCTAAAGAATAGTATTATTTAGGGAGTTTTGTCATTAAGACAGATTGATATCTTTCAAGTAGCATCTAAACGTGGCTCAAAACCAATTTATGTAAACTCGTTTGAGCTTGGTGATTCTGAAAACGTTATTAGATATGTGAGTTTGCAGATAACATCCAATGAATGTTAATAAGTGAAATTTAGGCCGGGCGCGGTGGCTCAAGCCTGTAATCCCAGCACTTTGGGAGGCCGAGACGGGCGGATCACGAGGTCAGGAGATCGAGACCATCTTGGCTAACACGGTGAAACCCCCTCACTACTAACAAATACAAAAAACTAGCCGGGCGAGGTGGTGGGCGCCTGTAGTCCCAGCTACTCGGGAGGCTGAGGCAGGAGAATGGTGTAAACCCGGGAGGCGGAGCTTGCAGTGAGCTGAGATCCGGCCACTGCACTCCAGCCTGGGGACAGAGCGAGACTCTGTCTCAAAAAAAAAAAAAAAAAGTGAAATTTAAAATTCCAAGATAAACATTAACATGCGAATGTTACCATATCTTCAATGGGTGCAAACTGTATCATTATTGTAAAATTTAGAAATACTGCGCTTGCTATATAATGTGATTTATGTCTTGTATATTTTAGTACATTAAACTTCTGGATTCTAACATTAAGTTTTAAAAATTTAGGCTAATAATAATGATGTTAAGCTTCTAAACATAACTGAGGCTATTTCTATATGAGGAAATGCAGAACTGAGGTGAAAATATTCTTTTGATCCAATAGATCAGCTGTGGTTATTATATTCTACAAAGAGATAGATATTTGAGTCACTTTGATCTTCTCACCATTTATAAGGATCACAGCTGATTGGATTAAGAGACACATGCTCTCAAAGCTATCCTACCACCGAATATGCAGAAATAATTTAAGCCTAACTAATGAAATAACTTTCAAATTCTAATACTTCACATGCACAATGAAAAATGATCCAGTTGCAAAGAGGTACTCATTAACATTTGCATATGAAACTGCTAATGATTTAAATAATAAGTAAAAACTAACTGGAAAACATTCTTTCATACAGGAAAAACCTTCCAAAACTATTTGTACCTTGGCCAAAGTAGGCAGACATTTTTTGATACTTTTTTTTTTTCACCTAGTACTCAAAGTGCAACTCAGGAAGCATTGCATTAAAAATTTGAAAGTTAAGTTCCCAGAGGTGGATGCTATTGCCAATTCATTTTGTTTAGCACCTAGCAGAGTAACTCTTTAGGGAAAAACTAAAAACGTGTTTGGATTTTAAAGACCAACATAATTAGATTTGAAAGCAACTTAACTAGGTCCAGATGATAGCCAACTGATGAGGCTCATAAAGAGCTGTAAGAAAACTTCACTCTTCTATCTCAAAATAGCTAAGCCATCACATAGGCACCCATTAATGTTTGAGTGACTGGTTGGTGAAGATGCTGGTGACACTGAAGAATGGGAGAAAATAGAACATCTCTAATCAATACTCAAATCTAGATTTCAAGAAATTGTGAATATATTCATAGAGTGGCAACAGCAGCAATGCTTCTATAGATAACGCTCTTTCCTAGAACAGTTTGGGATGTGAGAAAAGGAATACACATTCCAATAATCAAAAGCTCCATTCCATAAAACCAGCATGTGGTGCCAAGAAAAATTTGAATCCTTAATATGCCACACTTTTGCTGGACTCATAAATGTTAATGAAAACAGTGGCAGAGATGGCTTGCTGTTTACTGTCTGGTCTCTCGCAGTTTGGTGTTCCTGTGTGACTTAGTTCTAGCTAAAGCACAAATGATGAACCTAGCAGACCTGGCTAATAAGAACATTCCACTGATCTTCCTCATCCCTTCTAGGTATTTGAAATGGAAGTAACTCTGAGCATGACCTTCGGACATAAGTGTTAAAAACAGCAGAGCCACTATTAGAAGATAGTTGATTATCTAAATTGCCATATAGAGAAGATACTTCCACTGATCAGGAACATCCATTTTGGACATCACGTGCATTTCCATTCGATTAATGGAAATACACTTCCATTTGGTTAAGCCATTGTGATTTGTGATTTTATTTGTTTCAGCAGCTAGCATCGCCACATTAATACAACTGACAAACCATTAATGGTTGTATCTCTCTACCAGAGATAGGAGTATATTTAGGACAATATTAAATTTATATGTGGGGACTATAAGCAAAGGAAAAGTTATTAGTTTTCAAATTGTATTAGTCAGAGTTCTCCAGAGAGACAGAACCAACAGGATATGTATATATAAATATATAAGAGGATTTATTATGGAAATTTCCTTATGCAATTATGTAGGCCAAGAATTCCCAGAATATGTTCTCCAAACTAAAGAACCAGAAAAAGCAGAGATGTAATTTGTTCTAAGGCCAAAGACCTAAGAATGGAGAAGCGTAGAGAGGGAGGGAGAAATGTGCTGTGTGTGCTGGTATAAGCCCTGGAACCTGAAGATCCAAGATGTGCCAGTGCAGGAGAAGATGAGAGCTCTAGGAGAAGAGAGAGTGAATTTGCTCTTTCTCTTCCATTTTATTCTGTTTGGGTGATACCTGCTTCCATTGGTGAGAAGGGATCTTCTTAACCTAACAATTCAAATGCAAATCTCTTTTGGAAACATCCTCACAGGTATATCTAAAAATAATATTCTATCAACTATTTGGGTGTCCCTTAACCTCATCAAATTGACACATAAAATTAACCACTGCATATATTAAACATATTAGGTTTGTATTGCATCAGGTATTGGGACTCACCCAGATTTCTTGATACTGTTTCCTCATAAAATAGATTGAAAACAATCTCTGCATTTTGAAAACTATAATTTAAGCATACCTTTCTCATGGCACTTTTCACCATTTTCTACACTACAGATATTTGGATACATATTTTATATTATTTCTCCTTCTAGATATTTTACTCTGAAAGCCTGGGATTATGTGTGATTTTTTATTTTTTATTTATTTTTTATTTTATTATTAGTTTTTTTTGAGACGGAGTTTTGCTCTTGTTGCCCAGGCTGGAATGCAATGGTGTGATCTCGGCTCACCACAACCTCTGCCTCCTGAGTTCAAGAGATTCTCCTGCCTCAGCCTCCCGAGTAGCTGGGATTAAAAGCATGCGCCACCACACCCAGCTAATTTTTTGTATTTTTAGTGGAGACAGGGTTTCTCCATGTTGGTAAGGCTGGTCTTGAACTCTCGACCTCAGGCAATCTACCTGCCTCAGTCTGCCAAAGTGCTGGGATTGCATACACGAAAATATTTTGTTCAGTGCTTTGTTGAACATTTTAGCTCAATAACTTTTATTAAATGAATGTTCAAAGCATAAACTAATATCTAATTCTATTAAAAAAGTTAGGGATCATCTAAATGTGTATGTATATTATGTAACATTTTCCTTGTTTGTGGTTAATATGTAATTTAAGACTTTGGGTCAGTGCAGGTTAAAAATTAGAAAATCTGTGTTTTTAATATTTTGGCAATATATCCTTATCCATGGGTTAAATAGAATAGGTGCTATTTGTAGTAAGTACAGATTTTTTTTCTCTATAGTTTAGGTGAAATTTGACTTATTCCTGCAAAAAATTATGGAGCTTGTAAGTTTTCAACTTTTTTGAAAAAAAAATATATATCAGACTTTCATTTGTTAATTTTTTTGTGCTGCGTATGAGTCTCATGGAAAGTTGGAGAAGAATAAAAATCTTGTGTACTTGTTGAGCTCATGCAAATGCAAATGTAAATATATATGTATACATGATTTAGCAGTTAGAAACAAATTATTCATTTAGTTCTTGCAGTAAGTTACATCATCATAAAATGCAATTCATAGTTTTATATTTATAGTTATTAGTTTATGTACTTCTTTTATTCGTGGTTCTGAAATTTTGTATTCTTTTATCTTAAAAGTAACATTTTTATTAAAAAAAAACCCTCACTTTTGCCAAATGCACCATTTTATTCAGGGATAAGGATGTAATTAAAGCACAAACTGTTTATATTTATCTAGGAGACTTTATTTTACAGTTATTTTAAAAACTGTGTACCTCCTGTTCAATTCTTCTGTGACTCTAATAAAATTAAGTTTATTAAAAAATTTAAAAATCAACACAAAATATTTCTAACAAAAAATTAAGATGATCAAGATATTCAATAGTAAATATTTAGATGTTCGTGCTAGTTATACAATGTTTTACAACATGAATCAACAATTTTATGCAAAAATACATAATTTAAAAATCAATTTTTATAAAATATTCTATATTTATGTTTTTGTTTGACATGAAAGGTTAAGAAATACTACTATAATTTTGAAAAACACAATATTTTTCTCTTTTAATGTGTGTGAGTGTGTGTGTGTGTATGTGTGTGTAGTTGGTCCTGGAACAACATGGATTTGAACTGCTCAGGTCCACTAATACATGAATTTTCTTCTGCCTCTGCCACCCCTGAGACAGCAAAGCCAGCCCTTCCTCTTCCTCTTCCTACTCAGCCTACTCAATGTGAAAATCATGAGGATGAAGACCTTTATGATGATCCAATTCCACTTAATGAATAGTCAATATATTTCCTTCTTCTTATGATTTTGTTAATAACATTGTCTTTTATCTTGCTTGTTTTATTGTAAGAATACAGTTTATAATATATGTAACATACAAAGTATGTGTTAATTAAATGCTTATATTATTGATAAGGCTTTCTGTCAACAGTAGGCTATAAGTAATTAAGTTTTGGGGAGTAAAGAGTTGTAAGTGGATTTTCAACTGCTTTGAAAGTCAGTAGCCTAACCTCTGCAGTAAGAATCAACTATGTATATATATATATATATAGTATCTGTGTATATATATATATATTCATATTTTCCTCTGTTTTATTAGACATATCATCATCATTATATATTAGACATTGTGAGGAGTATGAAAAGCTTAAACTTTGGTCCTTTTTCTTTAAGAATATATAATATGCTAAAAGTGTAGATTTTGAATGGTCTCACCACAAAAATAGAAAAAGTATGTGGGGCAAAGGATAGGTCAGTTAGCCTGATTTAATTATTCTGCAATACGTACATATATCATAACATCACATTTTATCCCATAAGTATATACAATTATTATTTGTCACTTATAAAAGTAAAAGAAGTAAAAACAGTACATAATCTGGCCAGGAATACATGGCCCTTTCATGTTAATGAGGTAACTTCAATGCTGGATGCTAAACCAAGTGCCAATTAAGTTCCGAATAGAATTTAAACAAAGTCTTAAAGAATGGTCAAAATGTAAAAAGTCAGAAATGAGAAGCTAGGGCCTTTCAAGCAAAGAAATCTGGTTGAGAATCATGTGGAGATAAAGTAGATTAAAGGCATAGCTCTGGACTCATTAGGATCATCTGAGGAGCTTTAAAAATCTGGTGTCAAGGCCGCACTCTAGAGTTACCTAGTAAGACTCTCTATGGGTGGGATCAGGAATCTGTGCAGTATTTCTAAAACTTCCCGGGTGATTCATTCTAAAGGACAATAAAGGTTGAGAACTGCTGGAGTGTAGCATGTTGTAGGAGCTGTCAGATCTGCCTGGGCGCAACTGCAGTAGAGAAAAGAAGAGAGAGGAAGCAATTTGAACAGAAACAAAACTGATAGGCCATTGTGTGAAATCTTACGAATTTTAGTTATTGGGAATGGAATAAAACTAGAAAGAAGAATGAATTACTTTCCTCAGTTGATGGTAACTAGAACTGTGTGGCAATTAACTGTCAAAAGAAAACTGGCTATATGGTAGAGATGATGATGACTTCAGTTTAAATGTATTTATTTTAAGCTAACAGTGAGGCATTCTGTTAAGTATATCTCTTGTCTTTTTGTCTACAAATTTTTAGATGCTTTCTTCTTGCAAAGTTAATTACTATAAGCACCATTGTTTCTGCTGTTTATCAGAAGCATCAAAAATTTCACAATGGTTTGAAGATTCTTTATAGATTCAGAATAAAGCCTCAATTCACTAAGCATGTTCTTTTGTTCTAACTTAGAATTAGCTAAGATCACAAAGCTAAAAATTAACTGTAGCATGGTAGCTACTTGTGATATCATGGAAACACAATTTAAGTGCCAAGCAAAGCAGCTACATAGAAACACACTTTGCTGACCCTCAGCTGGAAACAAAATTGGATACCCAAATTTTTCCATTAATGCAAGGAATGGTTTCTATTCAAAGTTAAACTACTAAAATGTTCCAATATAGTCATGCATTGCTCAATGATGATGTGATGTTTTGAGAAAAATGTCCTTAGATGATTTCACCATTGTGCAAAATCACAGAGGGTAGTTTGATAAACCTAAATGTTATAGCCTACTATGCACCTAGGCTATGTGGTATAGCCTATTGTTCCTAGGCTATAAACCTGTATAGCATGTTACTATACTGAATACTATAGGCAATAGTAACACAATGGTAAATATTGTGTATCTAAACATGTCTAAGCATATGAAAAGTGCAGGAAACATACAATATAAAAGATAGATAAATATATGATACATCTGTGTAGCACACGTACCATAAATGAAGTTGACCAGAACTACAAGCTGCTCTGGGTGTCAGTGAGTGAATGTGAAGGCCTAGGACATTACTGTACACTACTGTAGACTTTATAAACCCTGTATACTTAAGCTACACTAAATTTTAAAATAAATGTGCTCTGGCATTAAAACAGCTACATTGTCACTGGATGATAGAAATTTTTCAACTCTATTATAATCTTATGGAAACACTCTCATATCTGCAGTCCAGCATTGACCTAAATATCACTATGCAGCACATGACTGTTTATTTCATAGTAATAACAAAACTTGTATTGAAATGAAATTATTTATATTCAGATTTCCCTCAAACAGTAAATATAAGCCATTTAAAATAAAAATATAGTATACATTAAAAATCTAAATTTCCTTAGCCTTATTGATTCTTATTTATAACACCCAACATTCCTAATTTTATACTATCTCATGAACGTCTTTCTTCTATTTATATGTTGGGGGTACAATTACTTAAAGGAGTTATGATCAACTCAATTTTGAACTTTTATGCATTTCCTAAAGTTTGGTTCTTTATCGCTCTTTTCTCAAACCTGTAAAAAATACTGTGATGATTATTTTACTATTCCAGTTAGAAATGGTGTTCCCCTTCAGTTGAGCTACATATTTCTGAAAAGTATCTACTGAGCCTTTTATCACTTGCATAAAGCTCTGGCTAGAGTCAGAATATGCTAGCTTACTCAAAGTACGCATAGTAGCTAAGGAACCACATAGAGAGTTTTATCTAATATAAACTAGAAAAGTTGTTTTTAATCGAAAAAATTAACTTAATGCAAAGATTTCCAATTTCACATGGTATGTTCTCACGCATAAGTGGGAGCTAATCAATGAGGATGCAAAGGCATAAGAATGATATAATGGACTCTGGGGACTTGGGGGAAAGGATGAGAGGGGGTTGAGGGATAAAAGATTACATATTGGGCACAGTGTACGCTACTTGGATGATAGGTGGACCAGAATCTCAGATGTCACCACTCAGGAACTTATTCATGTAACCGAACACCACCTGTTCTCCAAAAACCTATTGAAAGAATTTTTAAAAAATTCCAGTTTAAGTCAGTCATATAAGGAGCTTGGAGGTCATCATTCTGTTCTATCTCCAAGTGAAAAGCGGAACAAACTGAATAATCAACAACTCTTCTTAGATCCACAAGAGAAATGAGGTGATAGGGCAATCCACTGTGCCCCAAACTGGCGAGACAGACAAGCTAGACACAGGGAATTACAACTTAAGCAGAACAAAAGCCCTGAAGGAGAAACCTCTGAGGGAACCACTGCCAGGGTAGGAAAACCTGAGCTGTAATTGACGAATTCATAGAGGTTCAGTGTGGACAATTCTGAGAGTTAAAAAATCCAAGGAAACTCAGTGATGATGGTGAGGGGGCAGGTAGTGCCCCCTTCTTGTGTGACTTCAGCTTCAGGAGCTCTACCAGGTCCTCACATCTAAAATCAGAGAAAAATTCACCTGGATTTCTAGCAGGGGAGAGGAGAAGTAGCTATTTTGAAATATGGCAGAGTATTCTGTTCTTCTTAAGGCTTGCCTTCAAGATAAAACTATTTTTACTAGAGCCCAACATATTAGGGTTTTATCAGAGCCCAACAGATCCTGGCAAAAGGGGATACCCAACTCCAGCCTACTCTAGTCTTCTACATGGGGGAAGGAAAATACCCAACTCCAGCACCTTTTAGCTTTCCGTGTAGGAGAAGTGAAATACCCAACTCCCATAAGACAGGATGGCCACCGCTAGCCATCTTATCTCATCTAAAAAGGAGAAAACACTGAGGAACACTTTTGAAGTTCATCATCTAGGAACACACACTCTCAGAGAGTGTGACCTAATTGTAAGACTTTGGAATGCTTCCCCTCCCTCCACACCTTACTACCACATCACTAAAGGCCTATGTATAGCTATCAAGAAAAAATTACAAGACATACTGAAAGGAAAAAAAGACAATTTGAAGAAACAGAAAGTATCAGAACCAGAGAGTCATGTGGCTGGAAAGTTGAAATTATCAGACTAGGAATTGAAAACAAGTATGTTTAATATGGTAATTGCTCTAATGGAAAAAATAGGCAATATATAAGAACAGATTGGTAATATAAGCAGATAGATGGAAATTCTTAAAAAGAATTTAAAAAATTTTAGAGATAAAAATGTTGTAACAAAACTGAAGAATGTCTTTGATGGAATCATTGTTAGACTGGACGCAGCTGACTACTGAATTGCTGAGCTTGAGAATAAGTCAATAGAAACTCCCCAAACTGAAAAGCAATGAAAAAAAAAAAAGACTGGAAAAAAAGAAACAATATTCAAGAACTATAAGAAAATAATAAAAGGTATACATACTCGTAATGATAATACCAGAAGGATAAGAAAGAGAGAAACATAAGAAGTATTTAAATTAATAACAACTGAGAATTTCCCCAAATTAATGTCAGACCCAAACCACAGATCCAGGACACCAACTAAGATAAATGCCAAAAACAAAAGCAAAAACAAACAAACAAAAACAAACTACCTGTAGGCATGTTGTATTCAAGCTGCAGAAATAAAAGATAAAAAATATCTCCAAAGAAGCAAGAGAAAAAAAATTACCTGTAGAGAAGCTAAAATAAAAATTATACCCTTTTCTTCATGCAAGCAAGAGGAAAGTAAAGTGAAATATTTAAAGTACTGAGAAAAGCCCCACCAACCTAGAATTCTGTACCCTCTAAAATTATCCTTCAAAAGTTAAGAAGAAATAAAGACCTTCTCAGACAAAAAAAAAAAAAAAAAATTGAGGAACTTTGTGGTCAGTAAACCTTCTTTAAAAGAAATGTTTAAAGAACTTCAGAGATAAAGAAAATGATATAGGTTGAAAACTCAGGTCTAGATTAAGGAAGAACATCAGGGGATGAATAAGTAAAAGTAAAATAAAACTTTAAGTTTTATTATTCTTAATTGATTTAACAGATAACATATATATGATATATACATTTATATATAAGAGAAAGAAATGGCAGCAATGATGCAAAGGATAGCAGAGAAGAATTAGAAATATTTTGTTAGTATGAGGTATTTGTACTCCCCATCAAGTGGTATAGTGTTATTTGAAAGTAAATTTGGATTAATTGTAAATATATATTGCAAACTATACAACAAATATTGAAAAAGAGTATGAAAAGTATAATTGGCAAGCTGAAAACAAGAGAAAACAGAATCATATAAAATACCTAAAGCTATAGGAAGAAAGAAAAAAAGGAACAATTGGAAAACAATAGTGAATATAGTAGATATTAATCCAAGTATATAAACAATCAATTTAAAACTCAGTGGTCTATGTACACTAGTTGAAAGACAGAGATTGTCAGAGCAGATCAGAAAAGTGTGTAAGTTGTGTATAAGAAATCCACTTTAAGTTAAATACAAAAACAGATTAAAACTAAAGGAATGAAAAAAGTTGTACATGCAAACACTAATCACATGAAAAGTGGAAAAGCTACATAATTTCAGACATAGGGCCGGTGTGGTGGCTCACACTTGTAATCCCAGCACTTTCTGAGGCTGAGGAGAGCTGATTGCTGGAGCCCGGGAGTTCAAGCCCAGACTGATCAACATGATGAAACTAATAAAAATACAAAAATTAGGCAGATGCGGTGGTGCATGCCTGTAATCCCAGCTACTGGGGAGGCTGAGGCAGGAGAATTGCTTGAACCCGGGAGGAGGTGGAGTTTGCAATGAGCCAAGACTGCACCATTGCACTCCAGTCTGGGTAACAGAGCAAGACTGTTTCAAAACAAATAAACAAACACACAAACAAAAAGTTAATTTCAGATACACAAGATTTCAGAGCAAGAAAAATTATCAGGGATAAAGAGGAACATGCATAGCGATAAAGGGCCAATTCTCTGGGGAAATATAATAATCCTTAATGTGTATGTGCCTAGCATAAGAATATTAAAATACATGAGGCAAAAGCTGATAGAACTGTAAGGAGAGGGAGATAGTCACTATCCTAGCTGAAGATTTCAACACCCCTTTTTCAGAAATGAACAGATCCAGCAGGCAGAAAATCAGTAAGGACGCAGTTAAACTCAACACCACCAGCAATCAACTGGATATAATTGATATTTGTAGACTACTACATCCAACAACAACAAAATACACATTCATCTCAAGCATATATGGCACATTCATCAGAGGGACCACATTATGGGTCATAAGATACATTTTAGCAAAATTAAAAAAATAAAAATCATATGATCTATGTTTTTGGACTACAGTGGAAATAGGCTAGAAATGAACAACAACAAAAAATAGCTAGAAAATTCCCAAATACTTGGAGATTAAATAACACACGTCTACTTAACATATAACTCAAAAAAAGGAATCTCAAGATGAAATAAATATACTTTGAATTAAATGAACAGAAAATACAACCTATTAAAATTTGTGGGATAAAGTGAAAGCAGTGCTTAGAAGGAAATTTATAGCACTGAATGCATATAGTAGAAAAGAAGAAAGATCAAATATCAGAAATTTAAGCATTCATCTTAGAAACTAGAAAAAATACAGCAAATTAAACCCAAAGTAAACAGAAGAAAAATATAAAATTTAGAGAGAAATAAATAAATTGAAAACAGGCAAGCAATAGAGAAAAGTCAATGAAATTAAGAGCTTATTTTTTAAAAAGATCAATTAGGCCAGGTGCGGTGGCTCACCCCTGTAATCCTAGCACTTTGGGAGGCTGAGACCAGTGGATTGCCTGAGGTCAGGAGTTCAAGACTAGTCTGGCCAACGTGGTGAAACTCATCTCTAGTAAAAATAAAAAAATATTAGCTGGGCATGGTGGTAGTGTGCACCTATAATCCCAGCTACTCGGGAGGCTGAGGCAGGGGAATCATTTGAACCTGGGAGGCAGAGTTTGTGGCCGAGATCATACCACTGCACTCCAGCCTGGGCAACAGAGTGAGACTCTGTCTCAAAAAGAAAATAAAAAAAGATACATTCGTGTGCCTTGACAGGCTAGATAAGAATAAAAGAGAGAAGACACAACTAATATCAGAAATGAAAAAGGGGACATAACTACCGATTCCATGGACATTAAATGGATAATGAAAAAATACAATAACAATTCTATGTCCACAAATTTGATAACACTGATGACATAGACCAATTCTGTTAAAGACACAATCTACCCAAGCTCAAACGAGGAGAAATAGACAATCTGAATAGGCCTATATCTATTAAGGAAACTGAATTAATAAATAATAAGTTTCCAAACAGAAATCATTAGGCCCCAATGGTTTTACTAGTGAATTCTACCAAGCATTTAAGAAACAAATTATGCCAATTCTCTAAAATGTCTTTCAGAATATAGAAGCAGAGGGTTTACTTCCTAACTCATTTCTATTTATCCTAATACTAAAACCTATCCTAATGCAAAAATGAGGTAAAGACCTACAAGGAAATAAAACTACAGACCAATATTGCTCATGAATATACATGTGAAAATTCTCAACAAAATATTAGCAAATTGAATCTAGCAATATATTGTGGGAGATAAAATTTAAAACAACTGAACTTACAGAAGTAGAGAATAGAGTAATGATTATCAATGGCTGGGAGATGTAGTGGGACAATGGGGGTAGAAGTGGGAATGGTTAATGGTGAAAAAATATAGTTAGATAGAATGAATAAGATCTAGCATTTGATAGCATAACAAGGTGACTACAGTCAACAATAATTTATAGTATATTTAAAAGCAACTATGCCAGTCATGGTGGTTCATGCCTGTAATCCCAGCACTTTGGGAGGCTGAGGTGGGCAGATCACTTGAGCCTAGGAATTCAAGAGCAGCCTGGGCAACATGGTGAAACACTGTCTCTACAAAAAGCACAAAAATTAGCTAGGCGTGGTGGCATGCACCTGTAGTTGTAGCTACTTGGAAGGCTGAGGTGTGAGGGTCGCTTGAGCTCAGGAGGTTGTGGCTGTAGTGAGCTATGTTCACGCCACTGCATTCCAGCCTGGATGACAGAGTGAGACCCTGTCTCAATAAATAAAACTAGAAGAGCATAATTGGAATGTTCATAACACAAATAAATAATAAATGCTAGAGTTAATGGATACTCCTGATGTGATTATTACACACTGTATATGCCTGTATCAAAATATCTTATGTACCTCGTGAATACATATACCTACTATGTACTCATAAGAGTTAAACATTTAAAAAAAAATTAAAGTTATATAACAGAACCAAGTGGCATTTTCCCAGATATGCAAGTCTGGTTTCATATTTGAAAATCAATTAATGTAATCCATCACATCAGCAGGCCTAAGAATAAAACTCACATGACCATATCAATAGATGCAGAAAAGCATTTGACAAAATCCAACACCCTCTCATAATAAAAAGTCTCAGCAAACTAGGAATAAAGGCTAATGTCTTCTGCTTGATGAAAAACATCACAGAATACCTGTAGCTACCATCATATTTAATGGTGAGAAACTAGAAACTTTCTGCTAATATCAGGAACAAGGCAACGATAATCCTTCTCACCACACCGTTACGACATTTGACTGGAAGAACTAGCTCATGTAACAGGAAAGGAAATAAAAAGTATATAAATCATGAAGGAAGAAATAACTGTCTTTGCTCACAGATGATACAGTTGTCTCTGTGGAAAATCTGAAAGAATGAACAAAAAATACCTCCTGCAACTAAGTGATTATAGCAAAGGTTGTAAATGAGGCTAACATACAAAAGTAAATTGCTTCTCTTTATAAATACAATGAACAAGTAAAATGTGAAATCAAAAACACATTACCGTTTACATTAGCACCCCCAAAAATGAAATACTCAGGTATAAATCTACAAAATAAGTATAAGATTTATAAAACTCCAGTGAAAAAAGTCAAAGAATTAAATAAGTGGAGAGATATTTTATGTTTATGGATAGGAATACTAAATATTTTCTTGCAACTTGATCTAGAAATTTAACACAATCTCAATCAAAATCCTAGAAAGTTATTTTGTGAATATTGACAAACTCTTTCTAAAGTTTACATGGAGAGGCAAAAACCCTGAATAGTCAACACAATATTGAAGGAGAATAATAAAGTCAGAAGACTGACACTATACAACTTCAAAATTTACTGTAAAACTACAGTAATTAAGACAGAGTGGTATTGGTGAAGAAATAGACAGAACAATGGAGCAGAATAGAGAGTCCAGAAATGATTCACAAACAATACCTTTGAAATAGGAAGACAGACAAAACAATGGAGATAAGATAGTGTTTTCAACAAATGGTGTTGGGAGAACACAACTTGACATCTACATTTAGAAATATGAATTTAGACCTAGACATTACACGTCTTACAAAAATTAACTCAAAATGGTTCATAAACCTAAATGTAAAGCACAAAACTCTAAAACTCCTAGATCACATAGAAGAAAATCAATATGACTTTAACCGTGGCAATGACATTATAGATACATCAATGTAAGCACTATCCATGAAAGAAATAATGGATGAGCTGGACTTCATTAAACTTAAAACCTTCCTTGTAAAAGATACCGTTAACAGAATAAAAAAACTACAGACTGAGAGAGAATATTTGCAAAAGATATGTCTAATAAAGGAGTTATGCAAAATACACAAATCTCAAAACTTGATAAACAACCCAACTAAAGGAGACAAATGCCTGAAGAAGAAAGGAGTTAAAATGGACAAAAGACACCTCACTAAAGAATATACGCAGATTGCATAGAAGCATTTGAAAAGATACTCAACATCATACATCATTAGGGAATTGAAAATTAAGGCAATTTTATACCTACATATCTATTAGAATGGCCCAAATCCCAAACTATGACAGCACCAAATGCTGGCAAGGATGTGGACCAACAGGAATTCTCATTCATTCTTGGTGGAAATGCAAAATACTATGGCCACTCAGGAAGACAGTTTGGTGTTTTTTCATAAAACTAAAAATACTCTTACCATGTCATCCAGCAATAGCACGTCTTAATATTTGCCCAAAGCATTTAACATTTATATCCACATAGAAATCTGCACAGGGAAGTTCATAGCTTTATTCATAATTTCCCAAATCTGGAAGCAACAAAGACATCCCTCAGTAGGTACTTAGATAAACAAATTGTGGTACATCCAGACAATGGAGTATTCAACAGTAAAAAATGGTCTATCAAGCCACAAGAAGACATAGAAGAGTCTTAAATGTTATTAATAAGTGAGGGAAAATGATCTGATAGGCTAATTTTATGATTTCAAACTTCTGGAAAAGACAAAAGAATGAAAGCAGTAAAAAGATCAGTGGTTGCCAGGGTTAGAGGGGAGGAAGGAATAAATAGGCAGAGCACAGAGAATTTTTAGAACAGTGAAATTATTCTGTACAATTACTATAATGGTGGATACATGTCATACATTTGTCCTAATTCATATAATGTAAACTAGATTTTGGGTTATTGCACCAATTGTAACAAATGTATCATTCTGGTACAGGATTTTGATAGCAGGGGATGATGTGCACTTATGGAATTAGAGGGTATATGGGAACTCAGTATTTTCTACTCAATTTGGTTGTTAGCCTAAAACTACTCTAAAAGATGAAGTCCATTTGAAACAGAAGTTAGCTTACTGGTAAAATTGTGGTTATGTGAAAGGATGCTTATTTTAAACTAAAAATGAATTTTTAACATATGTTGAATGAATCAATAGACAGCTTTTGAATTTTAAGTATGAACAATATTTGTATCATTAAGGAATATTATTTACTATTGATATTGAGGCTAAAATATTTGCAAAAGAGTCCACTTCATATCTGGTTACATATTTATTTGGTCAGATTCAGGTAGACCATGAATTCTGAATCTCATTATTACTATCAGATCTGAGCAAGAGGGGTAACTGCCCCCTGAATCCTGTGATTTAGAAGGCCTTGTAGATTACAAATCAGAAATAAATACAGAAAGAGTAATTAATTATCACACATACACATATATTAATAAACACATGCATATATTATAGAATATAGTTATATGTTATTTAAACAATTAAAATAAAATATATAATTTGTTATAATTGTATTGCATGCCATTTATATCTATCTCTATATAAATACATCCATACATACACATGCACATATATATAATGAAAAAAACACATAAACCATGCTGTCACTAGGAATCAGATACTCAGTGCTAGCTCAGCATGGCCTATGACGGTCAACATCTGCTCTCCTGACCAACAACAATCAGGCCCAGGAAAACACTTCTTTGCAATTGCGTGAAAACCAAAAGTGACTTTAGAACTTGTAGTTTGGTGGGTTGTTGTAGCTGTTGTCAGAGATAGACACTTCAGGGCACAACGAATGAACACTTAAAGCACTTAAGAGAAACAAATAAAATAATTTTAGAAATTCTTCATCTCAGCCTAAATCTAAAGGATTTTTTCACCCAAAAAGTATTCCTAATTGCAAAATATTCTCTTTTTTGCCTCCTATTGCGTGCCAAAGATATGATTTGGTAGATATTCACAAAATGGCATAGTATTCACAATAGTTGCACAAAACAGCTGAAGAGTATCACAATTTTAAATTATTCATGTTATTGTTAAAGTTTTACTGTATATTATATGTAAATCTAGACAGAATATGCAAACAGTACACTGTCTTTTCTTTACAGTGGTTACTAGACGGACATAAAATGCTGGAATTGAAAATAGTTTTGTTTGTATACAACATTTACTGAAAATATATATTAAAGAGTAAATGTGGGCTGGGCGCAATAGCTCATGCCTGTAATCTCAGCACTTTGGGAGGCCAAAGAGGGTGGATCATGAGCTCAGGAGTTCAAGACCAGTGTGACCAACATGGTGAAACCCCGTCTCTACTAAAAATACAAAAATTAGCCAGGCATGGTGGCGCACCCCTGTAATCCCACCTACTCTGGAGGCTGAGGCAGGAGAATCACTTGAACCCAGGAAGCGGAGGTTGCAGTGAGCCGAGATCATGCCACTACACTACAGCCTGGGCAACAAGAGTGAAACTCCGTCTCATTTTTATATTTAATACTTATATTTTTTGCCTGTTTACTTATGTGTTTATTTGAATATTTTTCAAAAACATGATTTTTTTAAACAAAAATTATCTCATTTTTGTATAGTTTTAATTTCTATTTTAAATACAAATATATTAGACTTTTATATACTTTAAATACTATGATCTATTTAAATTCTTTAGATCATTATAGCTTATAGAGTATACTGTGTGACAATCTTGATTATAACAAAGTAATAATTGTGCTTGAAAAAGTAATTTTATTAAATACATTTTTAATAATTTATAAACTGAATATGTTTTAAATTTTAATGATATATTGTTATCACTCGTTCATAAACAGAATGTATGACGTGTGCAATAATAATTTAGTCATCACATGTATTTGTGACTTTCAATAATGCAAAAACCACAGCTTTACACATATTTTTCTTTTCTTTTCTTTATTTTTTCTTTTCTTTTCTTTTTCTTTTTCTCTTTTTTTGAGACGAAGTCTTGCTCTTTTCCCCCAGGCTGGAGTGAGATGGCACGATCTCGGCTCACTGAATCTCCGCCTCCCAGGTTCAAGGGATTCTCCAGCCTAGGCTCCCCACCCCCTCCACACCCCCAAGTAGCTGGGATTACAGGCGCCTGACACCATGCACGGCTAAATTTTTGTATTTTTAGTAGAGACGGGGTTTCACCATGTTGGCCAGGCTGTTCTAGAACTCCTAACCCCAGGTGATCCACCGGCCTCGGCCTCCCAAAGTGCTGGAATTACAGACGTGAGCCACCGCGCCCGGCCATTTTTATTTTCTTTAAAGTTATATCTGTCAAAGGAGGAGTACAGATCATAGTTTGTTGGTATGACTTATGACTTTAAAATGTTTAGACAAAGAGCCCATAGACCTCCATTTGCACTCTTTCTCCAGGCTCCTCAAATGTTAGGGCGGGTATGTGCCTCTGATTGATTCACCAGAGTTGGGCAGGGAGCTTTACAATTCTATCATGGCACACATGGGAAATAAGAATTATAAAGGAGGTGAGATGAGATATGTGAAAGGGGTTTGCTGAAGAATTAGCAAGTTTTTTAAATTACATAATGTAAAGTAAATAAAAGTACAAAGTATTAGAGGATATACCAAATATTGAGCTTATACTGTACATGCAGGTAAAATGTTTCCAAAAATTTTAGTGAGAAACAAGGATTTTCATCCACATGATTTTTAAATATTACGTTTTACTTTTAAAATGACTATACGTAATTTTAAATTTAAATGTTTGATATTATTATCCAAATTCTTTTTTTTTTTTTTTTTTTTTTTGAGGCAGAGTCTCGCTCTGTCGCCCGGACTGGAGTGCAGTGGCCGGATCTCAGCTCACTGCAAGCTCCGCCTCCCGGGTTTACGCCATTCTCCTGCCTCAGCCTCCGGAGTAGCTGGGACTACAGGCGCCCACCACCTCGCCCGGCTAGTTTTTTTGTATTTTTAGTAGAGATGGGGTTTCACCGTGTTAGCCAGGATGGTCTCGATCTCCTGACCTCGTGATCCGCTCGACTCGGCCTCCCAAAGTGCTGGGATTACAGGCTTGAGCCACCGCGCCCGGCTATTATCCAAATTCTTAGTAACAAGCATAGACAGAATATTTTTCATAAGAGTAAAATAAAAACTGAAATAATTACACATACTAAAACATAACATATATAAGCAAAAGTTCTATTTCATTCATAAATATAAGCTTGAAACTTTTGTGATAATATGAATAAGATTTTTCTGATCAACTTTATTGAAAAATAACAAGTATAGTAATTGCATCAATTTCAAGTATAAAATTTCATGAGTTTTGACAGTTGTGTATACCCATGAAACTCTGCCATGAACAAGATACAGAAAATTTGCACAATCCTCAAAGATTCCACGTACTCCTTTGCAGTACTGCCTTTGTTCCATACCAGAGGCAACCACTCATCTGCATTTTGTCGCTATAGACAAATTTGCATTTTATACAAAAGGAATCATATTGAATATACCATTTCTCTTTCACTCTTGTATTCAGCATATTGTTTCTGAAATTCACTCATGTTTTTGCATGTATCAATAGTTTGCTCCTTTTTATTGCTGAGTGGTATTTCATTTTGTGGATATATACATAAGCTTGTTCCTGGGTGGATGTTGCTGGCCCAGGGTCTGTCCACTTAGGTACTGTCCCTCTGCAGCATCTTGGGCACAACTGTGACCTGTTTGAATAACACCATTGTGCTTTTGCACTCCAGTTGAGATGCTTTAGTCCAGACTCTTTTCACCTGAGGCTTATTATATAGATTTTTCAAAGTTTTCAAAAAGAAGTTTTTTCACAGAACCTGCCTGCTTAAGGATTTGAGACACAAATAATATTTAGTGGAGTTGATTAAAAAGATATTTTATATATAGGGATACATGGAATAGACTCAATATATTGTGAATGATGAACATGGAAAAACTTCACATTTCAATCTACAAAAATGTTTCCAGCATTCCCAAATGTTAAGAGTATAATGGTTGGTATGCAGAAAACAAGGCACCATAACTGATAGGCTTTAAAGTATTCTGTGCTTACCTTTGTGATGTGTGATTGAAAAATGGAGCAGCTTTTCTTTTGATTTTCCTTTCCATCTGGTTTTTACATCTAACAATCCAAGAGCTATGTCATTTATCCCTCAAAATGGTCTCTATTTTATTTGACTACAGTTTTTTTTTCTTTTTTTTCTGAAGGCTGAAGTCTATCCTGTGCCCTGTAGGACTCTATTTCATATATCAAACATTCCTCTAGCTGATATTAATGGGGTAAAACTTTCTACATTTTATATCTCTGATTTAAAATGAGACCAAAAAAAATTACTTACCACAGAGTTTTTAGCAATAATATTGATGGTTGAGACTTCACAACTGGTGAATTAGAATGTGTATTTGTTCAGGTCAGTGAAGCCTATTTTCACAAACAAAAATGGTTTAGTTTACTGTACAAAATAAATGAATCAGTACACATTAATCACAATTACTAACTAAAAAACTTGATATATATTTGAAAAAAATAAACAATAGATCCTCTGTTCCAAGAAACATTTCATCTAAGAAAAATTGATTGTGTAATTCAAACCAGAAATTGCTCTAAATATTCAGCCTATGGTGGCTCATTTTGTATGTCATTTTATCTGGGCAACTTGTTGACATTTCTGTGTTTGTAACTTCATAGGCTGTGGTCATTTGTTACCCCGACATCACCCATCTGCACATGCATTTGTCATTCTTCTGCTGAGTTGGGCTCCACTTGAGCAATGGGTAGTTGGGGCTAGTGGAATAACACTGTTATGTGAAGGATATCATTAGAGGACAAAACTGTACTTCAAAGACCAAGCACATATGGTTTTGACTTTTATAAAGATGGCAGGTGGACATGAAAAAAAAAAGTTGATTTCAAAATTATTTCCATGATAGGAGGAACTTCTTAAAAGTCTGAGGAAGATTAATTTTCAATTTGGAATACCTAATAACTGAAACATGACCAGAATTTTACAACTTATGGAGGTAAATTTTTGGGATGACTAAGCTATCTTCATGGAAACCAATGGAGCAATTTAATAGAAGTCTCAGAATGATAAAATACTGACAAATGTTTGGTAAGATAAGTTTTAGAAAGCCAACATATGTAGACTACAACTCATTTGAAAAGTTTTAACTAAAGAGTTTATAAAATTAGAGAGCTGAAAAATAAATGACTATCTTTAAATGTGATCCAAATAAAATTGGGTGTAGTTTCAAAATCAGTTTTTATTTAAAAAGAGCAATTTATTATGTATCTCATTTATTTTTAATTCTGTTCAGGATATGAATGCCTGAAAATGCTAACATTTCTTTAATAATGGCAAAATTGGGCCTTTCTAAAAGCATTTTTCCCTTCTGTATAAATGATGCATGCTTACAATCAAAGAAGAGGTAAAGATTGGAAAAATATAAGCATTCAAATTTTAGCAATTATTCTCTAGACTTTTGTATATGCATCATTTGCAAATCTTTTAGTAATAATTGCAATGGCAAAAATACAAGAGATCACTTAAAAGTCCATTTGTAGGGGACAGATTAAATGAGTCCTGTTACAAATGTGCAATAAAATACTATATGCCACTCCACAGTAATAATACAGGTCTATATATAATATCATTGAATAACCTCCAAGATATAGTGATAATATAAAAAACAATGTTCAGAACAATGTGGAGAGTGCAGGTAGCATTTTTTTTCTAAAATACAAAATTCAATCCTGACATTTTTTATAAAACACAAAAATGCAATCCTGGCATTTTTTTATAATGTATAATATATGTATCCTTTATATACATAAATTTAAAAACAAAACTGCTGGTCAAAATTTTAAAAGAAGATGCTGCCTTTTCCTCGTTAATAATATGCATACAGTAAGAACAGAGAGACTTCATTGTTCTCAGGGGACTGCTCCAGTCTCTTAGCTACCAAGTACCTTGAAGTTACAAATGCATTTTTAAAACCCTTATATAGAAGTAGTTTAGTAACTTGTATAAGCAATCAAGAGTACTTTTTATGAGAATTTATTTATTTATGGTAAAGACTTCCCTTCTTGAGACCTGCTTTTTCTTTTCCAGTGGTCAGGGTTTTTGTGAACAAGAATGTATTAGTCTGTTTTCACACAGCTGTAAAGGACTACCGGAGACTGGGTAATTTATGGAAAGAAGAGGTTTAATTGACTCTTGGTGCCACAGGCTGGAGGGGAGGCATAGCTTGGGAGGGAGGTCTTGGGAAACTTACTGTCATGGCAGAAGGCAAAGGGGAAACAGGCACATCTCACGGCTAACGAGAGAGAGAAGGCAAAGGGGTAAGTGCCACATACTTAGGAGGACTCAATCACAAGAACAACAAGGGAGAAATCCAACCTTAAGATTCAATCACCTCCCACCAAGTTCCTCCCTCAACACTGGCAATTACAATTCAACATGAAATTTGGGTGGGGACACGGAGCCAAACCGTATCATTAACTGTTGGACAGGAATTCACACAAAGAATTTTGGAGAGAGATAAATAGTAACAAGCAGGCTTTGCGGGCACCTCTGGCAGGGGAGAGGGACTGGAGTCTTCATTATTTCCATCTTTGTGACAGGCAAGTGTCATACACTTTACAAATCTTTTGAGTTTTTAGTGTGATCATCGTAGTTCGTTATGTAATAGTGAGTTTAGGAAAAGGTTATTTGAGTATCAGATAAAGATTGATACTCAGAGGGCAGAGAAACACAGAGATCATCCCTAAGTGAGAAGAGAGGTCACTTTTTGGGGGTGGGAAACGTGGAGGAAGTATCTTCTCAGAAGGAATTATCAGCGTAGTTAAGAATCTCTGGTAGAACATCACACACCGGGGCCTATTATGGGCGCGGGGGGAGGGATTGCAATGGGCGTTATACCTGATGTAAATGATGAGTTGATGGGTGCTGACGAGTTGATGAGTGCAGCACACCAACATGGCACAAGTATACATATGTAACAAACCTGCACATTATGCACATGTACCCTAGAACTTAAAGTATAATAAAAAAAAAAAAAAAAAAAAAGAATCTCAGGTAGAAAATTGGGCCCTGAAACCAGACCACGAACCTCCTTATCCTCCTATCCAGCTGCAGAAAGTTGTCTAGGCAGGTTCTTTCATCTCCTGGCCGTGCACCAGCAGGGATTGAGTGGATGCTCTTCCAGGACAGGAAGGTTGCAGCAGAGATAAAACTTGATGAAACACTTTGTGTCTCCCTCCCAATTCTGGTATGTCCCACCCTCACCCCACACAACCTATCCAAATCTGGGGGATGAAGCAAAAAGCAGTTATGTTATGGTTTGAATGTGTCCCCCAAAAAGTGCATGTTGGAAACTTAATCCCCAATACAATGTGTTGGTATGTGGGGCCTAATGGGAGGTGTTTAGGTTATAATCCCTCATGAATGGATTAAAGCTGATTATAAAAGGGCTTGAGGCTGCAAGCTCACTCTCTCACTCTCTCTTGCCTTTTTTTGTCTTTCCACCATGGGGTGATGTGAGAAGAAGGCCCTGATCAGATGTCAGCCCCTCAATATTGAACCTCTCAGCCTCCAGAATCTTGAGCCAATACATTCCTGTTTATTTTAAATTACCCAGTTCTGTTACAGCAGCACAAAATGAACAGATACAAGTGTTTAGAGAAAATATATAGCATTAAATAAATGCACACATTAGAAAAAAAGATCTAAAATCAATGATCTAAGCTTCTAATTTAGGACTATTAGAGACAGAAAAGCAAAGTAAATCTAAAGCAATCAGAATAAATAAATAAAATTTAGAGCAGAAACCAATGAAATTGGATATAGGAAAACACTGGAGAAAATCAATGAAAACAAAAACTGGTTCTTTGAAAAGTTCAGTAAAAGTGACAAAACTCTAGCCTGGCTAACCGAGAAAAAAGAGAGAAAACAATCTAAATTACCAAGATTGGAAATGAAAAAGGGATTATCACTGCTGATCCCATGGATATTAAAATGATAACAAGATAGTACTATGAACAACTTTTCATCCACAAACTGAGTAACTTAGATGAAATTACCAGTTCTTTGAAAAACACAAGCTACCAAAATTCACTTAAGGAGAAACAGGTAAACAGCATAGATATATATCTATTAAAATTTATAAATTAAAAAATTTTTAAATGTTTCCAAAAAGCACTTGTCCCATATAGTTTCACTGGTGAATTCTACCAAACATTTTAGTAAAAAATATTGCCAATCCTCTACAATCCCTTTCAGAAAATATAAGTAGAGTGAATACTTCCCAACTCTTTTACAAGGCCTGTGTACTCTAATATGAAAACCAAATGAACACACATTATTAGAAAAATCATAGAGTAGTATCTGTAATGGACAAAAATGTAAAACTTCTTAACAAAATTCTAGAAAATCAAATTCGGCAAAATATGAACTGGAAAATACAACATGATCAACTGGTGTTTATTCTAGGAATGAAACACTAGTTCAACATTCAAAAATCAATTAATGTAGTTTACCTTATTACTAGACTAAATAAGAAAATCAATATGATTATATAAATAGATGCAGAAAAAATATTTGACAAAGTATCTCATTGTATTACAAGTGATTGAGATAACCTCATTACGTATTGTAGAGAGAAAATATGCTGTCCTACATAATTTTGGAAATGAGTGGAGACTAAGGCAAAAAGAAATGTATATGGACACCATATTGCAATTGGTTGTTGTTTTATACATGCAGATAAACAATTCTGAAACCACTATGGATATACACCAGAATTAAATAAGTACAAGAAAGAAAAATAGTGGGAGTTAGCTTTCTTATTATTGGGATGGCTGGTAGGTTACAGAGAGGCAAGGTTGCAGGGGGGTCTGGACTAGAGTTGCTGCTGAACTAGAGTTCTGTGTGCTACTGAACTGCGGTTGGAGACATCAGTCTATTTTTATGTTTAGCTTAATCTAGTTAAAGACATACTTCCCATTAGGCCCCACCTCCAACACTGGGAATTAAATTTCAGCATGAGATTTGGAGGGGACAAACATCCAGACTATATCTGAGGGGTGTAATGAATTTAATTTAATCTATCAGTCTCTTTTTTAGCATTTCTTTGAAAAATATGTTCCACACAAGGAAAGCACTGACTCTAAGCTGTGACTCACAATAAACTGAAAGTATACCTAGCCAAAATTAGAAAATATAATTCAGTAATAGGTATAAATCCTTGTACATCATAGCCAGTTGGGACTTATTCTAGGGATGTAAATATGCTGTGTTAGAAAATTATCAGTTTATGTAACTCACCACATTAATAGAATAAGAAAAATGTTGAGAAATTAAAAATCCTTTAATAATACTTTTAGTGTGCTAGAAACAGAAAGGACTGCTTTAAACTGATAAACTGTATCCATAAAAATATACATAGTAAGCAACATTCTTAATGCTGAATTATTGAACGATTGAACTGAATCTTATATCAAATATTGAGTTGCATCTAATATTGCATCTAATGCAATAAGGCAAGGCAATAAGGCAAGATGAAAGAAGTAGAAGTTATACAGTACAAAAGAAATAGTTCCATATTCAAAAAGAGCAGAGGAATGTAGAGGAGGTGCTGAATATTCAAACATGTCTTTATTTTTGTAAACCAGTAGTAACAGAAAAATAAAATCAAAATCAAAGGTTCTCTCAACAACAGCATCAAAAACACTTAAGTATTTAGTAATAAATTTAAACAAAGTTGAATGCACAGGCATTTTTATGAAATATATCTGAAAGAAATTAAAACAAAACAAATCTATAGAGAACTATCTTATATTCTTTATTTTGAAGGCTCAACTATTTCACTGATGTCATTTCTACCCAAATCTGATCTATAGATTTAGTACTATTCTATTCACAATCTTGGCTGATACTTTAATTGTAGAAATTGACAAGGTGATTCTAAAATGTATTTGTCAAAAAACAAGGAATAGCTAAGACAATCTTAGAGAATAGAGTTGGAGGCTTAACACTGCCGTGTATTAAGATTTAAACAAAGGTATAATGTTAAGTAGAATGTAAATAGAACAGTAGAACTGAATAGTCTATAAACATGTGTATTTATATATATATTTTTATCTCCCTATTGTGTTTGGTATACATTTTTATATATTTTATAACATAAAAGAGTGTTTATATAATGTGTTCAATGATTAACTGTTACAAGAGTGGGTAGTTAGTAAGGTTCCAAATATTTCATGAAACTTTCACTGACCACTCTAATCTTTTCTTCATCTATTGAACTTCAACGATGACTATTTACATCTCTCACCGATGTTTCATTTTTTAGTTTGGGGGGTCTTGAACAAGTGAGGCTATCTTATGTTTTTTATTGTCTGTGGGGTCTAGGAGATCATCAAGACACTTTTTTACTCAGAACAAACCCTCTTCCCGGCACCCTCAGCTTTCCTCTCCAAAACCAATCACACCAACAAAACCAAATCAAGCCAAGTCAAATCCAACTGCATCAAATCAAATGACATGCAAATGAAATATAACTAAACTCCAACATAACATATCTTATTGTCCTGCATTCCTTGTACATATTTTATAAAATGCTTATTAATATTATTTCTATTCCCATATCTCTGAAAGTATCAACTCTCAAAACTAATTAGAAAACTTACTTCGGGAATGATTTTCTGTATTTATAGAAATAAACTACAATGTTCATCTAGAGAAACTCATTGAAGGCTACTTAGGGGAGAGACCCAGGGACTTAGTGAAGTGTCTAGAATAGGGTTAGCAATTTAACAGTACGGAAAAGTTCTGAAGGAACTGTTACTCCAGCAAAATTTCTGAGCTATTTTTAGAATACTAAACATATAGCCCCAATCCTCTGTGTTTTTTTTTTTTTTTTTTTAAGTAGAAATAAAAAAGGTGGAATCGATGGATTAGGTAAAAGTTGAAACCAAATATTTAGGACATCTCAACAAGCACCAAATCAATTATATTACTTTTTCTGCTCTTCACTTAAAAACCACCTGGGGCTGTCATGTAGTCTTGGCCTTTTTTAAAGTACTGTCAAGAAGTAAGTGTCTAGATTGTCAAGAACACATGCCTCACACCACCGTACAACATTTGTATAGGAATGCAACTTATACAACAATGGGTAAAATTATATGGTGTTCAGGAAGTCTGTAAGTATGAATAGCTGCAGTATAATGTAAATGTTTATAAAGCATGGTCAGCAGTTAGAGATTTCACACCTTCTATCAAACACCTAATTTATTTTGTTATTTTTTCTTAAAATTTTTTATATTAAATTTTCAATATCAGAGTATTTTCAGGCTTTAAAATATATTTTGATCATTTCAGATTTCAAAATTTTACCTATGTCTCTGGATGCTTCTCTTGCATTCTTTATAGATCTTTAGAAAGGCAAAATCATTAAGGATTTCTTTTCTTTCAATATTATGTAAGAGGTATGGAGGGTTATGGAGGGATTCCATAATGACTTTAAATTACAGAATTGGTATTTTGGGCATTAGTAGTAAAAGTAATTAAATGCAGCTCAATTTGTTCATGGATTTTCAGTACTCTCAGAGTTTCATTCAACTGAATAGTCACTATAAATGATTTTACTAAGTTTACAAAATGTAGCACCTGGTCTCATAGAACTTATCAGTTAACCTGATGCAATACATGAATAAATATCCATGCATTATAATTTTAAGGAAATAACTATGAAATAAAAATGATTTAGCATTCTCTAGGGGAAAAAACCCAGGACTTTAATTATGTGGATTCTTTTTCTATCATAGATTGTTCAAATATGAACTCAAATGTTTGTGCTTACCCGTAAGATACCTATAATCACTTAAGAATGATCATTTAATCTTTCTGATGTTAATTCTGTATCAGCTTTTGTTCTCTAGCACATAGTTCATCTATGGTAATATTTTTCAAAATTCTCAGTGGTTTGTTTCACTGGCATTACATTTTTGAGGCCTAATAATTTTCCTGACTCATTCTGAACACTTTGAGGTAGTGCACAGAGGAATTTCTTATGTGTTAAGGTAATATCTCCAAGGAGTTGAGTATAAATGGCTGATGATGCCCTTACTTATGCATTAAGATGATTTTATTTTGTTCACATCTTCCATGCATCCTTACAAAACCTAATATATTACATTGGAGAGGAGGACAGTTGTAAGAGTATCTTCGACTTAGCTATTCACACACACTTGGCATTATTACTTGGGATAATGTAGAGCTATGCTAGTGAGCGTTTACCAGTCACAAACATACTCTGCAGATGGTAAGGTTTGAGGAGTTGGAGCCACTGAGTTCCAAGTACCACTGCAATTCTGATGTGTCATAATTCCATAGTTACTATTTAAAAAATTAGGAAGCTTAAGAGAACAAATATGGGAACAGATAGGTAAAGCTGTAATGCCCCCAATTCTGAAAAAGAACTTGCAATGGTTTTGAGTTTTCTCACATATAGAGTTGGATAACATTTTATTTACCTCTTTACTCATATTCACCCATAGAAAATGCCTTAAGTAACTGCTTCATATTTTCCCTTTGGTGATTTTTTTTTAGAAACTATGGAGAAGAATTGCTATGAAACTAGAGTTCTTCCCTTTTCTATAGAGAATCACATATTCAACGATTATGATGCTCCAAACTCAGATTAACAAATGTAATCATGGACTTGTGGGATATGCTGCTGTCAGAGCCAGCTCACTTCTCTTCTCCTCATCATAAATGCTTGTTCAAAATTTGTTAGTTTGGAATCACTTTTTAAAATTCCATTAAAATAGCCAGTGATCTCTTCCCCTCCCTCCCCCCTTCCTTCCTTCCTTCCTTCCTTCCTTCCTTCCTTCCTTCCTTCCTTCTTGTGAAGCTTAACAATTTACTGCTTATGGATTTTTAAGCCACTAAATGGAGGCAAGTGTACTTAATGGAAGTTCTTTTATTAAAAATGTTTGGTTATAAGTAAGAGACAGAACAATGTATGAGATATATTAAAGAACAAGAATAAAATATTAGCAATATTAACCTTAGCATTAAAATAATTGTAGATGGAACACTTGATACCCTTCAAAAATCCTGCAGGTCATTTTCGCTGTTCAGAGTTTGGGCTCTTCACTCTGGCTAAGAAACGTACAACATTGCGGCTGAAGATTGGAAAAAGAGCTTGAGGTCAGAGGTCGACACAGTGAGGGAGTTTACTCTTTAAGAGGTTATCTGTGGATCTGCAAAGCCAAAGTGTAATTGGGTTTTGTGATGTGATTTTAGTGTGTAATTGTATATGATCTTAGATAGTCTCAAAGACAAGCTTGGAAGATTTTTCTAGCCTGTTTGTGATACCAATTTTAGGGATTGTGTGCAATCTTGGATGGACAATTCAGAATGATCAAAAATAGCCATCAGAAGTGATACAGCAAGCATTTGATTCACTCTAATTATAATTTCAACACATTGATTCTAATGTGATATGTTTTTTTTTTAGGACATTACATTGGTTAGAAAATAATGATATTTATTTTGCATGACTAGTATCAATATGTTTATGTCATCATCGTGGCTCTCAGTGTTTCAGAGTTTGAACTTGAGGATTACTGAATCATTATAAAGAAAGAAAAAAGTTAGAGCGTTGTAATTGGCTGTCTAGGGGGTTTTCTGGCCACACAATTTGTTAAGTTTCTGATTCCTGAATATTCTTAACAATGGAAAATAAGCATTTCCTTATTGTTTTAGTTGTTTAGGGTTGCCTTGATTAAGCTGTCACTGCTGTCAGTTATGTTCTTATAAGCCTGGTTGGATCTATTTCATGTTAGGAAAAAGCTCAGATAAATCCAGGAAAGCTTAATGTTTATCCAATGTGAAAATAATTACTCAAAAGTGTTATTCTTAATCCAGATAATTAGAGTGAGGAAGGAAAGATCAGTGTCATTGTGAATTATGTCCCGGCAATTGACTCTTGGTCCTTGTGAGTTTCAGGTGAAGATGTGAATGGATAAAGGTTAGATTAAACATAATCCAAAGTAGCTGCAACCTTAATCTGTTATGATACAAGGATGATCACTTAAAAAGAGCTGGATTGTGGGATTGTTTCTGGTTGGATAAGATGCTGCTCAACTGGGACTAGTCTTAAAACATGCTTAGCACCATGTCACTGCAGCTGTAAGCACTTGTGCACGACTGCAGCCTGCCACAACTAACAGGCGCTCCTGGGCTCAAGCTGTATATTGGAGTATCATACTTTCACAATCTCTGGGCTTCATATTAACATGACTTCCAACAGTCTGCATGGAAAAATATTTCCTGTGACCTTTGTGGCATCTCTTCTTGGTTATAATAAGCATGGATTTGGAACCTGCTAAAACTCTGGTATGAAGTATGCAGCCATTTATTAACTTAAACAATTAGAGGATATATTTGTAATTGAGCTTATTTTTTACTCTGATTCAATACAGAAACTGTGTTTTCAATGATTCTTTAATGTAATACACAATGTTTGTAGAACAAATTATCTGTCAAGCATTTTGCAAATAAAGTTAGGCCTTTCTAAATATTTCTGAGGAGTTAAAATATTTTTTGAAGTATGATTAATAAATTCCAAAAGACTTTCAAAAGGCGGAATGCAAAATCTAGTTATTTCTTTAATTAAAATGAAGAAATATTTAGAAGTTCGTCTATTTCTCCCAATAAATATCAGAAATTTAATATCCTTAATTTCTGAATGGTAAAGTTGCTTTGATTACAAAAATAGAACAAAAAATACTTTAGCAATTATTATGTGAAACTTTATTGACAATTGAAATGCACAGCTATTTCATGACAACATTTAATGATTTGTTTTAGTCATTATATTATAGCAATTTATTGCTACTAAATAGTTAAGAAAATAACGCAATGTAAAAGCTAGTAATGCTAATGCTCTGAAACAGATGCTTAGTTTTATTTGAAATAATCAAAGTTCTAAAAGGTTATTTTAAGTATTTTAATAAAGTGTCTTTTAGTAAGCATCATTCAAAGATATCAATATATTTTTAACCTTCATTAAACTCCACATTTACTCTATCCAATACTTGCTATCATGGAAAAATATATAACATAATATGCTATAAATGTAACAGACACGTTTCCAGTTACACTAATGGCTTCCATACGTACTTGTACAAAATTTGTTTTTCAAAGACGATAAACATTTGTTGAGCATTCACCACCCGTATTTAGAACTTGCTCCATATTTTCTTTTTCTTTTTTTGAGACGGAGTTTTGCTCTGTTACCCAGGCTGGAGTGCAGTGGTGTGATCTCAACTCACTGCAACCTCCACCTCCTGGGTTCAAGCAACTCTCCCGCTTCAGCCTCCTGAGTAGCTTGCAACTACAGGTGAGTGTCACCATGCCCGGCTAATTTTTATATTTTTAGTAGAGACGGTGTTTCACCATGTTGGCCAGACTGGTCTCTAACTCTTGCTCCATATTTTCACAAATTATGTAATGTCATTCGTTTATGTAACTGCTGTGTTACTAAGGGTCTATGAAACACCAGATAGTGGTATCAGGGCTATGAATACAGCAATGAACAAAGTCCCTGTTCTCTCTTCTTGTGGTTAAAGAGAAAATATAAAATAAAAAAGTAAGTGTACAGCATGCAAGAGAGTGGCAAAAGCAATGAAGAAAAATGTATGGTTAGGGGTTTAGGAAGGGGGCATGATTGCTATTTAAAGTGAGAAGATTAGGGAGGGCTTCTTCGAGTAGGCGACATTTGCACAAAGGCCTGAAGGATGTAAGAGCATGGGTTGTGTGACACTTGGCTTCTGAATCATTACTCTTTCTCAGTAAACAGAGCAATTTGCTAAGTAAAGTTTTCATTAGATACTCAAAACATAGTTATCATCTCAGGATTTACTGATGAGTTTAGCTAGAGTACTAACTTCTCTATATTTGAAGAAAGTATTCAAATTCAACAACCTTCAGTAAGTCATTGGTCTAAAATCTTTGTAAACATTTGTGCTTTTGATTTGGGAAAAGCAAGTATGTGTCTCTTTATCTTCCGAGGAATGAAAGAAAACATATAGCTCTCACTCTTCATGAAGATGTACCTGTATTCTTGTCAGGAAGAGCAGGAGCAAGGAGGAACAATGCCTCCTGGTGCTTGTTGAATTGTGTGTGAGTGCTGCAGTTCTGAGAAATTGTGTTGTAATTGTGCGTTCTATCACCTATAGAGATGTCCCTCAAACCAGGTCTTGCCTTGTGAGTTAGTTAATATAATAACTGTGAAAGTATGTATAGGCCAGGCACGGTGGGTCACGCCTGTAATCCTAGCACTTTGGGAGGCTGAGGTGGGTGAATCACAAGGTCAGGAGTTCAAGACCAGACTGGACAAGATGTTCACCATCAGCCAGACGTGGTGGTAGGTGCCGGTTATCCCAGCCATTCGGAAGGCTGAGGCAGAGAATTGCTTGAACCTGGGAGGTGGAGATTTCAGTGAGCCGAGATCACGCCACTGCACTCCATCCTGGAAGACAGAGCAAGACTCCATAAAAAAAAAAAAAAATGCGTGTGTAGAAGTCTCACCCACATAACGTGGCTATTTTTTCCCTTAATTTCTAAAATTGTTTCATTGCAAATATCCCAAGAGAAGTTACATTTTAAATCTTTCTCATGCATTTATAGTCCAGTGTGAATATATTTACCAGATAATAACTGGAGGAAATAAATTGCTAAGGAAGGAAAGGAAAGGATAGGAGAATGAAGTTACTAGGTTCCCAGACAAGGAGAGGAACGTAAGGGATACAACTGAGAGAATACTTACAGAGAGGGGAGGCTGAAGTTACTAAAAACATTTAACTACCTCACGCTCTAGCTAAAGCGCTTCTAGGACAAGCTACAGCCAATAAACTTAGAAAAAGGAGAATAAGGCATAATTAATATGGAGAATTATGAAGTCAGATGAGAATGCAGAGGTCCAGAAGAGAAGTGACAGACATGGTTTACATTCATACACACAGAGCTCAAAGTACTCCCAGCCTAGTACCCTTTTATAACAAATACCTCTAAACTGATGCAGGCATTCCAAAACTTGAATAGACAGTGTCAATGAATAACAAGCTTCTATTTTCTCATAAGGAAAAAAGTAAGAATAAATAGTTTCAAAATAAAGCTGAACCATAACTGTCCTGAGACCTAAATTCTGAAGCTTCTGTATTGCTAACAACAAAGCTTGTCCCCCTAAAATGGGGTCTTTCACTGTTCAGTGTCACAAAGTCAATACACAAAACTGAAAGTGAGGGTCAAGCAGTGCAGGCTTTTTTTCAATGACCATGGAATTGAGAAGTGGGAGCATGGCTTTCAAATCAATTTATGCAGTCAACAAATATGAAAAAAAGCTCATCATCACTGGTCATTAGAGAAATGCAAATCAAAACCACAATGAGATACCATCTCATGCTAGTTAGAATGGTGATCATTAAAAAGTCAGGAAACAACAGATGCTGGAGCGGATGTGGAGAAATAGGAATGCTTTTAACTGTTGGTGGGAATGTAAATTAGTTCAACCATTGTGGAAGACAATGTGGCGATTCCTGAAGGATCTAGAACCAGAAATACCATTTAACCCAGCAATCCCATTACTGGGTATATAGCCAAAGGATTATAAATCATTCTACTATAAAGACATGCATACGTATGTTTATTATAGTACTGTTCACAGTAGCAAGGACTTGGAACCAACCCAAATGCCCGTCAATGCTAGACTGCATAAAGAAAATGTGGCACAGATACACCATGGAATACTATGCAGCCATAAAAAAGGATGAGTTCATGTCCCTTGCAGGGACATGGATGAAGCTGGAAAGCATCATTCTCAGCAAACTAATACAAGAACAGAAAACCAACCACCACATGTTCTCACTCATAAGTGGGAGTTGAACAATGAGAAGACATGGACACAGGGAGGGGAACATCACACACTGGGGCCTGTTGGGGGGTGGGGGGCTAAGGGAGGGATAGTGTTAGGATAAATACCTAATGTAGATGATGGGTTGATGGATGCAGCAAACCACCATGGCACATGTATACATACATAACAAATGTGCACATTCTGCACATGTATCCCAGAACTTAAAGTATAATAAAAATAAATAAACAAATAAATAAATAAATAAAGATAGTTACTGAAGCAAAATACAATGCAGAGGTAATAAGATTTCTAGATGGGTCAAATGTTTACCCACTCCCGCCAAAAAAAATTCTTGACTAGTGAGGGGTGAGGGGGTTTCTCTAGTGAAGGGGTTGGATATTAAAAGTGAGGGGAGGAATATTCATGTATCTTCTGGAAATGGACCACAAATTCTCTGGAATCAGAGTGCTGCCTTCTTTTTTGTCCTTTTATGGCTTCTTCTCATTGCCATGATGATTGTCAACTGTCCCAGTGTGAGTGGGAGTGTCATTTAGCATAGAAATGAGATTATAATGAAGACTTAGATCTTTTTGAAGTCATTTAGTCAGCTATCTTGGTTCTAACCAGTCTCGGCTGGTCTGGTGACAGAACTTTTTGTTACACGTGTCTTGTTTCTTTCTTTCTTTTTTTTTTTTTTCCCTCAGTACTGTCCTTTCACAAGTGACATACATCCTGTTTCTTAAAGATAAGCAGAATTAGTGCAGGGAGAAAGTCAGCTATGTCACAGGAACTACACTGGGTAAAAGTACTATAATCAGCTTTGAGTTGCCCAAAGCCCAGAATCCTCTCAAACCCTTCTTTGTATTTATGTATTTCCTTCCTCGACTTGACCTTGCTGAAAGATCTAAGGCTTTTTGAGACAGCGGAAACTACACAGTGATCCCAAAGCAGGGCCAGCTGAGGAGACAGGAGTGATGGCAAGGTGGAGATGAGTTTCTGGTGTGGGCAGTTCTTTGGAGGTGGGAGTAGCAAGTTGGGTGGGATGGCTGGGTACTAGAATCACCAGCAACAGCTCTCACAGCTGTTGAGGGCAGGTGTTGATGGCAAGAGAAGGTAAGATAACATGGGCAGAAATGACATCAATACTTTTTTAAAAAATAATTTCAACTTCTATTTTAGATTCAGGGAGTGCATGTGCAGATTTGTTCCATGGGTATATTGTGTGACACTGAAGTATGGAGAAAATATGGCTCTGTCACCTAGGTCCTGAGCATAGTACCCAATAGATAGTTTTTCAGCCCTTGCCACACTCCCTCTGTCTCCCCTCTAGTAGTCCCCAGTGTTCATTGTTTCCATCTTTATGTCCATGTGCACTCAACGTTTAGCTACCATTTTTAAGTGAGAAAATGCAGTACTTGGTTTTCTGTTCCTGCATTTATTTGCTTAGGATAGTGACCTCTAGCTGCATCCATGTCGCTGCAAAGAACTGGATTTCATTCTGTTTTATAGCTGTGTAGTATTCCATGATGTATATATACCACATTTTTCTTTCTCCAATCCACCATTGATGAGCATCTAGGTTGATTCTATGTCTTTGCTACTGTGAATAGTGCTATGTTGAACATATAAATGCATGTGTATTTTTGGTAGAATGATTTGTTTTCCTTTGGGCATTTACCCCATAATGGTATTGCCGGGTTGAATGGTAGTGTTTTAAGTTCTTTGAGAAATCTCCAAACTGCTTTTCACAGTGAATGAACTAATTTACATTTCTACCAGCAGTGTATAAGTGTTTCCTTTTCTCTGCAGCCTCACCAGAATCTGTTACTTTTTGACTTTTTAATAATTGCTATTCTGACTGGTATGAGATGGTATCTTATTGTACAGCAACATGTAATGATTAGCAATCAAATGTCCTTGAGGCAGAGATATCCCTTGGCAGGTTTGGTTGATGTCCTAATACCTTTCCATGTCCTTTGGGTTAGGGTGAAGAACTTGTTCATTCATCAAAGTAGAATAAAAATACAACATTATAATTTTAATGATTTGTTTAAAACTAATTATTTGTTTTCTTGAAACAATTAAATCTTCCCTTACATGAAGAAGGAGACTAAGTTGTCACTGAACCTTATAATACAGCAAACAGACATTTAGGTAAAATAATCACCAGGCTTCAACCTAATCATTGAATGTTCCCCATAGTAAGAGTTGTAATTACTACCTTTCACGAAGACAAAAGAGAAGCAGTTGATTCAATTTGAAAAATAAATAGAAATTTAGTATAATAGGAATACAAAGCAACTTCATGAATACAAAACTATTATCCATTTTATTTTTGTTAATTCTAAGATATATCTTACAATTGTTTGTATCTCAGATATGATTACATAATTCATTTCATTTAAGATGATCTGCTAGACCAGTCCCTTGAATTAAGAAATGAAAGACAAATGTCATTATTATTATTAGTGACAACTTCTGAAAGTTCTTGCCAAGAAAGTAAGACAAAAACAGATATAAAACTTCAGGAAGGATACAAATTCATCCCTATTAGCAGATTATGTGATTATTTTTCCCAGAAACCTGAGGGTCAGCTGATAAGCTATTAGAACTGATAAAGTGATCCATTAAGTGGCAGGATATAAAATAAACATGAGATATTAATTACCAATTAGAACTTTGTTACATCCTCTAACAAATCATTGCTTTGTTTACTAAGCAGAGAAATAATGCTTCTGTTGAAAAATAAAAAGAAAGATAATTTCAACTATAATTTTAAAAATTATTTTTATTGACATCATATGCATAATAAAAGGGCAAATGACAACTTGAAAAATATTAGCAATATATGTATAATAGGCAAAAATGTAGAATCCTAAAATATAAAGAACCGTTAAAAATTAGAAGGGGAACACTTCCTTAGAAAAATAGCAAAAAACAAAACAAAACAAAACAAAAAACACAAAAAAAGAGGTAAATACAAAATTACTACACTAATCTGTGAAAAAGAGAATGCTCAACTTTATTAATGTTAAAATTTAAATAACTATAAGGTACCATTCATCTTCTGTGTTAGTTATCAGCTAATACATAATACATTCCCCAAAATGTATTACATATTAGCTTTGTAACTTAGTGGCTTAAACAACAAACATTTATTACCTCGCATATGCTGTGGATGATGAATCTAGGCATGGTTTACTTGGTTTACTTGGTTCCTCTAGCTCAGAATTTCTCACTAGGCTGCAATAGAGATACCAGCTGGGCTGGTATCATCTCACGGTTTGGGGGATGATCTGATCTTAGTATCACTCACTTGTCTGTGGGCAGACCTCTGGTTCTAGCTGGCTGTGAGCCATGGATATCACTGGCTTACCACATTAGTCTTTTTGTAGGGTTTCTTACCACTGGCAGCTTTCCACAGAATGTGGAGACAGAGAGGGGGGCAGGGAGAGAGAGAAAGCGAGAGCCCAAGACAGAAGTCATTTTTTTGTAACCTAACTTTGGAAGTGACATTTCATTGCTTCTGCCATAGTCTGTTCAACAGAGGTTGAACAGAAATTGTTATGGTTTGAATGTTTTAATTCCCTGCAATACCATGTTGAAACTTAATCCCCAATACAACAGTCTTGGAAGGTGGAGCCTAATGGGAAGTGTTGAGATCATGACGGCTCCATCCTCATGAATGGATTAATGCCACCAAAAAAAGAGCTTGACGAGGTGGTTTTGCTTTCTTTCACTCTTTTGTCATGTGAGAAACAGTACTTGCACCCTCTGGAGACTTCAGTGTTCAAGACAACATCTTGGAGGTGAAAACTCCAAGGTGGAAACTTGCAAGGTGGGCTCTTGCAAAACGCCAAACCTGCTGGCACCTTAATTTTGGACTTCCCAACCTCCAGCACTGTGAGAATAAATGTACATTATTAATGAACTAGCCAGTCCATGTTATTTTGTTATAGAAATACAAAATGGATTAAGACAGGAATCCAGCACAACTCAAGGAAAGAGGATCACCCAAAGATGTGAATACTAGAGAACAGGAATCCTTGGGGGTTCATCTTAGAGACTGTGTATTCACATCTCCCATTAAACAGTTAAGATTAAAAATAAACATATATAAGAAAGCAAAGAGTGCAAGTTTTGTGTTGTAAAGGGTAATGAAATATAGGATAGTAAGAGAATACATTGTTGTAAACTTCCTGAAGAATATTTTGTATAAAGAGTAATACAACATTCTTACTCTTAGAATCATAACTACATTTCTAAAACTTTAACATAACGATAAAACAGGAATACACATGAAAATCTATGGAAAGGAATGTTTACCACAGCCTTGTTTATAATAATGAAAAAGCATAAGTAACTTTCACAAAGAGAGGAAAGATGAAATAATTTATAGTTAAATCAGGATGATAGACTACTTTACAATTTATGATGTTTCTAAAATACATTTCATAGCATTGGAAAAGCTCACATTTTTTAAACAGAAGAAGCAAGATGCAAACTACTGTGTAGTATAACTTTGATTATTAAAAATAACATACACATATATACATATATAAATATACATACATAGTGACAGAGACATAAATCAATTATTACAAATATATACCTCTGGGCAAGACAATTGGTATAATTATAGGTAAAACGTTTAAAAACATTGTTTGGATTTGTAGAAATGTCTCTGTGTACAAAAAGGAACTTTCCCAACATTTTCCTTTGCTCCTTCATTTTCTCTTGCCAATGCATAGTAGAGGGTTATGATTTAACGTAAAGACATGATTAGCTATGTTGGCAACAGTATGTCCAGCCATTCTAATTGGTGGTATGCCACATGATGGACAGGACCAAAACTATGGCATACCACAGAACTGAGAACAGTTTCCATACCTCAAGGCCCAGTATTAGTCTTGGCTAAAATACTACTTCATGCTAACAAATACTATACTTTAAAATAATTTCATGTTGGCATATATTTAACATCATTTGGTGCTTTTTAGCTAAAGTTACTAAGTTTTAGCTATGCTTCTAATAGGAATCTACTATAAATCTGCTTTCAATTAGTTAAATGTCTCCACTGTCCCCAACGAACATTTTTCAAATCACCCATGATGTGTTTGAATTAGACTAGGTAATCATTTGAAACCAAGAAATGAATTAGGAAAATGCTCATTCTTTATTTTCATGGATTGAGATGTTCACTTAGAGATCTTACCTATGCTTCAGTCCAGCCCATTACTACTGCATCTTGTGGTATTCATTTATTTAACATCTTTTCCCTGCTAAACTGTGAGAAACATGAAGGTAAGGACAATATCTGCCTTACTCCTCTAGATATTTCCAAAACCTTAGCACAATGTCTGGAGCATCTTGGGGACACAATAGTTCTTTGTTAATTGAATGAAGGGATGAAGCTCTGAGTATTTGAGACTGTTACCATGCCTGAGACCTTTCACCTTGTTTCTGTTCTATTTCCAGCCTCCCTTAGAGAGAGAAATTCAAAATTCATAATGATACTCATAACATTCCTTTTCCCAACTTCCCCTCCTTTTCACCCTCACACACAAAGTACCAAGAAATTAAGATAGTTGTCCAAATAATGAACAAAAGAATAGCCAATTTTGTTGGGAAACTTGCTGTTTTTTGTTTTTGTTTTAAATCAAGCAACGGAAAATAACTGGTGTATCTGCCATTTTCAGTAATTTGGCTAAATTGGTGGGGTTTTTGGTCATTATGTTCCTATATATATCAGTCTTTCATGGAGTCCAGTTTCAATCTTCGTGTATTTGAGTGTGCCAGGCAGAATAATAGCTCCCAAAGATGTCCATGCTCTAATCCCTGCAACTGTGAATATGCTACCTTACATGGCTAAAGAGACTTTGCAGATGTGATTAAGGGTATGGATTTTGAGATGGGGAGATTACCCTGGATTATCTGTTCGGCCCAATCTAATCACGTGATTCCTCTAAAAGTGGAGAACCTTTCTTGACTGTGGTTAGAGAAAGCTGTGACAATGAAAGAAGAATCTGAGAGATGTGACGTTGCTGACTTTGAAGATGGAGGAAGGAGGTTATGAGTTAAGAAATGCAGGAGCCGTCTGGAAGGTGGAAAGGGCAAGGAAACAGATTCTCCCTTGAAGACTCCTAATGGAACAATGACCCCACTAACACCATGATTGTAGCCAAGTGAGGTCCTGGTTGGACTTCTGACTTACTGAACTGTTAAGATAATAAATTGTGTTCTTTTAAGTCATCAAGTTCATAGTAATTTGTTACAACAATGAAAAACAAGTATAGTGATACTTTAAGTTAAATTCAGGTGAATCTATATGCATAGTTCTAAAGACAGTTTTTTAAATAAAAATATTTATTCAAAAATTATATCTTCACATCAGCTTACTGTTTGGCCAAGTAAATTTAAAAACATATGGACTTTTAAACTTGGTGCCATTGGTTAAAAGAAAACATAATCCGGTAAGCCAGATGGAATTTGAATAGGTAGTACCCTATTTCTGCTACTTTTGGGGGAGATTTTGTGGGAGTCATTATGTATAGTTACATTAGAAATATATGTGGCTGTGGACATGTTTTCCTTGACTGAGGATATGGGGAATGGCAGAAGGGGTGTGGGAACTGGAAGGTAACTTGGTATCTGTGGTCAGGTTGATGAAATATTTGGTGGCTTGTTGATTTTATATATGACCCTTTTAGTCATAATTTCTTGGCAATGTGACAGTATCCTTCATCTGAAGTTTTCTAATATTTTACTTGATAATATCAACACGGGAATAAAGAGATGAAAACAAGAAACTTGAATGTTAAATAAGTTATACAAGATTATGGATAAGATTGAGTTAGAGGTTGGTTAAACTTTGGTTTCTCATATTTCTACTTTTAGTATTTATCCACTAGGTAAAAAAAAAAAAAGAAAAGAAAACTAAAAGCTTAAAAAGTTCCAAAGCAATAAATTTTTTAAAAATCTTAATTTTTTAGAAGTATTTTGATTTAAGAAATTTTGTAAGATTTCAAGTATTTGAAATAATGCTATTATCCTCATGTTCAGAAACAATTTATTCTTCTATTTGTCTTGTGTACTAATTTCCTGTTACTGGTGTAGCAAAACTCTAAAATTTAGTGGCTCAAAACACTATTCTCTTAATAGCTCTGGGAGTCAGAAGTCTGAAATAAGTTAGTTGCTAACATCCAGGTGTCGGCAGAACTGGTTTCTTCTGGAGGCTCCAGGTAAGAATCTGTTTCCTGGCCTTTTCCAGCTTCCAGTGGCTGCTCTCCTTCCTTGTCTCATGAGCACGTCACTCCACTCTGTTGCTCCTGTCAGCACATTTCGCTCTCCTCTGATTCTGACATTTCCTTCATCCCTTTTATTAGGACTTTTGTGATTACATCAGGCCCATCCAGATATTCAGCATTATCTCCCCATCTCAAAATCCTTAACCATATCTACTAAAGTCCCTTTTTTGCCATATAAAGCAACATTCTGAGGTTTTAGGGATTAGGATGCAGACATAATTGGTGGACATGGGGACATTACATAGCCTACCATAGTATAAACAAGAAATCCTAAATGCTCTGAAACCTATCAGTACTGTTGTCCTTATCTTTGAAGTCCAGACTTCTCCCTTCAGAAAAGAAGATTCTCTAGAAAATGTCTCTGGTTGTTATTTCCACCAAGACACAACATGCAATTCACAATTCACAGAATAATTTAGTTGTCAGAGGCTTGAGAAATTATGTATTCCATAGCTTTTTTGAATCAATGACAAAACAGATTACAGCTCTTAAGTGATTAGCCCAGGTCCACCTATCAAACTTGGAAGTAAAGCAAGGGCCAGAAAAGTATAAAGGGAAACAAGACAATGGAATATAGTACCTATTATGGGCCAGATGCTATATGTTTTGAAAATCTTCTGGGTCAGTTTTATTGCTCTAAGTTTTACAGATACTGAAAGTGAAACTAGGAGACCAGTTGTTTGGGATCACACAGATATTTTGGTAAACTTAATTCCCGTTCACTAATATCCACTGCCCTTTCCTTTATTTCCATTTCCTATTGAACTTAAGGTGTGACTATGTGATTTGCTTTAATCAATGAAATATGTCATCTCTAAGCTGAGTTTTTCAGAGCTATTGCTTGCTTTGCCATATTCTTTTTTTCCTGCCACAATGACTGGCAATATTCCCAATAAAGAATGTTTTATTAGCCTGGGTCCCAACATGTAATGAACCTGGACACTTGTATATAAATAAACCTATGCTGTTGTAAGCCACTAAGATTTGGAGGTCATGTGTTACTCCTGTACAACCTAACTTATTCTTCTGAAGCAGTTATTAAGTGTCAAGGCCAGAAATTGAACTCGGGTCTGTCTGATTTCAAAGCTTGTCATTATGGTTTGAATGTTGTAACTCCTTCAAAATTCACATGGAAACTTTATCTTTAATGCAACAGTTTCAAGAGGTGAGGGTTTTTGGGGGTGATTAGGCCATGAAAGCTTGGCCCACATGGATGGGCTTAGTGCCTTGTAAAAGGACTTGAGAGGGTGAGTTCACCCTATCCATTTATTCCACCTATTCCACCATGGGAGGACAGCGTATTCAGTGCTTTTCCTGTCTGCCTTCTCCCGTGTGAGGATGCAGCCACAAGATGCCCTCTTGTAAGCAGAGACTGAACCTTCACCAGACTCAAATTTCCCAATGCCTTGATTTTGAACTTCTCAGGCACCAGAAGTGTGAGAAATACTTTCTATTATTTATAAATAACCCAGTCTGTGCTAGTTTGTCATAGTAGCAAGAACAGACTGAGACACCTTTGTTCTAGACTCCAGGCAACTGATTCTTATTTGTTTATTTCACTTCTCCACACTATGAGATACCCATGAATGGAACATATGAGAAAACTACTATACACTATGGATTGATTTTCCAAACTTTGTCTTAAACAAGTTTGTAAAGTAGGTGGATATTAACATTTACAAAGGAATACGTCACTACTCTCTTAACATTTTTTAACCACCTATTAGAGTACACTTTACGTCAAGGTAACTGAGTGGTGATAATGAGCTTAGCAAACAGATAAATGACAGTAAGCAATGTTGTACTAACTATGTAGCACATGGTCTTCTGATTGTCTTGTGTGTCTTAACTCACCTAATCCTCACAAAACCCCTGTCAAGTATTACTATTCTCATCCAGTGTTTTAGATAAGAAGACAGAGGCTCAAGCATTAAATGGTAGTGCTTCCATTAAAACCCACTGTGCTCCTAAACCTGAATAAAGCCCATTTTAAGTCAATTTGTTAATTTATTCCAGATATTCACAATCAAAACCAATACATTTAATATATAGGTTTTTAGAAAATTGAAATATAAACTAAAATTATATCTCAAATTTTGTATTGCAATTTCTGTTTTATTTGGAGCTCCCCACATGGGTAGTTTCCCTATAACAAGATACTATTCAATACTAAGTACAAATCAACCAGATTGGTGATTTCAAAGAAATGTCTGTCTGGCTCAATTAATACAGTAGCCATAATTAGACATACAGTTTTCTGTACATCTTTTGCATAACTACCAGAGTTATTTATAACAATTACTCCCATTGTGTCCACTTTAAAAAGTCTGTATCTATTGCTTTAACTAAAATATAAATAATTCCATCCCACTACTCTCACCCTTTCTCCCATTTGTGCCTCTATGATAGCAGACTGACTTGTCATCTCCTCAGCTTTTGTAAGGAGATAGTAATTTTTTAAATGTATTAGATCTGAAATTCTAGCACTGTGCAAGTCAAGGCCCTGTCCTGAGAGATGATTTATGTATTGTTTTAGTTTTGCCAAATCAATGTTGAATGAGCTGCTGGAACACCTGCCTGAAACTGTGGAACTTACAAGATAGTTTTTCTGAAGCTGATCAACCTAACTGTGTAGCATCATAAAACATTTAAAATGTTTTCTCTTCATTGATCCCATAAACATAACACATTGCTTTGAAAACATGTCCACTTTTTTAGCTGTTGACTATTATTAGTAATGAACAGCTGCATTTCTATTTCCTGTGTCTTATGGATGTCATCTAATGGAGACTTTGCATGATTATGTAAGTTATCAATAATATGAAAGGTACTATTTATGATATGAATATGGTCTCCCCTTAAATCATTCATTAGTTCTTTTACTGTTAATGCTAAAAACCTTTAGCATTCTAGTTTCTACATAATATTTTGACATACCTATTTCTGCCACTTATTAAAGCTATGTTAAAGTACAATTCTAAGTGTTCACAATGTACAATCTGGAGCATTTATCAGAGGAGTGGTCTATTGCGAAATCATTAAAACATTTAGCAAGGATTAATTTTTTCAGTAATCTCCCTGCACTTCCCACTCACCTACCTAAGATCTTATTGAACCTCAAATATTAGAAAGAAACAAGTAAGTACACGATATTTGATAAAAATGGGAAGATAGAGAGTAAAGGCTAGAAATACAGCATTTTGAATTTCAAAAATAATTTGATATATACTTGGTCTAAAATTTAAGCTGAATTGCCCATGTAACAAACCTACCCAAGTACTCCTTGAGCCTAAAGTAGAAGTTGAAAAGTTAAAAAAATCTATAGTTTAAATTTAAAAAAAATTTGTGTGGGTACATTGTGGGTGTATGTATTTATGGGAAACATGAGATGTCTTGATACAGGTATGCAGTGTGAAATAAGCACATCATGGGAAATAGGGCATCAATCCCCTCAAACGTTTGTCCTTTGATTTACAATCCAATTACACTCTTTAAGTTATTTAAATTGTACAATTAAGTTATTATTGACTATAGTCACTTTACTGTGCTATCAAATAGTAGGTCTTACTCATTTTTCCTATTTTTTTTTATACCCATTAACCGTCCCCACTTTCCCCCAAGGCCCCAGCTACTGTATTAATTAAGTCAGACAGACATTTCTTTGAAATCACACCCTGCCCAGTCTCTGGTAACATCCTTCTACTTTCTAGGTACGTAAGTTCAATTGGTTTGATTTTTAGATCCCACAGATAAGTGAGAACATGTGATGTTTGTTTTTCTGTGCCTGGCTTATTTCACTTAACATAGAGATCTTCAGTTCTCTCCATGTTGTTGCAAATGACATTTGCAACATTTTTTCTTAGTGTCTCGTTTTTTCTTAATGTCTAAAGTACTCCATTGTGCATATATACTACATTTTCTTTATCCATTTATCTCTTAATGGATACTTAGGTTGCTTCCAATCTTAGCTATTGTAAACCGTGCTGCAACAAACACAGGAGTGTGGATAGCTGTTCGATAGATATATTGATTTCCTTTCTTCTGGGTGTATACCCAGCAGTGGGATTGTGGGATCATATGGTAGCTCAATTCTTAGTTTCTTATAGAACCTCCAAACTTTTCTCCCTAGTGGTCATACTAATCTACATACCCACCAACAGTGTACAAGGGTTTTCCTTTTCCCACATCCTTGCCAACATCTGTTATTTCCTGTGTTTTGAATATAAGCTATTTTAACAGGGCTGAAATGATATCTCATTGTAGTTTTGATTTACATTTCTCTGATGATCAGTGATGCTGAGCACCTTTTCATATGCCTGTTTGCTATTTGTATGTCTACTTTTAAGAAATGTCTATTCAAATCTTTTGCCCATTTTTTGATCAATTATTATCCTTTTTTTCTATAGAATTGTTTGAGCTCCTTGTATATTCTGGTTATTAATCCCTCATCAGATGGGAAGTTTGCAGGAATTTACTCCCATTCTGTAAGTTGTCACTTCACTTTGTTCATTGTAAGCCTTGCTGTGCAGAAGCTTTTTAACTTGATGTGATACCATTTGTTCATTTTTGCTTTGGTTTCCTGTGCCTGTTACCTGTGCTCAAGAAATCTTTGCCCAGACCAACTTCCTGAAGATTTTCCCCAATGTTTTCTTGTAGTAATTTTATAGTACAAGATCTTAGATAGATGTAAGTCTTTAATCCATCTTGACTTTAGTTTTGTACACAGTAATAGATAGGGGTCTACTTTCATTCTTCTGCACGTGGATACCCAGTTTTTCCAGAAGCATTTATTGAAGTGATTGTCTTTCCCCCAGTGTACGTTCTCGGGACCTTTGTCAAAAATGAGTTCACTGTAGGTTTGTAGATTTGTCTCTGGGTTCTCTATTCTGTTCCGTTGGTCTATGTGTCTCTTTTTATGCAAGAACCATCCTGTTACGGTTATTATAGCTTTCTAGTATAATTTGAAGTTAGGTAATGTTATTTCTCCAGTTTTGTTCTTTTTGCTTAGGATAGCTGTGGCTATTCTGGATCTTTTGTGGTTCTATAATAATTTTAGAATTGTTATTTTCTACTTTTGCAAAGAATGTCATTGGTGGCTGGGCATGGTGGCTCATGCCTATAATCTCAGCACTTTGGGAGGATGAGGTGGGTGAATCACGAGGTCAGGAGATTAAGACCATCTTGGCTAACACAGTGAAACCCTGTCTCTACTAAAAGTATAAAAAATTAGCTGGGCATGGTGGTGGGTGCCTGTAGTCCCAGCTACTTGGGAGGCTGAGGCAGGAGAATGGCTTGAACCTGGGAGGCAGAGTTTGCAGTGAACTAAGATCACACCACTGCATTCCAGGCTGGGCAACAGAGCGAGACTCTGTCTCAAAAAAAGAGAAGAAAAGAAAAGAAAAAGAATATCATTGGTATTTTGACAGAGATTGCATTGAATCTGTAGATCGCTTTGGGTAGTATGGACATTTTAACAATATTGATTCTTCTAATTCATGAACATGGAACATTTTTCCATTTTTTGATGTCTGCTTCAATTTCTTTCATCAGTGTTTTATGGTTTTCACTGTAGAGATCTTTCACTTCTTTGGTTAAGTTAATTCCTAGGTATTTTCTAAATGAGATTACTTTTTAAATTTCTGTTTGACATCATATAGATATGCTATTAATTTTTGTATGTTGATTTTGTATCCTGGAACTTTACTAAATTTATCAGTTTGAATAGTTTTCCTGTAGAGTCTTTTAGGTTTTCTCCAAATATAAGACCATATCATCTGCAAACAAGGATAACTTGACTTTTTTCTTTCCAATTTGGATTCACTTTATTTCCTTCTTTTATCTGATCACTCTAGCTAGGACATCCAGTACTATGTTAAATAACAGTGGTGGCAGTGGGCATCGATGTCAAGATCCACATCAATAGGAAAGGCTTTTAGTTTTTCCCTAATCAGGATGAAACTTGCTTTGGGTCTGTCATATGTGTCTTTTATTAAGTTATGTTCCTTCTTTTTTTTTTTTTTGAGACGGAGTCTGGCTCTGTCGCCCAGGCTGGAGTGCAGTAGCGCTATCTCGGCTCACTGCAAGGTCCGCCTCCCGGGTTCACGCCATTCTCCCGCCTCAGCCTCCTGAGTAGCTGGGACTACAAACGCCGCCACCTTGCCCGGCTAGTTTTTTTTTTTTGTATTTTTTTTAGTAGAGACGGGGTTTCACCGTGTTAGCCAGGATGGTCTCCATCTCCTGACCTCGTGATCTGCCTGTCTCCGCCTCCCATAGTGCTAGGATTACAGGCTTGAGCCACCGCGCCCGGCCTAAGTTATGTTCCTTCTATCCTCAGTTTTTTTTGAGAGATTTTATCATGAAGGGATGTTGAGTTGTATCAAATGATTTTTTAACATCAATTAAAATGATTATATCATTATCATCCCTCATTCTGTTAATATGATGTATTACAATGATTCACTCACATATGCTGAGCTATCCCTCCATCCCATAGATAAATCCCATTTGGTCATGATGAATAATCTTTCTGATGTATTGGTGAATTCAGTATGCTAGTATTTTGTTGAGGATTTCTGCATCTATATTCATCAGAGATAGTAGCCTTAGGTTTTTCTTTTAATATGCCTTTGTCTGATTTTGGTACAAGGGTAATACAGACCTTATAGAATGAGTTTGAAAGTATTCCCACATCTATTTTTTGGAACAGTCTGAGTAAGATTGGTATTCTTATTCCAATAAGAATAAGAATTGGAATTTCTCATTCTTGTAAGAAAGAATACAAATATTTGGTAGACTTATTTAAATTCTTTAACTATTTGGTAGAATTCAGAAGTGAAGCCATCAGATCCTGGGCTTTTCTTTAATGAGAGGCTTTTTAGTATGTCTTTAGTCTTGTTACTTGTTATAATTCTGCTTAGGTATTGGCTTTCTTCCTGGTTCACTCTTGGTAGGCTGTATGTGTCTAGAAATTTGCCCATTTCTTCTAGATTTTTCAATTTATCACATGCTTCTTTGAATTTGCATTATCAATTGTAAGTCTCCTTTTTCATTTCTAATTTTATTTATTTGGATATTCTCTTGTTTTCTTAGTGTGACTAAAGGTTTGTCAATTTTGTTTAACTTTAAAAAAAAACAACTTTTTGTTGCATTAATCTTTTGTATTTGTTTAATTTCCGTTTCATTTATGCTCTGATCTTTATTATTTCTTTTCTTCCACTGATTTTGAGTTTGGTTTGCTCTTGCTTTTCTAGTTGTTTAAAATGCATCATTAAATTGTTCATTTGAAGTTTTTCTTGTATTTCGATGTTGGCACTTATAGTTATAAACTTTCCCCTTAGTACTGCTTTTGCTAAATCCCATAGGTTTTGTATGTTGTGTTGCCATTATCATTTGTTTCAAAAATGTTTTCAATTTCCTTCTTAATTTTTTTATTGACCCAATTCAGGAACATATTGCTGAATTTCCATGTATTTTTATAGTTTCAAAAATTCCTCTTGTTATTAATTTCTAGTTTTATTCTATTGTAGTCAAAGAAGATACTGGCCATTATTTCAATTTTTAAAAATATTTTAAGACTTGTTTTGTGACCTAACAAATGGTCTATCCTTGAGAATGATCCATGTGCTGAGGAAAAGAATGTGTATTCTGCCACTTTTGGATGAAACGTTTTGTAATTATTAGATCCATTTGGTCCATTATGCAGATTAAGTCTGATGTTTCTGCGTCGATTTTTTTGTCTAGAAGATTTGTCCAATGCTGAAAGTGGGATATTGAAGTCTTCAGTTATTATTGTATTGGGGTCTGTCTCTCTCTTTAGCTCTAATAATATTTGCTTTATATATCTTGGTACTCCAGTGTTGAGTGCATATATATTTAAAATTGTTATACCCTCATGTTGAATTGACCTTTTTAGCTTTATATAGTGACCTTCTTTGTCTCTTCTTATAGTTTTTGTGTGTTGAAATCTATTTTGTCTGATGTAAGTACAGTGCTTCCTGCTCCTTTATTTATTTATTTATTTATTTATTTATTTTTCAGATGGAGTCTCACTCTGTCACCCAAGCTGGAGTGCAATGGTACCATCTTGGCTTATTGCAAGCTTGGCCTCCTGGATTCATGCCATTCTTCTGCCTCAGCCTCCCGAGTAGCTGTGAATACAGGTGTGCCTGCTCTTTTATTAAAAATTTCCATTAGCATGGAATATCTTTTCCATCCTTTTATTTTTAATCCAGGTGTGTTTCTTGTAGGCAAAAGATCAATGGGTCTTGTTTATTCATTCATTCAGCCAGACTATATCTTTTCATTGGAGAATTTAGTCCATATACATTCAATTTTATTATTGATAAGTAAGGACTTAGTCCTTCCATTTTGTTATTTGTTTTCTAGTTGTTTCATGGCCTTCTCTTTCTTCTTCCTTTCCTTCCTATCTTTCTTTAGTGAGGGTGATTTTCTCTAGTGACATAATTTAGTTTATTGCTTTTTATTTTTTGTGTATCCATTGTATGTTTTTTGTATATCCATTTGCGTATCTTTTTATTTTTTATGTATCCATTGTATGGTTTGAGGTTACCATGAGGCAACTAAAAATACAAAAATTAGCCCAGTGTGGTGGTGGCACCTGTGATCCCAGCTACTTGGGAGGCTGAGGCAGGGAGTTGCTTGAACCTGGGAGCCAGAGGTTGCAGTAAGTCAAGATCATGCCACTGCACTCCAGCCTGGGCGACAAAGTGAGACTCCATCTCAAAGAAAAAAAAAAAAAAAAAAAATACTCTAATGCAGTCTTCAGTATGCCAGTTGCAATTTTCAACTCCAGAATTTCTGCTTAATTCCTTTTAATTATGTCAATGTGTTTGTTAAATTTATCTGGATAGAATTCTGTATTCCTGCTCTGTGTTATTTTGAATCTCTTTGAGTTTCCTCAGCACAGCTCTTTTGAATTCTTTGTCTGAACAGTTACACGTTTCTGTTTTTCCAGGATTGGTCCTTGGTACTGTATTTAGTTCATTTGGCAAGGTCGTGTTTTCCTAGATGGTGTTGATGCTAGCAGATGTTTCTTGGTGTTTGGGCATTGATCTGTTAGGTATTTATTGTAGTCTTTACTGTCTGAGCTTTTTGAGAAGGCTCTCCAGGTATTTGAAAGGACTTGGGTGTTGTGATCTAAGCTGTATCTATCTGCTCTAGATGGCATCCCAAGTCTAGTAATGCTGTAGTTCTTGCAGACTCACAGAGTTACTGCCTTGATGGTTTTGGACAAGATTCGGAAGAATTCTCTAGATTACCAGGGAGAGACTCTCGTTCTCTTCCCTTACTTTCTCCCTAATATACAGAGTCTCTGTCTCTGTTCTGAGCCACCTAAAGCTTGGGGTGGAGTGACAAAAGCACCCCTGTAGCCACCACTACAATGATTGCACTGGGTCAGACCTAAAACCAGCACTGCACTGGGTCTTGCCCAAGGCCTGCTGTAACCACTCCCTAGTTATTGCCTATGTTCACTCAAGGCCCTGGGGTTCTACAATCATCAGATGGCAAAGCCAGCCAGCTTGTGTCCTTCCTTTCAGGGTGGTGAGGTCTCCAAACCCCAGCTGTGTCCAGAAGTGCCATCCAGGATCAGGAACTAGAGTGAAAAACCTTAGAAATCTGCCTGGTGTTCTATTGTATTGTGACTGAGCTGGTACTCAAACTACAAGAAGGATCCTCCCCAGTTTTTGCTCCCCCTGGTGGAGGAGCCTTACCCCTAGCCACCACGAACACAGGCCACAAGTAGTACTGCCAGACTACGGCAGATGTTCCCTGAAGGTTCAAAATCTCTTTAGTCAGCTTGTCATGAATACTGCCTGGCCTAGGACTCACTGTTCAGGGCAGTGGACTCCCTTCTGGCCCAAGGCAGGTCCAGAAATGCCATCCAAGAGCCAACTCCTGGAATTGGAGACTCTAAGAGCTTGGTTGGTTCTTTACCCCACTGTGCCTATGTTGGTACCTAAGGAGCAAGACAAAGTTTTCTTTACTTTTCTCCTCTGCTTTTCTCAAATAAGAGTTTTACCCCATAGCCACCATAACTGGTAATATGCTGAGTCTCACCTGAAGCCTAACAAATCTCAGAGGCTCACCTAAGGCCCTTGATGTAGTACCTGTGTATTGCTACTTGTTATTCAGGGATCAGGGGCTCTTCAGTTAGCAGATGATGGATGCTGGAAGAACTGGGTCTTTTCAAGGCAGTGGGTTCCCAGGCCATGCCTGCAAACATCATCTGGGAATGAGGGCCTGCAACAAGGGCCTCAGGAATCTGACCGGTGCCCTATCCTGCTGTGGCTGAGTTAATATCCAAGATGTAAGACATAGTTCTGCCCACTCTTCTTTCTCCTCTCCTCAAGTGGAAGGAAGGGGTCTCTTTTAGAATCATGAGCTGTGCAGTCTGGGCTAAGGGAGGAGCGATGTCAGCACTACCCTGGCTGCCCTAGCTGGTGTCTCAGTATGTTCCATGCTCCCTCACTCCACTGTCTCTGGGTCTAGTTCAGTGCTGGGATTTGCCTAAGACTTGCAGTGTTTATGGCCTAAGACTTGCAGTCTTTATGGCCTAGGCTGCCTTTCAAACTTACTTGGAGACACAGAGTCCTGTAACCCTTGATGATGAGGTTTGCAGGACTCAAGTTCAGACCACTTGGATCCATGATTCCCTTCCGGCTATGGTTGGTTTACTTTATGGACAACAATATATTTTCACAGTGTAATAAAACTTACCAAGTCTATCATGTTATATGTTATTCAAATCATGGCTGTAGAAAATATCCACTTATTGATACATCTGGAACTTTTGTACTCAGTAATAGTGAAGGATACTTTTATATTCTATAATATTTCTATATAGAGTATAAACTCCTTTGAATATATTCCTGACACTAGAAACTTTTCCACTATGTATAATTTGATAAAACCACCATTTGTTGTTTATTGGGACCCTCAGAATGAGTTCCAAATATGTAACAGATAAGTTATATCTTTACTAACAATCAGATGCATACAAAATGTATGTTTCTATCTTCCTTGAAGAAGAAATTATGTTCTTTTAGTTGTAATCTTTTTAAACATGCAGACATGTTATCTGATATTCATTTTCACTTACAAACAAGCTGTTCTGATCTTATCACTAAAAACCACCCACAAATCCTACAAGTGATTACATATCTTATGAGAAAAAAAATACAATGTAATTCCTGCTAATATTACATAGGAGACAGCTGTGAACCTTAACTTTGCATTATTAAGAGATTACAATGCTTTTTAATTAATGTTTGCTGTTAAAAACAGGTTATACTGAAAATTAATTTTAAAAATTAAAAGAGTCTATCAAAAACCTTTTGAATATACAACCATTCTATTCATCTATTACATATTTGGGAAACAGTATTATTTATGGGTATGTGTATGTACACATAAACAAACACAAATGTGTGCACACACATATATCCATTCCAATATATATCTTTTATAAAACAAGGTGAGATATAAATAAATACATAAGTACATTAAAATCATCTGAATTAGCACATACACTCAGTACAGATATCACCTAATTTTTTAGTGGTATGTATGACCATATATTTGATGATCCATTGTAGTCTGAGAAAGAGGAGAACAATATGCTTTTTATATGACATAGAACAGGGAAATAATTGAGGTGAGAGTGGAACAAGTAGAGAACACAAAAGAAAGATGGATTGTTTCTGTGCAAGTGTTGCAGGTAAGGAGCAAATTGATGTCTTTAGCCCGGTCCTGGACTGGCTTCCAGATTTGAAACTGTCAAAGAGAAAGCTCTTTGAACAGAATGGTCTCAATAAGCACTTGTGACTATGACTTACCCTCTGAGCTAGGCCACATGTGCTTGGATGATTTCTAATATTATTACGAAAGAAAAAACTGTGGTTAAGATGGTAGCACTAAATTCAAACAGTTTCTGAAATAGATTGCTAATCTGATAAATTGGCATAAGGGTTAGGAATGTTCGGCTTTCCTGCCCATGTACTTTAACTTAATACAGTAGTTGGGACTGTAAATGTTCAATGTCTTTTATTATTATCTTATAAAATGAAATTAAGCTTCTTTTGGTCATTGGGGACTTGGAAGCATTTCTTCAAATATGATGTCATTGAAGATACTCAAGTACAAGTGAAGATCTATTTAAAACTACCCTCTTTTAAAATTAACCTTCTCTTAATTTCTTTACTAGATTAACCAATGCTCTCCCATTCCTTTGTAAAGAACAATGACTGAGAGGCACTGCACATATTCTGCTCCTATGAGGTGAGCAATGTATCCCTAAATGTTTTTTTAAAATCAAATATCCAAAATTTAAATAAAACTTAACTAAACCAATAAAAATTGAATGAATAAAAATGTTTGTTTCTATGAGAATCAAGTTGAATACCATTTATTAAATAGGTATAATTGAACACATTTTTATCTATACTCTTTCCTAAACTCCATGACAGTAAAGGATTAAAAGTTATAAGCTCATAAAGGTAAAGAAAAAAGAAAGGAAATAATAGCAGATAAGTATTAACATAGATACACGTATGGTAACTAATTTACAACGTTTAAATTCAAGGACATCATAACAGAAGACCAATAAGAAGCAACTCAATTTATATCGCAGAAATGTGCAAAGTTTCAAGAATTTTAAATACCAGACAATTCTGGGAACAGAGGTGAAAAGGTAGAGCTGAAAACAGAAGGACTTGCTGGAAGTCTATAAAAGGAAGGCTACAAATGTAGTTCCCTTTCTTTATCCATGCATTCAGAAAACTACCTTCTTCCCAAATAGGAAGAAGAATGGAGTTTCCAATATGGAGGTACTGAGTCAGACCACTTCTGTGCTCAGGGATGGTAAACACTGCTGTGGACAAACTGAAAGGAATGTTTAAATACACCCACATTACAGTGGCACGCCAGGTCCCATGCCACTTCTGGGCTGGCAGATGTTTGTTTACACCCTCCAGAAAGGAAATGGGAATACAACTTTGTACAGAAACCTGAAAAGAAAAGACACACAGATGCAGACATTCAGGATGCCGCTAACAAATGTGCAGATGCTCACCTGATCCCCTACAGTGAAGTGCACGATTTCACATGCTTGTTCTTGTTTACAAAGCTGCCACGTTTGCGTGTGTGTTTCGTTCTTAAATAGGACTTGCTAGGTAGAGATCACAAATATTTAAAGAAAACGTCTCATGTAAAAGTGGGAGAACAAATAAATGAAAAAAATTAAAAGAATATTAGAGGAAACAGAGACAATTCAAAATTTCAAGGAGAGTTAAAAAGAAGAAAAAGAAATTCATCCTTTCCCTGAAGTCAGTAACTACAAAGCTGTGAGAAGATATACAATCCATAAAACTAGAATAGACTACTATTGAAAAAGTGACTATATTGGAACAACAAAAAATCTTGAATTTAAGCTGTCAAAACAACTGTTGGCAGAGAAATAGCATTGAGGGAATCTCAACGAGAAAAGAACAGAAAGACCAAAGTTTGGAATATTGTAGAAAAAGGTATAGGAAATTAGAGATTTAATCTGCAAGTTTCTATATTTGACCAATGGAATTCTGGCAAAAATGAAATAGGGAGAACAGAAGAGAGAAAATGATGAAAGAAAGAGCATAAAATTAAGCGCCAGAATTAATAAGAGGCTTATATCAAGGCACACCTTCAGGGCATTTTGGAACCATCACCTTGAAGATTCTAGAAGCTTCTAGCGAGAGCGAAAGAAAGAAGCCATGTACAAAGGTTTGAAAATAAGAATGTCATTAGATTTCACAATTGCAATTCTGGAAGGTGAAAGATCATGCCTTCAAAAATTTGAGTGCAGATGATTTCAATATTAGATTTTTTTATCCAACCAAATTATAAATTTAGGTATGGAAAATACAAAAAAAAAAAGAGATACATTTTTAGACTTGCAGAATTTCAGAATGATTTCCTTTCACATTTCTTTTCAAAAACAACTAATAAAAGATATATTTCATTAAACAAGGGAATAAATAAAAAATGGGAGAAAAATGGAATACAAGAAAGAGAACATCTAGCATAAGGGAAGGATGAAGAAATTTCAGAGTCAATAACTGTGTGTGAGCCTGCAGCATCAAGAGGATAGAGAGCTTCAGGAGGCACAGCGCTAAGAAGACATCAGAACTCAGTCAGATGTGTTTAACTGCAGTAAGAGGTGTTTTATAACTCAGTGGGAGAGATTGGAATAGATTACTGATGGATATATAGAAAACTAAGCCAAAACAAACAATAAAAGCCTAGACTAAGGTAAACTCCAAGAAAAGCAAAAAGATATCTGAGAAAGGGAAAATAATTATTTCATATTCTAAAACTCTTCTATAAATGAATAAAAATCTATGTGCAGGATATTCACTTAATGGAAAAGCGTCTATATTGGGCGAACGGGAAATCTGATGTGCTTGTGTGACTGTGTGTAGAATTGAGAGGCTGGCGGTAGAAGAAACCTGAAATGTAGCTTAATCTTTCATATTAAAAAGTTTCATAGATAATATATATTTTTAAAGAGTGGTGAAAGTAGTTGCCTTTGTGAAGTGGGAATCAGGGATTGGAAGGGATAAAACATGTCAGCTGATTTTACTCACAAGCAGACAATTTACATTCTTAAACTTCTTAAGCTATGCACATATGTGTTTTTGATAAAAATTTAAAAATTCAAAGCAATATTCAAATTATCTGCGTAATCTACCTAGTCATAGTTTAATTGTGAACTCATCAAGGGTATAGGACAGCTTCTCTGATTTGTAAAATGCCTGGTATGTGCGCCAGTCATACATAGCAAAAGGAAGTTCACACATGGTGTGTGTGCATGCACACACATGTGTACACATGCCCCAAAACCAAGTTGAAAGCTTTGAGCACACTTAATACATGTAATCACATTAAAAAGTTACTATGGAATGAGATATTAGCAAAACAACTAAAAATTACGAGGGGGCATGTGAAGTCCCAGTTGGATTCTGCATTTGGGTTGCTTAGTAAGTATATTTGTGTTTATGCTCTAGGTCAAAGAATCAAAACTGGAAATGGTTATGTATATATGATGGGTGTGGTTTATGCTGGACAAATAATACAAATCTCCAATCAATGGATCTATTCAGAAAAAGACACATGGACCAACATGAAGGGAAGCCATGTATAGCTGAGTGCTTTACATTAAAAGAACAAGTTAAAAGTTTGTAATTTCTTTTTCAAAAAAAATTATTTTCCTCTTTCACAACCTTTTTGTGATTAACTGACCAACAACTGGCCTTGACTGAGTTGGATAAGAGGGTGTCTGCAGTAATCATAAAGAGCCAGGAGAGCTCTTGAAAGAGAAGCAACATGATAACAGCTCTTCTTATAAGTTTTGGAGAACAGTTTTCCTGTCTTTCATCCCACTTTTCAGTACAGATTGGAAAAACAAAAGAAAACGCCTATTTCCAGTTGCAAGCTTCTTCTTAATTTAGTGTCTGAGGATAGGATAAGTCTGTCTTTCCTTCTCTTAGGGGAAGAATCTTCCTTCAAACAATCAGTCTGGCCATGCACCTAGCACTTTTCTATCTCAGCTTCACTTGATAACAAGAATGTTGAATCCCTCTCCTAAATGCAGCTCAGCTCTATGTACAAAGGATGAGGACAGCTAAACACTCACCTACTTTGTTCCCTAAAGCAGCCTCTCCCATTTTTTGAGGGAGATTTCTTATAACATTTGTTTTCCTGTCTAAATCACAAATTCTTCAAACACAAGGACATTGTTTAATATCATATCTTTTTTTATCTTTCTCTCCTATTTCTCTTTCTTCTGTCTTTTGTCAAACATGCTACCTACTTACTAATTGCTTAATAGATTTTGGCAAAAAGAGAGAGGTGCTCATAACTTTGCCTTGAAATTGGCAATGAGATTGTGTTCTTCCAATTCCTTTGAACTTTCTCTTTCTGAAGTTTCGCTCTTGTAACACTCACTGGAGCCTTTTGTCATAAAGTTAGGAGAGTTTGGCATAATTTGGAAATGTTTCAATAACTGAAAATGGCATTTGAGTAAAGAACCAAGAAGTGAAGCACAGGATTGTTGCTGTTCATGTAAGGTAGATGTTTCTCCCCAAATTTTAATGTTCTGTTCTTTGCAGACATTTGTAGTACATATACATTATAATAAAATAGTTAATCAATAAAAATTAATTATTAAAAATTATCAATAATTTAATTAATGAATCAAACCATTACCTTTTAAATCAATTTAGGAATAAGAAAAATAAAATATTTTATTTTGCTTTCATTTATTCATTCTCTAATGCTTTTCTGTATGTACACCCATTTATGACTTATATTTTTGCTTTTATACATTAAGAGATTTTTAACTTTTTTTTTTTATTTTGCAAGGCAGGTCTGCTGGTAATACATTTCTTTGGTTCCTATGTGTGTGAGAAATTGTTTATTTCTTATTTACTTTTGAAGATGCTTTGGATATAGAATTCAAGATTGGTGATGTTTATCTTTCAGTGCTTTAAATATTTAATTCCACTATCTTCTTTTTTGTATGGTTTTAAATGAGAAATTCCTTGTTATTTTTGTCTCTCTACATGTAAGGTATCTTCTTTTCCTCCTCCTGCTTATTTCAAGATGTGCTCTTTGTCTTTGGCTTTCTGCACTTTTAATGTAATATGCCTAGGTGCAGGTTTTTTGGTAATTTTTTTTGTTTGATACTATCTGAGTATGTATATTACATCTTTGAAATTGTCTCAATTAGATATTCTGTCTGCTTTTCTTTCCCATCCTTTTTTTCCCCTTGCATTTCAGTTTGGGAAGTTTCTATTGCACTATCTTGAAGCTTACTTGTCCTGTCTGCTGATAAACCCATCAAAGGTGTTACTCATTTCTGTTTCATGCTTTCTATTTCTAGCATTTTCTTTTTTATACAAAACTTATCAAACATACACTTAATAATTTTAAAATGTAAAATTTAGTAACATTAAGTATATTTATAATGCACAACCACTACCTCTCTCTAGTTTCAAAACATTTTCATCACCACAGGAAAATGCTCCATAGCCATTAGATAATCACTCCTCGTTTTGCCTTACCCTCGTTCCCTGATAAGCACTAATTTTTTTGCTCTCTCTATAGATTTGCCTATGCTGGATGTATTATATAAAAGTGATGATGGAATATGTTATTACTAACTTATTGCTTCTTTCACTTACTATAATATTTTTTGAGGTTCATCCAATTTATAGCATGTATCTGTACTTCATTCCTTTTATGGCTGAATGATAATCCATTGTATGTATATAACACAATTTGTTTATCCATTCATCTTTTGATGGAAATTTTGTTTTTTTCTGCCTTTTGGCTATTATGAATAATACTGCTATAAACATTCATTTACAAATATCTGTGTGGATATATGTTTTCATTTCTCTTCAGTATATACCTAAGAATGAAATTACTGGATCATATGGTAAATTCTATGTCTACATTTTTGAGGAAATACCAAACTGTTTCCACAGTGACTGCATCATTTTACATTCCTACCAACAATATACAATTGTTCTTATTTCTCTACATTCTTGTCAACACTTGTTATTTTCCCGTTTTAAAATTAAAGCCATCCTAATGAATGTGAAATGACAGTTCATTGTGGTTTTATTTTGCATTTCTTTAATAGCCAGTGATGTTGAACATCTTTTCATGTGCTTTTCGGCCATCTGTACATCTTTTTGCAAGAAATTCTAATTCAAGTCCTTTTTCCGTTTCTAAATTGTGTTGTTGGTCTTATTGTTGTTTGGTAGTGAGAGTTCTTTATATATTCTGAATATTAAATTCTTAACAAATTTATGACTTGAAAAATTTATCAGATTCTTGATAAACTTTTTTGATAAATAAAAGTTTTTAATTTTAAGAAAGTCCAATGTATCTATTATTTTCTTGTTCAAATCTAAGAATCTATTGCTAGATCCTAAGTCACGAATATTTTTGCTTATAGTTTCCATAGTCTGCTTATATTACCCATCTGTTCTTGCATGTTGTCAACTTTTTAGAGTTCTTAACATATTATTGTTGGTTGTTCTAAATTCTCTGTCTGATATAAATCCAAATCAGTGTTACACTTGATTCTGGCTCTGAAGTTTGCTTGATTTTTTCAGACTGTATTTGTAATTACTTTTTGGTATAGCTTGTAGCTTTTTGATGAAAGTCAGACATATTTTATTGGGTGATAAGAACTGAGGAAAAAGTGTCACAGGATCCTTGAGGGTGTCACTTCACCAGGCGGAAATCTCTGTGGCCAGTGGCACCTTTGCCCTAGTTTTTATTCAGGCCCTCTAGTTTTGTTCTGCCTGCTCAGCCTGGCAGGCTGCACTCAGATTGCGCTACCAGCCTGAATCTCATGCCCACCAAGGGCGAGCCAGGTGCAGAGCTGAGAGGGGTGTGTGAGTGAGCCAGTGTGGGGTCTGGCCACTGTGCATAGCCAGGCATGCTGGCTGCAGCAGGGTGGGCAGTTCCAGGTGCCAGCTCCCTGAAAGCCTGCAGCTGGACCAAGCATACTGCAAGCAGTGTTCACTACTGGCACCAGGAAACATGGTGGTGCTCAGAAGCTTGGAAATGCCTGGAAACCTCAGAGCTCCAAAGAGGCTGTTAGAGCCCTGGCTCCAAAAGCTCCCTGAAGGGCCATGGTTCTTCTCTCCTTCTCTCTTCTCTCTTTCTTGTTCCACACAATGTGTTGAGCAAGGGGAGCATTTCAGCCTTGTTTGTGTTACAGCTCTTTCAGTCCCAGCATTCAGCAGGTCCCAAGTTCTTGTCCTGCATCCTGGAAGAATGAGGTATGTGAACAAGTGGAGGGTGAGCAAGGTGAAGGGGAGCTTTATTGAGCAACAGAACAGCTCAAAGGAGACCAGCAATGGGTCTCTCCACAGGTAGGGCATCCCAGTGAGTGTTCAGCTCTCAGTAGAGAGGAGCAGTGGGTAGCTCCTCTCTATAGCTCATGGTTCTGATATTTTCCCAGCTCCCAGCAGAGAGGAGACCCTGGAGTGGTAGCTCCTCTCTGCAGCTGGTAGTCTTGATGTCTGCTTGAGTCTGACTGAGTCCAGGATTTTTATGGGCTTCAGAGGGAAGGAAGTGCATGCTGATTGGTTCATGGATGGCCATGGGCAGGCCTGGAAAAAATACCTTAAGTTCAATTCTGGTCCATCAGCCTGGCCCGCAGGCTTCAGGCTGTCCTGGTTTGAAGGTGGGCCTTCACTGGGGACCTGCCCCTTTCTGCTCAGGAGCCAGTCTGCCTCCTGCTGTCACACACAGCATCTGGGCTGTTTGTGCCAAGGAGCACCTGCAGGCCGAGCTGCCATCAGGACCCCCCCTTGGCCTCCTTCCCTTGCTTGTCGGTGCCCAAAGTCTGGAGGGGGCTGATGTGGCAGGGTCTGGTGTGTCAACACTGCCCTGAGCATGTGCACACCTGGCCGGGTTGCGACAGCACCCAGGCTTGGCCTCAACTTTGCTCTGATCAGAACATGTGCCAGGAACAGGGAGAGGCCAGGCAGTGGGAGCAGGCACTTCTGAACCTGTAGTAGAAGAAGGGGATTCCCAGGTCCCCAAGAGTGCAGGGACACCTGGCCAGCAGCCATAGCTGGGCGGCTGCAGCCGTGCCTGGGAGGGAGGGGCTATCATCCTGAAAACTTGGAAGGAGGGCAGGGCTTCTGCCTGTTCCCGGCTCCTGCCAGCTCCATGGAGTGTGCAGCCCTGGGCATGCCTCCCTGCTGCAGCCAGCATCATGGCAGTGGCGGCTCCAGAGGGACTGCCACTGCCATCAAGAGGACTTTAGCATGAAGATTTATATTAATCTGGCTAGAAGTTTGGCTCTGTTTAGTGTTTGCTGTGTTTAATGTTTCTGTGCTAGAGGTTTCAAATTCCTCTAGTACACTTGTTCTTGTGTCCCCTGTTGTTGACTTATGTAAGAACTCTTTTCTAGTCAGAGTCTTGTTCTTTTATGTCTTTCAGCAATAATTCACTGTAATATACTAAACTTTGTTGGTGTTGTTATAAGGTATGTTGGAGGGGAATTTTAAAATTTTGTTTCAGTTTTTTAGTGGGCCTGTGTCTCCGGGTTGTGACATAAGAGTTTCTTTACTTCCCTTCTCCTGTCCCCATTTGGTGAGACAAGAAGTTTAGAGCAAGGAGTAGAATGTCCAAGGCTCTTCACCATGAAAATCTAGTGGGGTTCCTAGAGGCAAATCCCAGCCAAGTATAGGAATCTGCAGAACAGTTCCCTGAGTGGCCTTGGATTGACCCAGTTTTCCTTCCCTTCCTTGCTTGTAGTTTTCAAGAATAGCCATGGAATGTGCTGGTAATGCAATATCCTAAGATAGGAAGAGACTGCTTGAAACAGCCTGGGCTTTGTTCCTTTCCCTTCTAGGGAATGTAACATCTTGAGATAGAGTGGAACTTTGTTCCTCTCTTCCCCAGAAGCAGGATGTCCTCCAAAGCTTTTCCCAGTGAGTTGCATCGATCCTGAGGTATATAACTCAGGTGGACTGCCTTTTGGAGTCCCTCAGCTGTGATCCAAGTGGGGCATGCTTAGCCAGGACAGCATCTGCCCTAAGCAGCTGTCTTGAGCCTTGGGCTTTCTTAAGCCCTGACTCACAATGAATTATAGGCTTCTTTCATTCCTTGCTGCCTGTAAGTAATAAACTCACCTTATAAAACTTGGATCATGTGTGTATGTGTGTGTGTGTGTGTGTGTGTGTGTGTGTGTTATCTCACTGGACTCAGAGAACTGGGTAACCAGTACATGGTGAATCTGCTTCACAAGACTTCTTAATATTGCAGCCTTCATAGGGTTTTCTCTCATGCCAGTCCATACTCAGCCTCCAGCAATTCATCAAAATTACCATTTAAGTATTTCTACCTGCTCATGGTTCTACTGTTTCTCCTCTAGCTAAGTAGATCTCAGATGTAACTCTGTGGATTTACTTGTTTCTTTAGATTTCAGCTGGTAGTTTTTCCTATGATGTCATTTGTCTAATGGGACCGAGAAAACTCGTTGATTTTCATTTTGTTCAGCATTTTCTTGCTTGTGCCCAGGAGTGATGACTATCCAGCTTTTTACATGTGGAGCTGAAATAGGAAGTCTCTCTAGCAGTATTTTTATTGTCAGATTGCCTGGATGGGCTAGCACTGTTCCACTGTGTTTTCTCTGTGTTCTCACAATCATTCTAGATCACTCCTTGGTTACAAACACTTACATCCATAGCCTAACTGTCATCAACCCTGATTCAACATACGTCTAGAGTGGCTCTGTTCTTGATCTCCTCCCATTGGCATTTAGCCTCAAGTTTCCTGCATTGTTTTCAGCAACACATAATCTCTTGCCCCATTATCTTACTTCATTCTTATAAGGATATCTTATAGAGTCCCTCTAACTCTACGTATTTCAGCACTGCATAATTTATAATTAGGATATTTTTCATTTCTGATTATTATGCTTATCTCCAAGTTGCTAGTGTTTCACTGTCCTCCTAACTGTGTATCTTCCAGCATTGCATAATTTATGATTGAAATATTTCTCAATTTCTCATTATTATGCTTATCTCCAAGTTGTTAGTGTTTCACAGTCCTTAAGTTTAGGCTTTCCAAGTCCTGGTAAAGAGCTTCAATGGTTTGCACCTATTGGAATCACAGTGGACACAAATCTCATATCACAAACTCAGTCATGCAAAAACTTTATTGTTCAGGAAAAAGAATAAAAGATGAAACATTTAAACAATAGTAATTACAATAATGTTTAAGAGATAGGTAATATAAAAATAAAAATTATGACATCAACAATTCAACACGGACGGGAAGATAGATTTAAAGTATATGGGGTATTTTTTTCATTTCTTTGTGATCAAAATTAAGTTGTTGTCAGTTTAAAATAACTTATTATAACTATAGGGGTTTTTTGGTTAACCTCGTGGTAAACACAAAGAAAAAAACTATTTAGATACACTGAAAATAAAAAGCAATGAATAGAACATACTACTAAAGAAAATCACTTAACTACAAAGAAAGATTGTAAGAGAGGAACAAAGAATCTGCAAAACAACTAGAAAACAAGAAACAAAAAGGCAGTGGTAAGTCCCTGCTTATCAATAATTACCTTGAATATAAGTAGATGAAATTCTCCAGTCAGAATACATAGAGAGAGAGAGAGTGACTGAATACATTAAAAACCAAGGACTAACAAAATGCTGCCTATAAGAGTCTCACTTCAGCTGTGAGAACAAACACAGACTGAAAGTGGAAGATGAAAAAAGAAATTTCATGCAAATGGAAACAAGAAAAAAAAAAAAAGAGTAACTAGACTTGTATCAGATGAAATAGACTTTAAGCCAAAAACTGAAAAGAGACAAAGAAGGCTATTATATAATAATAAATAACTCAAGAAAACAAGAGGATATAGCAATTATAAATATATATATGCCTACTACTGGAACACTTAAATATATAGGGCTAATGTTAATCAAGCTAAGGGAAGAAATAGACTGTGATACAATAATAGTAGGAAACTTCAATTCCCTTGTTTCAGCAATGGACATATCATCCAAACATAAAATCAACCAAAACATCAGAACTAAACCACATTCTAGACCTAGACCAAATGAACCTAACTGATATTTGTAGAACATTCCATCCAACAGCCATGGAATACTGGTTCTTTTTAATAGCACGTGGAAAATCCCCCAGGACAGATTATATATTAGGCCACAAAACAAGTCTTAAATTTAAAAAAGAATTTAAAAATCAAAATCACAAAAGTATCATTTCTGACCACAATGGAACAAAACTAGAAGTCACTATCAGGAGGAACTTTGGAAACCATATAAATGTGTGGAAATTAAACATGAAAATGAAAACACAAGAGTTCTTCTGTATTTCTTAGGTATTGGTATGTTGTGTTTTCATTTTCATTTGTCTCAAGAGGTTTTTTAAATTTCCATTTTAATTTTTTCACTGACCTTTTTGTTTTTCAGAAGCATGTTGTTTAATTTCCAAGATACTCAGGAGGCTGAGGCAGGAGGGTCACTTGAGCTCAGGAATTAAAGGCTTCAGTGAGCTATGATCACACTATTGCACTCCAGCCTGGGCAACAGAGTGACACCCTGTCTCTGAAAACTAAATAATAAAAACAAATAATTTTTCATTTATTATTCAAAAAATCTATTGTTTATGAAATAAACTTTAAGCTCCAAGTTTACTATTGATTCTGACCTGAGGTTCAATTGTTATTTTTAACTCAAATAAAAAGCTCCAGCTTCATAGTCTAGCTTTAATGGGATTAAGACTATAGAATGGAAAAAAAATGGTGAAAAATAAAAGCATATGGATCAAAATTTTAAAATAGTTGTATAGAGGGGGCTGGCGTGGTAGCCAAATAGGAACAGCTCCAGTCTGCCGCTCCCAGTGAGACCAATGCAGAAGGTGGGTGATTTCTGCATTTCCAACTGAGATACCTGGTTCATCTCATTGGGACTGGTTAGACAGTGGGTGCAGCCCATGGCGGGAGAGTCAAAATAGAGTGGAGTGTCACCTCACCTGGGAAGCACAAGGGGTCAGGGAACTCCCTCCCCTAGCTGGGGGAAGCCACTGTGCCATGAGGGATGGTCCATTTTGGCCCAGATACTATGCTTTTCCCACAGTCTTCACAACCCGTAGACCAGGAGATTCCCTTGGGTGCCTACACCACCAGCACCCTGACTTTCATGCACAAAACTGGGCAGCTATTTGGGCAGACACTGAGCTAGCTGCAGGAGTTTTTTTCATACCCCAGTGGTGCCTGGAACACCAGCAAGACAGAACTGTTCACTCCCCTGGAAAGGGGGCTGAAGCCAGGAAGCAGAGTGGTCTTGCTCAGCAGATCTCACCACCATGGAGCCCAGCAAGCTAAGATCTACTGGCTTGAAATTCTTGCTGCCAGAACAGCAGTCTGAAGTCAACCTGGGATGCTCAAGCTTGGTGCAGGGAGGGGCATCTGCCATTATGGAGGCTTGAGTGTGTGATTTTTCCCCTCACAGTGTAAGCAAAGCCATTGGGAAGTTCAAAATGGGTGCTGAACCCACTGCAGTGTGGCAAAGCCACTGTATCCAGACTGCCTCTCTAGATTCGTCCTCTCTGGGCAAGGCATCCCTGAAAGAAAGGCAGCAGCCCCAGTCAGGGGCTTATAGATAAAACTCCCATCTCCCTGGGACAGAGCACCTGGGGGAAGGGACAGCTGTGGGCGCAGCCTCAGCACACTTAAATGTTCTTGCCTGCCAGCACTGAAGAGAGCAGTGGATCTCCCAGGAGAGTGTTCGAGCTCTGCTAAGGGACAGACTGCCTCCTCAAGTGGGTCCCTGACTTCCGTGCCTCCTGACTGGGAGACAACTTCCAGCAGGGGATGACAAACACCTTATACAGAGGAGCTCTGGCTGGCATCTGGCAGGTGCCCCTCTGGGATGAAGCTTCTGGAGGAAGGATCAGGCAGGAATTTTTGCTGTTCTGCAGCCTCTGCTGGTGATACCCAGGCAAACGGGGTCTGGAGTGGACCTCCAGCAAACTCCGGCAAACCTACAGAAGAGGGGCCTGACTGTTACAAGGAAAACTAGCAAACAGAAAGCAATAGCATCAACATCAACAAGAAGGATGCCCATGCAAAAACCCCATCCAAAGGTCACCAGCATCAAAGAACAAAGGTAGATAAATCCACAAAGATGAGGAAAAACCAGTGCAAAAAGGCTGAAGATTCAAAAAAACAGAATGCCTCTCCTTCTCCAAAGAATTACAACTCCTTGCAAGCAAGGGGACAAAACTGGACAGAGAATGAGTTTGATGAATTGACAGAAGTAAGCTTCAGAAGGTGGGAAATAACAAACTCCTCTGAACTAAAGGAGCATGTTCTAACCCAATGCAAGGAAGCTAAGAACCTTGATAAAAGTTATAGGAACTGCTAACTACAATAAACAGTTTAAAGAAGAACATAAATGACCTGATGGAGCTGAAAAGAACAGCACAAGAACTAGGTGAAGCATACACAAGTATCAATAGCTGAAACAATCAAGCAGAAGAAAGGATGTAAGAGATTGAAGAACAACTTATTGAAATAAAGCCTGAAGAAAAGAATAGAGAAAAAAGAATGAAAAGGAACAAACAAAGCCTCCAAGAAATATGGGACTATATAAAAATACCAAACCTACGTTTGACTGGTGTACCTGAAAGTGTAAATAACTGGGTAAATAACGAAATTAAGGCAGACATCAAGAAGTTCTTTGAAACCAGCAAGAACAAAGACAAAACATACCAGAATCTCTGGGACACAGCTAAAGCAATGGTAAGAGGGAAATTTATAGCACTAAGTACCCACATGAGAAAGCTAGAAAGACTTAAAATCAACACACTAACATCACAATTAAAATAACTGGAGAAGCAATAGCAAACAAATTCAAAAGCTACCAGAAGACAAGAAATAACTAAGATTATAGCAGAACTAAAGGAGATACAGACACAAAAAACCCTTCAAAACATCAATGAATCCAGGAACTGGTTTATTGAAAAGATTAACAAATAGACCACTAACCAGACTAATAAAGAAGAAAAGAGAATAATTAAATAGATGCAATAAAAAATGATAAAGGGGATATCACCACTTATCCCACAGAAATAAACACTACCATGAGAGAACACTATAAACACCTCTACACAAATAAACTAGAAAATCTAGAAGAAATGGATAAATTCCTGGACAAAAACACCATCCCAAGAGTAAACCAGGAAGAAATTGAATCCCTGAATAGACCAGTAACAAGTTCTGAAATTGAGGCAGTAATTAATAGCCTATCAACAAGAAAAAGCCCAGGACCAGACATATTCACAGCCGAATTCTACCAGAGGTACAAAGAGGAACTGGTACCATTGTTATGAAACTATTCCAAACAATAGAAAAAAATGGGGCTCCTCCCTAACTCATTTATGAGGCCAACATTATTCTTATACCAAAACCTGACAGAGACACAATAAAAAAAGAAAATTTCAGGCCAATATCCCTGATGAACATAGATGCAAAAATCCTCAATAAAATACTGGTGTATCAAATCCAGCAGCATATTCAAAAGCTTATCCACCATGATCAAGTTGGCTTCATCCCTGGGATGCAAGGCTAGTTCAACATACACAAATCAATAAATGTAATCCATCACATAAACAGAACAAATGACAAAAAACACATATTATCTCAATGGATGCAGAAAAGGCCTTCAATAAAATTCAACACCCCTTTATGCTAAAATTCTCAATAAACTAGATATCGACATAACATATCTCAAAATAATAAGAGCTATTTATGACAAACTCACAGCCAATATCATATTGAATGGGCAAAAACTGGAAGCATTTCCTTTGAAAACCAGCATAAGACAAGGTTGCCCTGTCTCATCACTCCTACTCAGCATAGTATTGGAAGTTCTGGTCAGGTCAATCAGGCAAGAGAAAGAAATAAAGAGTTTTCAAATAGGAAGAGAGGAAGTCAAATTCTCTCCATTTGTAGATAACATGGTTGTGTATTTAGAAAACCCCATCATCTCAGCCCAAAAACTCCTTAAGGTGATAAGCAACTTCAGCAATGTCTCAAGATACAAAAATTAATGTTCAAAAATCACAAGCATTTCCAGAAAAAAATAATAGACAAACAGAGTGCCAAATCATGAATGAACTCCCACTCACAATTGCTACAAAGAGAATAAAATGCCTAGGAATACAACTTACAAGGGATATGAAGGACCTCTTCAAGGACAATTACAAACCACTGCCCAAGGAAATAAGAGAGGACACAAACAAATGGAAAAACATTCCATGCTCATGGATAGGAAGAAATAATATCATGAATATGGTCATACTCTCTAAAGTAATTTATAGCTTCAATGCTATCCCCATCAAGCTACCATTGACTTTCTTCACAGAATTAGAAAGAACTACTTTAAATTTTATATGGAACCAAAAAAGAGCCCGTGTAGCCAAGAAAATCCTAAGCAAAAAGAACAAAGCTGGAGACATCACACTATCTGACTTCAAACTATACTAGAAGGCTGCAGTAACCAAAACAGCATGGTACTGGTACCAAAACAGATATATAGACAAATGGAACAAAACAGAGGTCTCATAAATAACACTACACATCTACAGCCATCTGATCTTTGACAAACCTGACAAAAACAAGAAATGGGGAAAGGATTCCCTGTTTAATAAATGGTGTTGGGAAAACTGGCTAGCCATATGCAGGAAACTGAAACTGGACCCCTTCCTTATACCTTATACAAAGATTAACTCAAGATGAATAAGGACCTAAATGTAAGACCTAAAACCATAAAAACTCTAGAAGAAAACCTGGGAAATACCATTCAGGACATAGACATGGGCAAAGACTTCAAGACTAAAATACCAAAAGCAATTGCAACAAAAGCCAAAATTGACAAATGGGATCTAATTAAACTAAAGAGCTTCTGCACAGCCAAAGAAACTATCTTCGGAGTGAACAGGCAACCTACAGAAGGGGAGAAAATTTTTGCAGTCTATCCATTCAACAAAGGGCTACCCCATCAAAAAGTGGGCAGAGGATATGAACAGATACTTCTCAAAAGAAGACATTTATGCGGTCAGCAAACATGAAAAAAAGCTCATCATCACTGGTCATTAGAGAAATGCAAATCAAAACCACAATGAGATACCATCTCACACCAGTTAGAATGGCAATCATTAAAATGTCAAGAAACAACAGATGCTGGAGAGGATGTAGAGAAATAGAAATACTTTTACACTGCTTGTGGGAGTGTAAATTAGTTCAACCATTCTGGAAGACAATGTGGTGATTCCTGAAGGATCTAGAACCAGAAGTACCATTTGACCCAACAATCCCATTACTGGTTATATACCCAAAGGATTATAAATCATTCTACTATGAAGACACATGCACATGTACGTTTATTGCAGCAGTATTTGCAAGAGCATAGACTTGGAACCAATCCAAATGCCCATCAATGATAAACTGGATAAAGAAAACGTGGCACATATACACAATGGAATACTATGCAGCCATAAAAAGGATGAGTTCATGTCCTTTGCAGGGACATGGATGAAGCTGGAAACCATCATTCTCAGCAAACTAACACAGGAACAGAAAACCAGACACAGCATGTTCTCACTCATAAGTGGGAATTGAACTATAAGAACACGTGGACACAGGGAGGGGAACATCACACACCAAGGCCTGTTGGGGGTTGGGGGCAAGGGGAGGGATAGCATTAGGAGAAATACCTAATGTAGATGATGAGTTGATGGGTGCAGCAAATCACCACGGCATATGTATATCTATGTAACAAACCTGCACATTCTGCACATGTATCCCAGAACTTAAAGTATAAAAGCAAGTTGTATCATACCCCAAGTTATTTGATTTTAAGAAATAGTCTTTCTTCTTTGGAGCAGTTTTAGGTTCACAGCAAAAGTGAGCAGTAAGGACAGAGATTTCCCATATCCTTCCTCCCACAACATGCACACTGCCTGATTATCAACATCCTGCAACAGAGTGATTCATTTGTTACATCAATGAAACTATAGTGACACGTCTTTATCACCTAAAATCTATATTTTCTAATAAGGTTCACTTCGTGTATATTCTATGGCTTTTACAAACGTATAATGACATGTATCCATATTTATAATATACACATTAATTTCACTGATCTAAATATGCTCTGTGGTCCACCTGTTGAATCTTTCCTTCCTCTAACCTCTGGCATCCACTGATCTTTTAATAATTTGAAAGATTTACCTTTTCTAGAATGTCACATAGTTGAAATCATATAGCACGTAGTCTTCTGGATTGACTTTGTTTACTTAGTGCTATGCATTTAATGTCCCTCCATGTCTTTTTATGGTTTGATAGCTCATTTATTTATAGCACTGGATAATACTTCATTGCCTAGATTTACCACAATCTATCTATTAAGCTACTGAAGAATATCTTGGCTGCTTCCAAGTTTTGGCAATTATGAATAAATCTATCATAAACATCCATGGCTCTCCTGATTCTCAGTCTTTTGGATTGAGACTGAAACTATATCATCAACTCTCTGGGGTATCCACCTTGCTAACTGTAGATCTTGTGACTTCTCAGACATCATAATCACATGGGTCAATTCCATATAATGAATTTTATATGTAGCTATGTATCTGTTGTGAAAATTCCCTTCCAGCTCCAAGAACGACCCTCTTTAAGCAGAGGGCAATCTCAGACCAAAGCAAGAGGCAGACTACTCTAGGTTGGCAGGTAGTCAAAAATTTATTCAGGGGAAACTTACATATAAGGCAGTCTTGGCCACAGCAAGATGAGGTAGATCACATTTGCAATGCATGCCCATCTAGTCTTTTATACCATGCGAAGAAAAAGGAAAGGAAAAGGAGGAAAAAAGTCACTGATGGCATGTGAAGCAATGTGGTTCCTTTCTTAATCTATTCATTCTCTGCTTAAAGAGGTTGTTGGGTTTCCCTACAACCTGGTCAGCATTCCTCAGTGTGTGTGTAAGGGTCTTCAGAGCAGTAGCAGCTATCTTGGTTCTCTGGTCACAACTCATTTTGAGGTCAAATATACAGAATATATTTCATATTTTCACAATACTATATATCTATGTATTATCTGTTTATCTTTAATCTCTATCTATCTATCTATCTATCTATCTATCTATCTATCTATCTATCATCTATCTATCTATCTATCATCTATCTATCTATCTATCTATCTATCTATCTATCTATCTATCTATCTATCATCTATCTATCTATCTATCTCCTGTTGTTTCTGTGTCTCTGAAGAACCTTTACTAATACAGATTTTTAAAACCAAGTGTGGTTCTAAAGAAACAATGTTGAAGATGAGTTTTCAGAGTTGGTTCCAGGGCTTCTAGAATTGGCTCTCTAATCTGAATGGATTTAAAGTTGCTAATGACTCTATTTCCAGTGGTACAGAGAGAACTGATAGTCTGTGGTGTAATCTGTCAATAGAAATACACAAAACACCTACATTAAATTCTCCCAATAAACCACTTATAAGAAGCAAGGAGCTGAGTGACTGAAGATAACACTTCTGAACATTTTTAGAAAACTAACAAATATAATGAGGTTGGCAAGCTGCTTTTAATGTCTCTGGAAAAAGTGGTGAAAGAAAAGAATGAGCTCAGGGATTTGAATTCCCAGCTTAAGCACTCCATGAAGGACTTGAAAGCTTCTACATGTTCCCTGAAGGAGACCCTTATCTTCTGTAGCCATAAGGATGAGACTGCAAGAAATCAAATGCAGAATCTCATCTTGGGACTGGCTGAATTATGACACAAGTTAACCCTCAGCCTCAAGGGTGTGTGTACTGTTAAAGTGAAGGCGTTTATTGGGGAACAATGAAATACTGTAAGATAGAATGGAGAAGTATGGGAATACTCTGATGAAGTTAAGGATATTGAGTCCCTAAATTCTGACAAGTTTTCTTTGTCAGTGGAAGCAGACTTCCCACCCCTGGTAGAAGTGGCCTCTCCATCCCTAGTGGTAGCAGCTTCCCCTACTAGTAGCAGCCTTCCTACCCTTCTGAAGGGATTAAGCCTGAGGTAACTGTAATGGCCAGCCCTGAGGCACCTGTCAGGAAAGATAATGTTTATTCTTCATAGGACCCATTCCTACCACCCCTTTTTACTTCCAGACCTATAACTAGATTCCAAGTCTTCGCATGCCCCTAAAGGTGTGGTCTAAAATGAGACCCATGAGCTTATATGCTGCATTCCAGAAGAATTACTGAAGTTTCCTAATTTATATAGACAGAAATCTGGGAAACATGTGTAAAAATGAATGTTGAGGGTGTGGAATAATGGTGAAAGAAACAGAGTTAGATCAAGACAAATTTACTGATAAAGGCTCCCTAACCAGAGATTCTGCATTTAATGTTGTATCTGGGGAAGTTAATGAGGGCTCTAACAGTTTGCTTGGATGATTGACTGAAACATGGACCAACATGACATGAAACATGGACAATGAAATAATTAGAAACACTGGACCTGCACCTGCTTTAGTTTAATTTACTGGATGAGATTCAAAAGCTTAGGGAGATTGAAATATTAGAGTGAATTTGTCATTTAAGACCTACTCACTTACACTGGGAGGGTCCCAAAGTCATACCTATTACCACTACTGTGAAAGGTAAATTTGTGAAGGGGAGCTCCAGCATCCTTGAAGAGTTCTGTGATTGTTACTTTTTGTAGGCCAGATGTTAGAGTGGGGACTGCCATACTGACCTAAAGGCAGTAGGAGTAACTGGATCCCAGGGTAGAAGTGGCTGAGTAGCAGCACCCATCCTCCAAAAGCAATTTGGCTGTGGTTACTAGAGTGGACAGCAGAGTTAAAGCAGCAATCAGGAAGTTCTGGCTCACACAGCCCTATGGCATTGGCTAATTGATTCTGGTGTTTCTATAAGTGAAATCGATGGGAACTCTATTAAGTTTTTGTTTAATTTGTATAAGCCAGGTCAAATAAATAAAAGTTTCACCTAAATTATAAAAACAGGATGTCACAGCCCCTCAATCAATTCCCAGATTTGAGCTATTGTACCCTTGAATGAAGAAAAGGCAAAGTCCCCTTATAAAAGGACTCCAGTACACTATCAAAAATTGATACTGTTAATTTTTCACCAAACCTTTTCTAAAGGGGCCTATGGGGACTTTTACCAAGGTAATGATATATTGGGGGAAAATAATCAGACCTTTCAGGGACTACTAGACACTAGCTCTGAACTGACACTAATTCCAAGAAACACAAAACATCACTTTAGTTCATTAGTTTTGAGTAGGGGCTTATGGAGATGAGATAATCAATGGAGTTTTAGCTCAGGTCCATCTCATAGCAGGCCTAGTGGGTCTCCGTGGCTATTTCCCTATTTTTGGAATGTGTAATTGCAGTAGATATATTCAGCTACTGCTAGACTCCCTAAGTTTGTTCCTTGATATCAAGTGAGGGTTATTATGGTGGGAAAGGCCAGGTGGAAGCCACTAGAACTGCCTCTACCTAGGAAACTAGTAAACCACAAGAAGTACCACATTCCTGGAAGGATTGCAGAGATCAGTGCCATCGTCGAGGACTTGAAAGATTCAAAGGTGGTGATTCTCACTACATTCTATTAAACATGTCAATTTGGCCTGAAACGAGGAAAGAAGGATCTTGGAGAATAGCAATGGATTATTGTAAGCATAGCCGGTGTTGACTGCATTTGCAGTGGCTGTACCAGATGTGGTTTCATTGCTTGAACAAATTAACATATCCCCTGGTATCTTCTATGCAGCTATAGATCTGACAAATGCTCTATTGTTGATACCTGTGAGTAGAAACCACCAGAAGCAGATGGTTTTTAACTGCCATGGCTAGTAATTCAAGGCTAGCAATTCACCTTCACTGTCTTACCCCAGGGCTATATCATCTCTATAGGTCTCTGTTATAATTCAGTTTGTAGTAATATTGGTCTTCTTTTCCTTCTATGAGACATTGGCTCATTACATTGATGCCCATTATGTTAATTGGACCTAATGAACAAAAAGTGGCAACTAATCTCTACTTATTGGTAAGATATTTGTGTGTCAGAGGGTAGAAAATGAATCCAAAAACATTCAGGAGGCTTCGAACCCAGTGGAATTTCTAGGGTTCCAGTAGAGTGGGAAATGTTCAGATATTCCTTCTAGGTTGAGGGATGAATTGTTGCCAAATGAGTCACAACGCTTAGTGGGCTTCTTTGGATTTGGGAGACAACATATTCATCATTTTGATGTGTAACTGCATTCTATTTACCAAGTGACACAAAGAGCTGCTAGTTTTGACTGGGGCCCAAAACAGGAGAAGGCTGTGCAACAGCTCCAAGCTGCTGTGCAAGCTTCTCTGCCATTTGGGCCATTTGATCCAGCAGATCCAATCGTGCTTGAAATATCAGGCAGATAAGGATGCTGTTTGAAGCCTTTGTAGCCACTATAGATGAATAATGGCATAGGCCCTTAGGCATTTGGAATAAAGCCTTGCCACCCTCTTCAGATACCTACTCTTCTTTTGAGAACCTGCTACTGGTCCTTTGTAACAACTGAACACATAAGCATGGACCAACAAATAACCACACAATTGAAGCTGCCCCTCATTAACTGGGTGCTATCTCACTCCTAAGCTATAAAGTTGGTGTGGCAGGAGAATTTCATCATCAAATGAAGGTGTGATCAGGTTTGAACAGGCCCTGAAGGCACAAGTGTTACATGAAGTGGCCCAAGTGTTCATGGTTCCACTGTTGCTGTACTGTTTTCTCTCTCCCAGTCTGTACCTGTAACTTCATGGGGAATTAGCTATGATCAGTTGACAAAGAGAAGACTAAATCATGGTTTATAGTTCTGAATTTTAGGTTGACACCACCCAAAAGTGAACAGCTGCAGCACTATAGTCTCTTTCTGAGACATTCTTGAAAGGCAGTGGTAAAGGTAAATTCCCCCAGTGGGTAGAACTTCAAACACTGCACATGGTTGTCAACTTTGGTGGAAAGGAGAAATGACCAGACTTGTGATTATACTCTGATGCGTGGGCTGTGGCCAGTGGTTTGGCTGGACAGTCAGAGACTTGGAAGAAACATGCTTAAAAAATTGGTTCCAGGCCGGGCATGGTGGCTCACGCCTGTAATCTCAGCACTTTGGGAGGCCAAGGTGGGCGAATCACGAGGTCAGGAGATCGAGACCATCCTGGCTAACACAGTGAAACTCCGTCTCTAATAAAAAAAAAATAAAAAAATTAGGCGGGCGTGGTGGCAGGTGCCTGTAGTCCCAGCTACTGGGGAGGCTGAGGCAGGAGAATGGCGTGAACCCGGGAGGTAGAGCTTGCAGTGAGCCAAAATTGCGCCACTGCACTCCAGCCTGGGAGACAGCGAGACTCTGTCTCAAAAAAAAAAAAAATTGGTTCCAAAGCATTTGGAGGAGACGTGTGTGGATAGACCTCTCTGGGCAGAAACAATGCAGATGTTTGTATCCCATGTGGATGTTCACCAAAGAATGATCTCAGGAGAGAAGGATTTTAATAATCAAGTAGATAGGATGACCTTTTCTATGACTTTTCTAGAGAAAGAGTCAGCCTCTTTCTCTAGCTACTTCAGTCTTTACCCAATGGGTTCACGAATCAAGTGACTGTGGTGGCAGCAGTGGAGGTTATGCATATGCTCAGCAACATGAACTTCCACTTACCAAGGCCAATCTAGACATTGCTATTATTCAGTGCCCAAATTGCCAGCAGCAGAGACAAATACTGAGTTCCTGATATGGCAGCATTCCCTAGGGTGATTAGCCAGCTACCCAGTGGCAGGTTGATTACATTGGACATCTTCCATGATGGAAGTGGAATAATTTTGTCCTTTCTGAAATAGACAACAAACAGATGATTTGATTTACCTCCCCTGCATATAATGCTTATGCCAAAACTACCATCTGTGGGCTTACTAAGTGCCTGATCCACTCTTTTAGACCTTTTGTGCTGCTTTAACAGAACACCTCAGACAGATAATTTATGAAGAACAGAAAACTTTTTTTTGCAGTTCTGGAGGCTGAGACATCCAAGATTAAGGTATTGTCACTGGTGTCTGGTGAGGCTACTCTCTGCTTTCGAAAAGGTGCCATGTCACTGTGTTCTCATATGGCAAAAAGTGGAATGGCAAGAGAGTACTCTCTTCAAATCTTTTATTTCATTTATGAGGGTGAAGCCCTCATGACTTAATCTTCCTCCAAGGGCAACACCTCTTAATACTGTTGCAGTGAGGATTAAATTTCAACATAAATTGTGCAGAGGACACTATCACTTAAACCAAAGCATCCACAATCATGATATTCCACTCAACATTGCTTCTGACCACATAAGTTCAGAAATCAGCCCATGCTTATGGAATTCAGTGGTCCTACTATGTTCTCCACCATCCTAAAGTTGCTGGCTTGATAGAACGGTGGGATGGCTTTTGAAGACTCAGTTACAGTTCCAGCAAGGTGGTAATACCTTGCAAAGCTGGGACAAGGTTCTTTATTACCGAAGGCTGTATATTATGTGGATTAGTGTCCAATATATGGTAATATTTCTGTGATAGGCAGGATTCATGGCTCCAGGAACCAAGATATAAAAATGGGAGTGGTACCACTCACTCTCACTCCCAGTTTCCTGCTAGCAAAGTATTTATTTTCTCTTCTCATGACCTTACTTTGCTCTGCTGGCTCAGAGTTCTTTGTTCTAATGGAATAATACTTCCAACAAGAGATACAATAGGTGCATTGAAATGGAAGTTAAGACTGCTACTTGGTCAGTTTGGGCTCTTGAATCAACAAAGAAGACACTGATTGTGCTGGCTGGAGGGATTGATCCTAACTACCCAGGAGAAATTGGACTACTTCCTTGTTATGGAGGTAAGCAAGAGGATGTCTGGGATACAGAAGGTCCCTGAATGTGTCTAACCCTGCTCTGTGATTAGGATAAATGAAAAACAACAACAAGCCAATCTAGTCAAAACTGCTAATGGCTTAAACCCTTCAGGAATAAAGGTTTGAATGACCCCACCAGGTAAAACACCATGACTAGCTGAGGTTCTACTGAAGGCAAAGGGAATATAGAATGAGTAGTGGAAGAAGATAGATATAAATGCTAGCTAGGGACACATGACCAATTTCAGAAACAAGGACTGTAATTTTCATGAGTATTTTTTCTCATTTTGTTATAAATATGTTTGTGTGGGTATATAAAAATATGTTTATATAAATTTCAGCACATAAGCAAGTATATCTGTGTTCTTTCCTCTCTTATTTCCTTCTTATGTAACATAAAATGTGTTGACTTTATATCACAGGATTTAAGTATTGTTAATTTTTTTTCTGTCTTTGTTTTTTTTTTTTATTACACTTTAAATTCTAGGGTACATGTGCACAACATGCAGGTTTGTTACATATGTATACATGTGACATGTTGGTGTGCTGCACCCATTAATTCGTCATTTACATTAGGTATGTCTCCTAATGCTATCCCTCCCCCATCCTCCACTCCATGACAAGCCCCGGTGTGTGATGTTCCCCTTCCTGTGTCCAAGTGTTCCATTGTTGAATCCCCACGTATGACTGAGAACATGCAGTGTTTGGTTTTCTGTTCTTGCAATAGTTTGCTGAGAATGATGGTTTCCAGCTTCGTCCATGTACCTACAAAGGATGCAAACTCATCCTTTTTTATGGCTGCATAGTATTCCATGGTGTATATGTGCCACATTTTCTTAATCCAGTCTGTCATTGATGGACATTTGGGTTGGTTCTAAGTCTTTGCTATTGTGAATAGTTCCGCAATAAACATACGTGTGCATGTGTCTTTATAGCAGCATGATTTATAATCCTTTGGGTATATACACAGTAATGGTATGGCTGGGTCAAATGGTATTTCTAGTTCTAGGTCCTTGAGGAATCATCACACTGTATTCCACAATGGTTGAACTAGTTTACAGTCCCACCAACAGTGTAAAAGTGTTCCTATTTCTCCACATCCTCTCCAGCCACTGTTGTTTCCTGACTTTTTAATGATTGCCATTCTAACTGGTGTGAGATGGTATCTCATTGTAGTTTTGATTTGCATTTCTCTGATGGCAAGTGATGACGAGCATTTTTTCATGTGTCTGTTGGCTGCATAAATGTCGTCTTTTAAGAAGTGTCTGTTCATATACTTCGTCCACTTTTTGATGGTGTTGTTTGTTTTTTTCTTGTAAATTTGTTTGAGTTCTTTGTAGATTCTGGATATTAGCCCTTTGTCAGATGAGTAGATTGCAAAAA